>NC_138561.1:7025826-7075291 GCF_964273705.1 Natrix helvetica
GAGGAAAATGGAGGGAGAGAGGAAGGAAGGAAGGAAGAGAAGGAAGGAAGGAAAAGGGAAAGGGAAAGAGGGAGGGAGGGACAAAGGCAGGTAAGAAATGGGAATTACCAATGGAAGAAAACAGACCTATGCAAAAAAAAGAGATGAGAAAACCTTCTCCATTTTGGCTTGAGTCCCACCCTTTGCCTCTTTTCTCCTGCCTGTGAATGGGCGACAGGAGCACTCAAGCTTTTCATTGGAATAAGCCTATTTAACATTGGCTGGCCTGGAAGTGGAACTCCCAGAAAACAGCTGCTGCCAGAAACCGTCTGTCTAGTCACCAAGGGAGGCTCCTTCTCCGAGAGTTGCCTCCCAACAGCCCTGGTCCATACGACAGAATGAGGAAATAATGAAATATACTGGCATTCTATGGCTATCATAACGTTAATGCAATTTCCCTCTATTCAATTTTTCCCCATGTAAATAATCTATTAAATATGCCGCTGCCTGAGCTGACCGAATATATCTTCCCTAGCTTAATGCAATTGAAATGTAGGTAAATCAAATTCAGTGTGTACCGTGGCCAGGTCTAGGCCTTGGGAAACACCTGTTCATCTACTGTATCTTGCATTAGTCTCCCTCCCGGTTTCCTTGTGTAACTTGTTCCGTTGTGTCTTTTGCCTCCATTCAGTCTGGCCTCCAATCCTTTTTTCCAACATGCAGTTTTGCCACTATCTGATTGTATTTCCATGACTTCAGCAGCCTGCTGGAAATAGCTTTTTGTTTGAACAGGTGCTGTATTCCCTTTCACTGTTTACAATTGAACACTTCCTATCACCCTGAAGTACACCCGCCCGCGATAGTAAAATTTTATGGAGATCCATCCCAGCCAAATCTGATTTCATGAGCTAAAATGGAATCTGGTTTGTTTGTTTGATATGGCTGCCCATCTCACAGAAAGCAACTGTAGGAGGTGCCCAGGGTCAGCCCGAGGGAGGGGTAAAAGGTGTCATCAGTCACGAGTCGCTTCGTGCCCACAAGAGTTCTAACTCCGGCCTTCCTTGAATTCATTTGATTCTTATCCACTGCCAATTTGCTTTGACTGTTAGTAGTTCAGATTCTTGTAGAGAGCTTAAGCTTGCCATAAATCTTCCTACTCATTTGAACTTCCCGGATTTTCTGATTTCCCTGGGGCTTGACAGCATGTCTGGGTGGCATACAGAAATCCTGTTGGTCTACTACTCGATCCACAAGTTAGGAATGTCTGCAAGGGGAAGACACAGTTCCTGCCTGCCTGCCTGCCTGCCTGCCTGCCTGCCTGCCCTTTTCTTTCCTCCCTCCTTCCCTCTCTCCCTCCCCTTTCTCTGCCTGTTTGCCTCTCTCAACAAAACAGCAAGGACAAGATGGCGGCCGTGGCCATGCGAACAAAGCCCCACTCCCTTTTTATGTGTGTCAACATCTTCAATCATGTTAGCATGTCTTCCATCTTGATCTTTCAGAAGACCCCATGGACTTCCTTGCAGGAAAATATCACCATCTATCCATCCCATCACAGGATTCTTTTTGTGCTGATGAAATAAGGAGAGTGCAGGAGAAGAAGAGGCAGAGTCAAGAGAGGAATCAGCCTGGAGTTGTCACGTCCCCACAAACAACCCAAGTCCAGCCCTTCTTGAATTCCATTGACTGCCATCTAGGACCGATTTTGTATTGACCATTGGTTGACTAGTTTCTTGTGAATTTTGTGATGATTCTTGTGAACGAAGGTGATTTATTGCATGAGCAATAAGTCACCTAAAGTGGAATTTAACCTCTGGCCCTCATTCACATCTGACACATTCCTACTTGTTCTGCTTTTTCTCAGAGAAAAATGGAAAATAATTTAGGATGATGATGATGATTGATGATGATAATGATAATGGTGATGATTTTACAGATGCTAAACATGAATTACATGTTTCTTGGAGGAGGAGGAATTACTGAATGTAGGTTTTTTTAAAAAAAGCCGCTGGACAAATTGCTTGAGTAGCAAATACATTCAATCATTTTCCAGAGATTGAAGGTATATATGCAGGAAAAAGCAATTTTCACTAAGAAAGCAGCCAGGGGAATTTTTTTTTGGGGGGGGGGATGACGGTTTGGTTTTTTGCCTCAGATGTGATTGCCGACGTCATTCGTAATTCCCCACAGATTTTTGATGCACGCTAAATCTGGAACTTAGTTTTTCCATGTGAACTACGACATAAAATGTGAAGTAGGAAATACAGCGCTACTCAAAAGAGTTTCAACCAATTGTGGCTTTTCCAATTCGCGGAGGAATAGAAGAAATTGTAGCAAGGCTAGGATTTTTGGCCTGGCCTTGCTCCATTTAGAAGAAATCCTGTTTTTCTCACCAGGTGTGTTACACGACAACAGAGTGTGGCCAGGCATTTCATGAATCCCTGTTTCCTTAATGACAGTTCATTGAATAAAGCATTGTCGGTGGAATTTAGACAATACATTTGCATGATAATATGTTAGTATGAACCATAATTATTAAACCCCAGTGGCTGGAGGCCCACAATGACCTAAGCCTACATAGTTCAGATCAGGAATGTCCAAGCTTGGCAAATTTCATATTTATGAACTTCCAACTCCCAGAGTTGAAGCCCATAAATCTGAAATTTGCCAATTCTCTGGCAGAATTCTGGGAGTTGAAGTCCACAAGTCTTAAAGTGGCCAAGCTTGGACATTCTTGACCTGAGTTACATAGGCAACCTGCCTTCTCAAACACTCATCTGTGGTCCTCCCGTAGGTCTACAAGGTAAGTGGAGAAGTACATCTTCATCTCTTTTTTTTCCAATTTGGGGCAAAATAGATCTTTTTAGATAGTTTACTCTTGAAAAATCAAACACCTCCCCACTGTTTCCATTCTGGATGGCCTAAGGTGTGAAATTGGTCCCTGGAGCCAATTGCCCTCTGTAAACAATTTTGATGAACAAGATCCCCTTACGGGGGAAAAAACAGCTCTAAAAAAATATGTGTCCAGTTCTTCCCATCACCAGTTCCTTGTGGCCTCTAAGGCAAGACAGAGGAAAGTTGATGTCAGGCCCCAAAAACCAAGGAAGACATGATGAGGTTCTTCTAAGCGGTTTTCTTAATGGTTCCTCACCTGTAAACAGGAATCTTGCTGAACTAAAACAACTTCTTGCACCATTAAACGTATATTCTGGGAACTGTTAGGGAGGAGCCGTCTTCATCCTCTTTCTCTCACACCAACGATCTGAACTGAGTTGTCTCCTTTTATTTCTTGTTCAATAAAATATAAATTCAACACTATCTTGGGTTTGTTTCTTTATTTTGTGCCATACCCTACAGATACTCTTAGGGTCTTTTCCTCCAATTTTATACAGAAGCTATTGTGCAGGACTTACATCTGAATCAACACCAGTCCATATGGGGAGAAAATGTATAAATGCATCTTCCCATAACTGCTTATTGATCAAAATTCATACACACGGTCATCCAAGGCTTTTGAAAATTATCACAAAGCTTCAACGAGCATTGTTGTTTTCAGCAATTCCGAGGGAGATTTAGACACTCACAAACAGAAAAGCTATTTCAGAGATATGTTTCAGAAACTGTTGGGAGTTGCCTTCCTATAAATTACAGGGATTTAAAAACAAGACGTAGTGTACCAAGAAGAACCAAGTTTGATTCCCCCCCACTCGCATTAAAATGCAATAGAAATTATATGCGGTTAATGTGATCCTTTTCCTTGCCTGTATTTAATTATTATAATTATTTGTCGTACTCAAAATTATGAATCAGAAATCATTCTCTTCGGAGTTGCAATCAACTTACAGAAGATCGGTGCAAACCGATTGGTCCTTTCTTGTAGCTTGGAATATAAAGAGAGGCTTGTGCTGACTACAACCCCTGAATTCCTGTTTTTTTAGTGGCTTGCAGTTTGTTTATAAATTATAGGTTATATGCAGTGTGCACTATCATTTAATGATACCCTGGAAAATTAGACTTTATAAGATTCCATGTGCAAATCCCATGTTTATTCACCGTTATTTTACTTTTTATGCCTTCTCTTTGTCCCTTCTTTTTTGCCTGCTTATATCCTCTCTTCCTTTTTAAAAAAAATTAAAAAAATACAAATGCCATTTTTTTTAAAGAGAAAAGAATATCGAGGGAGGTAAACATGTCAGAAGCAAGGAAAGAAGGATTTTAGAGAACTGGGATTCCCATTGTTGCTTCTAACTTTATCCCCCCCCCCCCCAGTCCCACACCTTCATATATTACTCATGAGTAAATACTGAACCTAGCAGATAGAAATCAAAACACCTCTACCCACTATCATATGAGACATGTACTATCATATGTGGTAGACTTGTGTAGAAGCAAGAAAATATTGGACTAAAATACATACATAGTTGGAAAAGATGATACAACATATTGACTTAAAACCTGAAATATTTTTGTTGGGGATTTTACCCAGAAAACTATAGTAAAGAAAATGTATATTTGATTATCCATGTTTTAACAGCAGCTAGGATTGCATTTGCACAACATTGGAAAAGTGAAGAGATTCCCTACAGAGGAGAATGTGATTAGAAAAATACTAGAATGTATTTTGAAATGAATAGATTGACACTGGCTATTAATGAGAGAGAGCAAACTGATTATTATACAGTTTGTGAATCATTTTACCGATGATTAGAAAATAGATATAAGAATTAGTAGTAAAAGAAGTTGTGTAAAATATAGAAAATGTATTAACAGTTAATATAATTAATAGAGCTAAATAAATCATGACGAGGATTGTTATAGTATTAGACATTTAAGGTATTGGAAATTAAGCTAAGAAGAGATTAAATAATGAATATGATTGCAAATTTTAATTGTTGGCACAAAATATTTGTACCCAAACGACACACTGTTTAGTGGAAAATGGATTGTTTATTTTAAAATAAAATAAGAAATTAATATAAAAAAAGAAAGAAATCCAAGCATCTCTCCCTATTGTGCAGGCCAATTTGGGTTGACTTACATCAATTCTCCGTTTTGCAAAAGTAACCAGAAAGAGTCTCCAACATTTTCTCTTCCTCCACCCAGCCACAAACAACCCCTTTGCATTATTATTATTATTATTATTATTGCATCAACAGAATTGTATCACAGCGGCCAGTTGTTTCGCCGGATTTGGCATTGATTACTAGTCGGGCCCCACCCAGGGGCCTAGGACGTCGTAACGTATTATTATTATTATTATTATTATTATTATTATTATTATTATTATTATTATTATTATTATTATTATTATTATTACTATTATTATTATTATTATTATTATTATTATTATTATTATTATTATTATTATTATTATTATTATTATTATTAATCTGTGGTCCTTATAACCCAGGCCAACCTCAAAAGACTCAGGGTAGGTACAACATCACACAGAAAGAAAGAAAAAATCCCGAATCATAAATAACTGAATCCAATCCAATGTTCAAAAACAGAAATTAACCACAAGGCAAGATGACAACTCGTGAAAGAATCAGGGAGATAAGATTATGGTTATTTAATGGGACCTCGGATCCCCCTGCCTTAATCCTGTGTTTATTTTTCGCTGCATATTATCAAGGGAAAGGGGAAAAGCTTTTAAGAATGACATAAAATAGCCCCCTTTCTTCACACGCAGGCAGCTTTTCATGACCAGAGTGTAGTGCTGCAAGCTATTTCTGCTGCCTGCCGGCTGCCTGCAATTTGGCAGTTCAAATCACACCAGGCTCAAGGTTGACTCAGCCTTCCATCCTTCCAAGGTGGGTAAAATGAGGACCCAGATTGTTAGGGTGTGTTTAAGATGCTGACTCTGTAAACTGCTTAGAGAGGGCTGTAAAGCTCTGTGAAGCGGTATATAAGTCTGCTATTGCTATCGCCCTCCCTTCCTCCTTCCTTTCCTACTTCCTTCCTTCCTTCTTTCCCAGTGGTTAGAATGCAGTATTTCAAGCTAACTCTGCCCACAGCCAGCAGTTCAGTCCTGACCAGCTCAAGGTTGACTCATCCTTCCAAGGTGGGTAAAATGAGGACCCAAATTGTTGGGGGCAAGAGGCTGATTTTGTAAACTGCTTAGAGAGGGCTGTAAAAGTACTGTGAAGTGGTATGTAAGTGCTAATGCTATAAAACTTGTATTCCCTTTAGGGAAAGTTAAAACAAGAGTTTAGCCAAGTTTATATCTTTTTATTCGTCAAATTGACGTGCCTCTCGTCTCACTCTTGGATGATGTACAGTCAACGTATGGACTTTTTGGAGACCTATCAGGGAGTGTGTATGTTTGTGTGGGTGTTGGCAATAACGGAGAATCGTTTTGTCATTACTGTCTTGTGAGATGCTTTAAACATTCCATTCGAGTCCTGCCTATAGCTTTAAGCATTCCTTAATATCCCCTACTCCAATCCTACTTAGCTTTTCAAGGGAAGCAAGATGCTGCTGCTATCCAGCTAGGTATATCATATTAGGTACATATTAAATATGGCCAAAAAACAAAAACAAATGGCACTTGGAAAGTGTGGTACAATTTCCTGGCTGAGAGAATCAAGGTTTAACCCATCACTCGTCCAAAGCAGAACTAGCAGAAATCCTAGAATTAAATTTCCAGAAACTCATCGCCTCTTTTCAGCAGCTTTTAACGATGACGCCTTTTTAATTTTTATTCAGCAAGACACACACACACACCCCACACCAACGGTGGAATTCACTGACCTTCCCTACCGCTTCACTCACATGTGCCCCTTCTGCGCATGTGTAGAAGGGCGCGCATTACATTGGGGTGGGAGGGCGGAGCCTCGTCCAGCTGCCGCTACCGGTTCGCCCAAATTGGAGAGAACTGGCTGCATGCCATTTCTGCTCCACACAATGCTTAGTTGAGATTTGGGAGGTGTGTGCATTGTCCCATCTGCAGCTATCTGTGATCTGTGCTTACCCATCGACCCCTTGGGCAGCATAGATATACAATGACAGCTGCAGGCAGTTGCTGGTCATTCTAAATGAAGTTTTAGCCAGGAAAGCTAGCTGGGTGATTTCTGGCCCAATAACCAGGAGTTGGTAAGTTCTAGTCCCAGCTTCGGCATGAAAGCTAACTGGGTGCCAATAAATAAATAAAGCAGTAGACCCTTCAATCACATGGTTGAGACTAATATCTTGATGCCTCTGTTAACTTACGGCCAGTTGCTTAGCAACTGTTTGAAGTTACAATGAACTTCTTCTCTACTTATGACTCAGTTCTGAAGTTCAGATTGCCAGACCTCCCCATCACGGTCAGGTGACCACATCTGGGGTGCATTTCTCTCTGTTTGCAGGGTCCTTCAGGTCCTTCATACATTTTATGGCATTTTCACCCAAAACCAGCACTTAGTTCCAGTCCTTTAAACTGGCACATAGTAAACAATTGGTTCAGTTAACAGCCAGAGTTTTTTGCATAACAACTGTGCCAGGAACTTTGCTACTATGGTGTTAACAAGTGCCACAAAAATGTTGCAAAATTGGTCATGTGTTTTGACTTGTTTTACAATCAATGTGACTTATGACCAAGATGGGCAAATTTCATTATGGTTCTAAGTCAAGAAATAACTGTATAGTATCTGATGAAATGTTTAAAAGACTGGTCCCCATCTCTGCTTTCTGACATTGATTCATAGCGGGCCTTGAAGTGGAACCATTAAAAAAAGGCACCCTTCATCTGGTCCTCAAATAAAGAAGAGAAGAAAGGAAGAAAAAGGAAGGAAGGAAGGAGAGTGAGGGAGAGAAAGAAAGAAGGAAAGGAAAAAGAAGGAAAGGAAAAAGAAGGAAAGAAAGAAGGAAGGAAGAACAAAAGAAAGAAAGAAGAACAAAAGAAAGAAAGAAAGAAAGAGGAAAAGAAAGGAAGGAAAGAAGGCAGGAAGGAGAGAGAGAAAGAAAGAGAAAGAAGGAAGGAAGAACTAAAGAAAGGAAGGAAGGAAGGAAGGAGAGAGAAAGAGAAAGAAAAAGAAAGAGAGAGAGAGAAAGAAAAAGAACAAATGAATGTAAGAATGAAAGAAAGAATGAATCTCAATTAGGAAGAGCAACAGGCGATCCACTTGTGTTCTGCCTGTGCCACACCTTTGTGCAACAGGTGGCTTGCTAGACCCAGCCAGGGTGTGTGTGTGTGTGTGTGTGTGTTTGAAAGCAATAGGGACATTCATTAATCGGAGCAGTTCTGGTGTCCTCCAAGCCCAGCTCTTAGGAACTGGAGGAGAATTTCTGCTCCACCCAGAGGCATGCAGTGGAAAAATGGGTGTGGGAGCTGGGACCTCCCTCCTTTTCCACACTCACATTAACAATCCTGACTGGAGTGGCAAAGTTAACCTGCATTAACTAGGAAAACAGCCATTGTGAATCGCAAGGGATTTTGAGTGCAGAAGACCACCAGAGAGGGCAACTGTAAGACCCTCTGCATTCTCTCTGATCAGCAGCTCTCCTTCCTCCCTCCCTCCCTCCCTCCCTTCCTTCCTTCCTTCCTTCCTTCCCTTCATCTTTCTTTTTCTCAGCCAAGATCTGTTGACAGTCATACATCAGAAAACAGAACAACGGCTGGATATTGGAAAAACAGCCATCTGGAACTGAAATCTGATTGATAATTTCCACCGGATTGCCAGAACGAGGCAGAGAAGAGGGGTGGGGGGGATGGATGGCTTTGGCAGATGGCTTTGTCCTGCATGGCTGAGATGCACACAGAGACCCCATTTTCCCCATCGAAAGCTTAAGGCAGGGGGCTGCACATGGTACCCAAACCTCCTTCCACATTCATGTGCCTGGCATGGAATTTCTCTCTGTTTCTCCCTTTCCCTGTCCTCTACTCCCTCTCTCCCTCTCTCCCCCCCTCTCTCTTTCTACCCTGTTTCTCCCCCCCTCTCCCTATTTCTTGCCTTTTCTCTTCCCCTTTCTCTCTCCCCTCTGTCTCTCTTTCTCTCTCCCCCACTCTTCCCATTTTGCATCCCTTCATTCTTTCTCTCTCTCTCTCTGTGTCTTCCTCTCTCTGTACTCTACTCTCTGTCTCTCTCTCTTCCCCTTTCTCTCCTCCCTCTGTCTCTCTTTCTCTCTCCCCCACTCTTCCCATTTTGCATCCCTTCATTCTTTCTCTTTCTCTCTCTGTATCCCTCTCCCTATCCTCTACTCCCGCTCTCTCTCTTCCCCTTTTTCACCTCCCTCTGTCTCCCTTTGTCTCTCCCCCTCTCCCCATTTCTCATTCCCATTCTCTTTCTCTCTCTTTCTCCCTCACCCTCTCTCTTTCTCTCCCCCCCTGCAAAATAGCTTATCCTAGGCACCAACTTTAGTTCCTGAGTAGTGATGGGAGGGGTGGTTTTATAGGATTCCGTGATGCCCTTGCAATTCAGGCAACCAATGCCCAAAAGCCACAATAAGGCTGAATTGTCTCATTATTCCTTTGGCAGCTAGAGGAGACAAAGGGTGGGATTTTTTTTGCTGGGGGGGGCGGGTAGGTCCATTGACGTCTCCTGGGCGGCATTTGCCTTTTTCTGTACTGCCATGCTGGTTTCCCCCTGAATTAAATTTCACCCTGGCTCTTTATCCTCCGCCTTCTCTTAGCTGCTGCGCGGCTAAGCTCTTTTTTATTTTATTATTTTTTTCCCCTTTTGCTCAGCGAGAGTCGAAAAATGGGGCAACCATAATCCACCCTCGGTCTACGATTACACCTGATCCTGAACAACACACACACACACACACACACACCAAGTGCAACTGGCACAAGATTACGAGCCTTGAAAGGGGTGGGGGGGGTGCCACCGAGGCAAACCCAGCGCCTCCATTAAGGGCACCTCCGCCTTCCTTGCAGAACGGCTGTCTAGTGTCCCGTCCCCCCGCCCGACCGCCGCCATCCACCCGGGCAGCGAAAGAGCCGCGCGTGAGAAGCCCGAGAAAGAGCAAGCCTCGCCAGCCGTCGCACAGGCCAAGTCACCATAACGAGGTCGCTCGCCATCCGGCCACCGGCAGCCATCAGCATCGTGCCAGCCTCTACGCCCACCCCGGCGGGGGTGGGGGGTTGCTCTGTCCTTCGCAGCCCGCAGCCCCCTCCCCCGCCGCTCCACCCCCACCCCCAGCCGCCTCACCGCTCCTACTGGGAGAAGCTGGGACTTAAAATAGCGTCCCGGGGTCAAGGAAGGGGGGGTTGGTGTGGAAGCGGAGCTCGAGGGGGCGCGAGTGGGAGGGCGGGGAAGGCGACGTGGGCCGTGGCCGTTCAAGGCAACCATTTTGCAATCGGCTTTCCTGTTTCCGCAGCAGCAGCAGCGGCAGCAGCCCGTTCCCCAACCTGGCGCCCTCCAGACACCGGGGGGGGGGGTCTCCAGCTCGTCGGGGCGGGAGGGCGCCAAGGTCCACCTGGCAGAAGCAGCGAGTCAAGGGAAGAGAGCAACTCTGCTTCCAAGGCTGGACCGCGCCTCCCCGAGACGGCCGCGCTCCCACGCCGTGTTCACGTGCGTGTGTAAGTGGGCGCCGCGAAGCAGAGCGCCTTCCAAGTTTGGGGGGCGTGTTCGGCATAAGGGAGTCTTCCCTTGCTCTCTCGCACGCAGCCAGCCAGCCTTGTACACCTCTCGGGTACGGCCTTTTGGAGGCGAAGCCCTTATGTCGTTGCCTCCCGGGCGAGGAACGCGGTTTTTTTTTTTGTGAGCGCTCAGCCTTCGGCCGACACGCGCTTCCCCCGGCTTAGGCGGGGAGAAAGAAAGAGGGAGAGGGAGAAAGAAAGAGGGAAGGGAGAGGGGGGAGAAAGAGGAAGAGGGAGGGGAGAGGGAGGGAGAAAGGGAGAAAGAAAGAGGGAAGGGAGAGAGGGGGGAGGGAGTGAGGCCTGCGAGGAGGAGGGAGAGAAAGCGGAGGAATGGCGGGTGGGGAGGGTCTTCTGCCCCGCGGACCTCCACCCACCCACCCCCTTTTCCAATCACATCCAATTTTCCTTCCCCTGCAACCTCCCCTATCTGCTGAGGCCAGAGAAAAAAGGTGAGCGAGCCCCCAGAGATATCCCGCCAGGTGCTCCCATCCTCCGCGGCCGCGGACGATGGGCGAGGGATCCCGCCAGCGCCGCTCGCGGGGAACGGCTGGCTGGCTGACTCCCCACCTCTCGTCTCTCCCGCCCGCGGATGGCTTGGGGTACCTTAGAATGCCTGGCGGCGGCAGAAGACAATCCCCGGCTCCATGGCTCCAGCAGCAGAGGCGGCGGCGTTCAGGGCTTGGGCGGAGCGGGGCGCGGCGCTCAGCACCTTCGCGCTGAACAGCTCCGGCCGAGCGAGCGAGCGAAGCAGGCTCAGCGCTGCTACCCAGGCGTCTCTTCCCCCGGAGTCCCCGCCGCCGCCGCCAGCTCCATCCTTCATCCCCGCCCAGCTCCGCCCCCGGCTGCTGCCATTGGTCCCGCCGCCTGGTGGATGAGTCCGCTGGTCCCCAGCGCTCCCCTTCGCCCCCTCGGCCGCCACCGCCGCCAGCCCGGGGTCGCCCACCGCGGGAGGGAACAGCCAAGCCAGGCGGCAGCGCTGCAGCAACGACGGCTGGGCTTTGGCGGCATCTCCTCCTCCCCCCACCACCCAGTCATCCCTGCGAGGCATCTCGCAAGGGCCGGCCAGAGAGGTGGCTGGGAGTTGTAGTTCTTTCTCCTCTCCCGGGAGGCAGCCTTCCGAGGATGGGGTGGCCAGTAGGACCAATTGGTGACCCGGGGAGATGGGCTTCAACCCCCAGGGGGAAGAGGTCACTGTTTCACCATCTTTCTACTTTCTAAGAGTTGGCAAAGCGCTCTCCAATCTAGGGTGGGGCAAATGAGTTTGGGTATGCCACTGGGTGGGCGCAATACTCCACCGTGCCCCTAGAAAGCAATTTTGGAGAAGATGGGTCTTCTTTACAAGGTCTTCAAAGAAAAACCAGAAAGTCCTGTTGCCTCTTGGAAAAGCCCCTTTGGGACAATCTTGCAAGTACTGCCTTAGTGCTGTTTTAGGGCCAATAAATGTTCTTGAAAGGGTTGCTGGCTTCTCTGCATGGAGTAGAATAGAGAAGTAGCTTCAAGTTTTGGGCAGTAAAAGTCCATGTTGTGGAGATAACTCACCACAGACATAGAAATTGAACAAAAGTAGGGTCAGCCTTGCTCGGTGCTTTTCTCAGTTACAATAGTATTAGTTAGAAGGCCCTTGGGGGGAGGGGTGTTGCATCTTGCTTGGAGTGATGTCCTGTCATGTAACTATAATGTATGTTGGAAAGACCTTGGGAGGCTGGATGAAAGTCTATGACCACTTGCCACAGCCAACTCACCATGGCCAACTCACCACGACCAACTCACCATGGCCAACTCACCACAGCCAACTCACCATGGCCAACTCACCACGACCAACTCACCATGGCCAACTCACCACGACCAACTCACCGTGGCCAACTCACCACCGTCAACTCAATATGGCCAACTCACCACAGTCAACTCACCATGGCCAACTCATCACAGCCAACTCACCACAGCCAACTCACCATGGCCAACTTGCCACCATCAACTCAACATGGCCAACTCACCACAGTTAACTCACCATGGCCAAGTCACCCCGGCCAACTCACCACAGCCAACTCACCATGGCCAACTCACCACCATCAACTCAACATGGCCAACTCGCCACAGTTAACTCACCATGGCCAACTCAATGTGGCCAATTTGACACAGTCAACTTGCCTTGGCTAACTCACTGCAAGACAACTCACCACAGCCATCTCGCCCCAGGGCAAGAGTTACACTAATGTCAAAGAAACGGTGGAATACAATCATTAAAAAAAAGATGCAAAAGAAGGGAGAGAATGAAATGCAAATGGCAAAATGAATGCATGGGTGGATGGGTGGGTGGGTGCGCAATAGCAGTAAGATAACTAAAACCAACAAAATTAAACAGCTATCTAACCTCAGATTACCATTTCTTGCATCTCAAAGTCTTTTGTGGTGGTGCAGGGGTTAGAATGCAGTATTATAGGCTAATTTTGCCAACTGCCAAGAGTTTGATCCTGACTGGTTCCAGGTTGACTCAGCCTTTCATCCTTCTGAGGTGGGTAAAATGAGGACCCGGATTGTTGGGGACAATAGGCTGATTCTGTAAACTGCTTAGAGAGGGTTGTATAGACTGTGAAGTGATATATAAGTCTAAGTGCTAATGCTATTGCCCTTCCTTCCTTCCTTCTTTCCTTCTTTCTTTCCTTCCTTCCTTTCATCCATCCATCCATCCATCCATCCATGATGCACAGTGGTTAGATTGCAGGTTAACTCTGCCCACTGCCAGGAGTTCGATTCTCACCAGCTCAAGGTTGACTCAGCCTCCCATCCTTTCAAGGTCAGTAAAATAAGATTGTTGGGGGCAATATGCTGATTCTGTAAACTGCTTAGAGAGGGCTGTGAAGCACTGTGAAGCAATATACAAGTGCTTTTGCCCATCCATCCATCCATGGCCTGCAGTGGTTAGAAGGCAGTGTTGCAGGCTAATTCTGCCCACTGCCAGCAGTTCAGTCCTAACAAGCTCAGAGTTGACTCAGCCTTCCATCCTTCCAAGGTGGGTAAACTGAGGACCCAGATTGTTGGGGGCCATATGCTGATTCTCTAAACCTCTTAGAGAGAGCTGTGAAGCAGTATATAAGTCTAACCGCTATTGCTATTAACAAAACAGTTTATTTCAGCAGGTAGAAAGTCAGCATTTACTTATCAATAATCCTTTTGGACTTAATTCTGTACAGGAACAGATAGAAGTGTGTTATATTAATCTAAGAGTATCTTGCAAGGCAGGCATGCAGGGCAGTGTCTTTCCCTGCAAAGCCAGAATCAAGGAATAGTTGACAATGCCTGAGAGCACAGCAGGATCCCCTGGAAGCTTTCTGGAAGCCAAGACAGGCAATTATCCTTTAATCATTTTTTTATACGATGCTATAAGGAGCTATGATGGCACAGAAGGGTACTGTGGTTTAGCACAGTGCTGCTGTCAAACAGCTAAACTCAGGTGCACCTCACCTTTCTCCCAATTTACAGCTCTACAGAAAATGAGAAAGTTCAGACAAGGTAGAGTGGATCCTGGAAGTGGAAGGAAGAGGTATCGACTCAACTTTGAGTGTCTTTCCAGTTATTTTGACTGTCCAGGAGCAGTGGGCAGGACTTAGTACAGGGGTGTCAAACTCAAGGCCCATGGGTCAAATCCAGCATGCAGGATGTTTAAATCTGGCCCATGGAGCCAGCCTAGAAATAGCAAAAGTCCAGCCTGCTGTGTTCTCCAGTGTGGGGGACTGCACCCCCCCCCCATGTCCCATTTTGGCCAGCAAAGAGCTGCAGGAGGAGTCTGTCCTGTCTCCCCCTCATCCCCCTGGCCAGCCCGTGCCGGAGAACTGCAGTGCTGATCCAGCTCTCAAAGAAATCCAGTTTGACACCTCTGATTTAGCAGAATAACAGAGTTGGAAGGGACTTTGGAGGTCTTCTAGTGCAATCCCTCCTCAACCAGGAGACCCTTTACCATTTCAGACAAATGGCTGTCCAGTCACTTTTTGTAAGCCCCCAATGAGGGAGCGACCACAACTTCTGAAGGCAAACTGTTCCACTGGTTAATTGCTCTCACTTTTAGGACATTTCTCCTTAGTTCTAGGTCGTTTCTCTCTTGGATTAGTTTCCATCCATTGGTTCTTGACCTGCCTCCAGATGCTTTGGAGAATTGGTTGACCCCCCTCGTTCTTGTGGCAGCGCCTTAAATATTGAAGCACTGCTTATTATGTCATCCCTAGTTCTTCCTTTCATTAAAACTAGAAACGCCCAATTCCTCCAACCGTTCTTCACGTGTTTTAGCTTCGGAGGTTCGGAGGGTGGTTTACAGCCCATAATATTATCCTGCCCTTGGAAAACAATTTGGCCATCCAGTCAGATGTTCCCATTTCTCTATAAGAGCTTCTACTTTAAAATGGTAGAATATTAAAGCATTGGGAACTCTCTTCAGCCCTGTGCCACGAATGCACTTTTGTTGTTGTTAGTTGTGAAGTTGTGTCTGACCCATCGCGACCCCATGGACAGCGTTCTTCCAGGCCTTTCTGTCCTCTATCATCTTCTGGAGTACATTTCAGCTCATGCCGACTGTTTCGGTGACTCCATCCATCCACCTCATTCTTTGCCGTCCCCTTCTATTTTGCCCTCATCCTTTCCCAGCATTAGACTCTTCTCCATTGAGTCTTTCCCTCTCATTAGGTGGCCAAAGTATTTGAGTTTCCTCTTCAGCATCTGGCCTTCTAAAGAGCAGCCAGGGTTGATCTCCTCTAGGACTGACTGGTTTGATCGCCTTGCAGTCCAAGGGACTCAATGCAGGAGTCTTCTCCAGCATTGTAGTTCAAAGGCCTCCATTCTTTGGCGCTCAGCCTTTCTTATGGTCCAACTTTCACAGCCATCCGTTGCAACTGGGAAAACCATAGCCTTGATGCAAAACCATAGCCTTGAATGAACTTTAGATCATTCCAACTGGGAATTCTGGGAAATTGTATTTCCAACCATCTGGAGGTATGTACCATCGCAGGGGAAAAAGTGATCTAAAATTAGCGCTTGCTTTCAATGAAAAGCATCCTGTTATTTAAGACTCTGAAGTGCAACCTCTTTGCTCTAAATTGTGTTCAACCATTTAACACTGGTAAGATATCAACACAAGCATAAAACTGTGACCCAAAAGAGAAACTCCATTTAATATTCTCTGTTGATAATCAAAGAAATATGCCACGTCCTCCAACCGAAACCTATTCCAGGACCCGGTTCATATTAACCACAAAATGCTCATTTAAATGAAACATATTTGCCTCTCACAGATGGTCAATCAAAATGGAATTAGTCTAGCCCTGGCAGAAAGATCCAGAATTTGGAAGTTGCCATGGAGAACACTTTTTCTTGGATTGCTGTCAAAAAATGTCCTATCAGGTGGGAACATCAAACTGAGATCTTGTGACACTGCATTGTGTTATCATGGTCTTTTTATATTTGGCCTGGGAAACAAAATGCCTTCCCATTTTATTTTCCAGGATATAAATGTACAGTCCTTTATAGGAATTGGAATATAATGTTGGAAATGGCTACAACAAAGAGGATGTTTGTTTTGAAGGACTAGGGGTGACATGATAGCATTGTTCCAATACTTGAGGTGTTGCCATAAAGAAGAGAGGGTCAACCTATTCTCCATAGCACTTGAAGGCAGGACAAGAAGCAATGGATGAAAACTTACAAAGGAGAAATCCAACTTAGAACTAAGGAGAAATTTCCTGACAGTTAAAACAATTAATCAGTGCAATAGCTTACTTCCAGAATTTTGGATGCTCCAACATTGGAAGTCTTTAAGAAGAAATTGGACAACAATGTGTCTGAAATGGTGTAGGGTCTCCTGATCAAGCAGGGGATTGGACTACAAGACCTCCAAGGTCCCTTCAATCCCTTACCTATCCTATCCTATTGAAAAGATGTTGAGATTCTGGAAAGAGTGCAGAGAAGAGCAACAAAGATGATTAGGGGACTAAAAGCTAAAACATATAAATAACAGTTGCAGGAATTGGGTATGTCTAGTTTAATGAAAAGAAGGACCAGGGGTGACATGATAGCAGTTTTCTAATACATGAAGGACTGCCACAAAGCAGAGGCAGTCAAGCTATTCTCCAAAGCATCTGAGGGCAGGACAAGAAGCAATGGGTGGAAACTAATCAAGGAGAGAAGCAAGCTAGAACTAAGGAGAGATTTCCTGTCAGAGAGAGCAATTAATCAGCAGAATGGCTTGCCTCCCAAAGTTGTGGGGCTCCAACATTGGAGGTTTTAAAGAAGAAATTGGACAGGCATTTGTCCAGAATGGTATAGGGTCTTCTGCTTGTGTAGGAATTGGACTAGAAGACCTCCAACGTCTCTTCCACTTCTGTTATTCTTGTTTTTTATTTTTGTTTTTTATTTTTATACCCCACCCTCCACCCTAACCCACCCCCACCTCCCACTCAAACACCCCCCCACACACACCCACTTCTGTTATTCTGACCTGGAATAGGAAGGAACAGAATATTACTTTTAAAGAAATCATGCCAGCATAGCATGCTCTCTAGATATTCTATGCATCGCTTCTCCTGTTTTGAGGGGCTATGATTCAACATTCATAGAGCTGAAATTCTCACATTTCTGAAGCTGCAGAGAAGTCCTCTGGCTGAGATGCCCCACAAAACATTCCTAGCTGTGTCTCTCCCTCTCTCACACCCTTTTTCTCTCTCTCTCCTGTTTTTTCCTCTCCATCTCGGTAATGAAATTCTGAGGCAAGGATTTTGCTGTCAACTCTAACCATGGGGTCTTTGGCCAAGCCAAGATAGAAGACTTTATGATAGGCAGGCCTAGGAAATTGCCCAACTGTTCACCGCTGCTGGAGAATATGGTTTTGCTGAAATGAATTACACCATTTCATAAATGTTAGGGTGATTATATTTCTGGAAATTTGGCTGCTATTTGTGGCCTGAGCTATTTAAGGATGGAACAAGGAACACTGGTGAGCTTTCGAACATGAATAGAACTTCTGGTTATATTCAAACTTTCTACTTTGAAAGCTACATCTAGCCAAAGCTTTTACACCACTTTAGCATTGGCCCCAGACCTGTAGGGATACTATGGCCCGAGTTTGAACATCTGATATTCTTTTATGGGGGTCAGGCAGAAAGGGGGTTTCTATATTTTGATCCCAGCAGAAGTAAAGATGATTGCAGGTTGGTGTCAAACACTTTTGAAGACAATAGATAACAGAATAACAGAGTTGGAAGGGACCTTGGAGGTCTTCTTATCCAACCCTTCTGCTCAGGAAAGAAATCTTATACCATTTCTGACAGCCTCTTCTTAAAAGCACCCACAACTTCTGAAGGCAAGTTGTTCCACTAGTTGATTGTTTTCGATGTTAGGAAACGTCTCCTTAGTTCTAGGTTGCTTCTCTCCTTTATTAGTTACCATCCACGTGCCTTCTGGTGCTTTGGAAAATAGGTAAACCCTCTCTTCTTTGTGGCAACCCCTCAAATATTCGGATACCACTATCATGTCCTTCTTTTCACTACCCAATCACATACCCAATCCCTCCCCTTCATGGATTATTGCCTTGTTGTGGCGAAGGAGTGATCAAACCGGTCAGTCCTGGAGGAGATCAACCCTGACTGCTCTTTAGAAGGCCAGATCCTGAAGAGGAAACTCGTTTGGCCACCTAATGAGAAGGAAGGACTCACTGGATAAGAGCCTAGTGCTGGGAAAGATTGAGGGCAAAAGAAGAACAGGATGACAGAGAAGGAGGTGGCTGGATGGAGTCACTGAAGCGGCAGGCGTGAGCTTAAATGGACTCCGGAGGATGGTAGAGGACAGGAAGGCCTGGAGGAACATTGTGCATGGGGTTGCGATGGGTCAGACACAACTTTGCAACTAACAACAACAACAACCTAATCCCTGCAATCGTTCTTCATATGTTTTAGGCCTCCAGCCCCTTAATCATCTTTGTTTCCAGAAAAGACATTGAAAAGTAGACATGGTAGGTAAGTGGATGGGCTCTGGACAACCTCTTTAAAGACTTCAGAACCCTCGATTGATCATGGCATCAGGAAGTGAGCCAGATTAAAGGGGCATATAAAATTGCTTCCAATTAAAGAGAGAACCAACCTAGAAGTAAGGAGACATTTTCTGACACTGAGAACAGTTAATCAGTGGAGCAGCTTGTCTCCCAAAGTGGCGAGTGCTCCATCACCGGAGGTTTTCAAATACAGATTGGACAACCATTTGACCTGGATGGTACAAGGTGTTTTTTTTCCCGCCTTCCCCAGAGGGTTGGACTAGATGACCTCCGAGATCCCTTCCAACCTTCTGATGATATGTTCTACGAATTCTTGGTCAACGTTTCGAAGGAAGCAAAAATCGCAATCTGTAACCTTCTACTTCCAACCCTCTTCTTTTTAATTTCTATGGCTGCCTTTCAAAGTTTTATTTTGTTAGTTCAGCCTGGGCGTAATTAATTGCCGTTTCTCCCCGTCCCCCCCCCCAAAAAAAGCTTCATTACTGATGCGCAGAAGGACCAGCAGATGCAATATTTCGTGTGTAGCTCGCTGGGCTTATCAGTGGGAGAACAATGCTTCCAGAGTTGGGGGTTGTTGTTTTTTTGTTATCATTGTCAATAGCAACCATTGGCATTTTGCTTGCAATTGATGCGATGAACAGAGAATAACATCATCCAGAGCATCCCAGAGGAAGGGGGGGGGGAGCAGCAACGCTGACACAGTTCAAAGCCCTCCCTGCCTGCCCTCTTTATATGTGCCACGCTTCCTGCTCTCTTGTCACCTGTGCAAATAATCCAGTTGATTTAGTGAAGCAACGTACCATGGAACTCGGGTTTACTCTGCGCTCAGCAGCTGGCAGGAGATATGAGGCCTGTCAATCTTTCACAGATCAGCATCCAAATTAAGCACCGAAGCAGCCTTAAGTGAAGCAGATTATTTTAAAAAAAGAAGTATTTTCCAGCTGATTTGATTTTATCACTTTGGATGAGACATCCTTGTTGTGAATGAGCTCTATATTTCGGGGCAAATGCCAAACAATATGTCCTGCTGTTTTTTTTATCTTGCCTGTGGCTTTCCTTCTGGGCCCTACATTTGTAGAAGGAGGAGCAGTGATTCGAATGCAGCATTGCAGATCAATTCTGCCAACTGCCAACAGTTTGATCCTGTCCTGCTCAAGATTGACTCAGCCTTCCATTCTTCCGAGGTTGGTAAAGCAAAGGCCCAGACTGTTGGGGGCAATAGGCTGACTCTGAACTGCTTAGAGAGGGCTGTAAAGCACTATGAAGCAGTATATAAATCTAAGTAATCAGTAACAGAGTTGGAAGGACCTTGGAGGCTCTCTACATGGGGCTTCCCTTGAAATGCACTCGGAGACTGCAGTTGGTCCAGAATGCGGCCGCGCGGGTGATTATGGGGAGTACTAAGTACTCCCATGTGACACCTCTCCTGCGCGAGCTGCACTGGCTTCCTGTGGTCTATCGGGTGCGTTTCAAGGTCTTGATTACGATCTTTAAAGCGCTCCATGGCTCAGGACCTAGTTACCTGCGGGATCGTATTCTGCCCCATACATCCCTACGACCCATCCGCTCGCACAGAGAGGGACTTCTCCAGGTGCCGTCCACCAGACAGTGCCATGGGGCGGCGCCTAGGAGCAGAGCCTTCTCTGTGGCAGGCCCAGCCCTGTGGAATGACCTCCCCCCGGATATTAGGACCACTACTGACCTCCGCTCCTTCCGTATAAAGCTCAAGACCCACCTATTCCAAATAGCCGGCCTGGCTCAATCATAACTTCATAACGCTCCTGATGGGTTTTTTAATTCAGTAATTTTATTTAATGGGATTTTAAATTGTGTTTTTTAATTGTCTTTCACTTATGAGTCTACCTCCTCCATGCACATGTATATGTCTTTGTTCTTTATGTATATATGTTTGTCTTTATCTGTATTTTATCTGTTTTGATTGTACGCCGCCCCGAGTCCTTCGGGAGAGGGTTGCGGCTAATCAAATAAAATTATTATTATTATTATTATTATTATTATTATAGTCCAACCCCATTCTCATGCAGGAGATCTGTATTAGGGATTCGAACCGCCAAACTGGCAATCTTTCTGATCGACAAGCTCAGCGTCTTAACCACTAAGCCACATAGTCAGGCTATTGCTGTGATAGAACAGGATCAAAGCTGTTTGATATCATTTTTGATCTGTTTCTTTACTTCAACTTCCTTGGGCCTCTTTGGGTCTGAAATGTGTTATAAAGTGGTATAAAAAGTGGTCAAGATGGTATAAAACCAGGGATAGTGTTTTACTCTTGTGGTATTCATATTGTTGCATTGTTTTTAACACTGTGAGCTGCCCAAAGTGTGGTTGAGATGGGTAGCAAATAAATTTAATAAATCCAGGGGTGCCTCGATATTTATTAGAATAGAATAGAATAGAATAGAATAGAATAGAATAGAATAGTTGGAAGGGGCCTTGGAGGTCTTCTAGTCCAACCCTCTGCTTAGGCAGGATACTTAACAATGCGGGGGAATTGTGTTGTTGGGAGATGATGAATGATCTGCTTTTCATATGAATGCTTTTGCCATTTAGTTCAACGAAATAGGTCATTTGTTTTAAAGGGTGCATTTCTGGCTTGATTGTATATTCTTATAATTATGAGTCATTGTTGCACTTGCTGCTACCCAAATACTGTGATTAATATTTCTTCATTGGCTTACAAATAAATAACGTTTCTTGAGGATGGGCAAAGCGGAGACGAAACGGAATTTTTATCTCTGAGTGAAAGGACCCAGCGCCTTTGCCCTCGTGTCGTAACTCAAATCACATTACGTTTCCACGTTGTCCTGGCGTCCCTGTTCTGAGCAGCAGTTAGCTCTTAAAGAGTTCCCACTTCAGAAGCCAATGCCTAGCGGGCTATTCTGCCAGGATAAATATATTCCCACCGCGAGGTGTGCCACCTTCTCAACAGCTTCTGCAGTGGTGCCCAGAGAGGCAAGGTGTTATCTGCAGCAGTCAGCTAGTGACCTCGCTGATCTTCGTGCAGCGCAGATTATACTTCCCAGCAAGAAAAATGATGGGGATTGAACAAAACTCAGCAGTGGGAAAGAGATTTTCCAGCAGAATGCCATGGCGGATGTTTAGGGGAGAAAAGAACGAAGACCAGGCTAAGGGAACAGAAGTTGGTGTGAAAAACAACCCGTAAATTAGGCAAAAGCTAGGAGCACGACCGATCAGCTGAAACTGATCTCAAAGAGATTGGCATGAAAACAATACGTTGTACCAATGAAGGAGAATATTTGTAGATCAGGGTTGAAATGAGGAGTCCTGAGCTTGCAGACGTTTCATGACAGGACTAGGTAATATCATCAGTGATAATAAGGAGTGTGATTTGCAGTCAGTTTATGGTCTGGTGGTTTGCCCTGCCAATGTTGATGTGGATGGTCTTAGAGATTCTTTGGTTGGGCTGTTTACTGCTGGCTCTTTGGCAGTTTCTTGATTAGGGTCTTGTTTGCTTGATTGCTGGTCTGATATTAACCTTGGAGTTAATCTATGCTGATTTAGTGCTGATTGCTAATGGAAAGATGCTTGGGTCTTTTTCTTCTCTCTTGGTTTGGTTGATAGTCTCTTTTCCTTAGTATTTATTTATGCGTTTGTTGGTTGGTTAGTTTGTTCATTTGACAAACATGTACAAGTTAACAAGTATGGAAATAAACAAAGCAAGTAAATACAGATCTATGGGGACAGTAAGACAGGGACGGCAGGCAAGCTGGTGCGCTTATGCACGCCCTCCTTTACGGACCTCTTAGGAATGGGGTGAGGTCCACAGTAGACAGTTTGAGGTTAAAACTTTCAAGGTTAGAGGCTGTAACAACGGAGTCAGGTAGAGCATTCCAGGCGTTGACCACAAAGTTGTATTTTCTGCAATCGAGTTTGGAGCGGTTTGCCTTGAGTTTGTATTGATTGTTTGCCCGTGTAGTATTGTGGTTGAAGCTGAAGTAGTCGTTGACAGGTAGGACATTGTAGCGGATAATTTTGTGTACTATACCGTAGTTCCAGATTGTCCAAACCCATGGTTTATAGATGTTGTTAATGTCTAAGTGTCAATAGACACATAGTGATTTGGACAAGCCAAAGCCAGAACCTCTTGACTGTCCAGGTTCCATCTAAGATCAATTTGAGGTGGGTCTTCTGGAGGAACAGGATAGTCCTTTGTCCCCCTCTCTCTTTCTCCTTTGCATTCCCATATGCCCACTCACAAATCAAGTCAGCAATTCCTGTTCCCTGACTAACTGGAATTCCAATGTGGCAAAACCCAGCCAGTCCATAGTCACCTTTCTCTTCTCCCAATCATCTCAGTGTTTCTCTTTGTCACCACTGCACTTGTCCTTTCCCAACTATCTCCCATCGCATGTGAAGACCCACAACATGTGGTATTGGATTTGTGTATGTAAAGGATCTGATTCTGGGCAGAAAACTTTGCCCTGGACATTGATTGCATGGTGTTAGCTGTTCCACTCATGGAGCAGTTCATGGACACAATTATTTGCCCATTCTTCATTCTAGTCCAAGGTCCCTTCCAGCTCTATTCCAACATCTGGAAGACTTTGCCCTCTCACTTTGAGGGTGGGTCCATTTGAGCGAGACACGCCACCTTGAATATCTAGCTTTTCCTCTAGGCGAGGCACAGATTTACCCCTGCAAAATAGATCTGTCCTCCATTTGAAATATTCTCAGCCACTTTCCATTTCAGCAGTAAGGTTGGAATTCCATCCAAGAACAGCATATGCTGACAGAACATCTTCAAATGACGAGGAAAGAAAGTCCTCTGAGAGAAATATATTTGGAGTTAAACACTGCTTGTCAACCACTTTCTTGAAACGAGGCCATTTTAGGAAGATGAAAGCGATCTGGTCAACGTGCTTTAAAATAACATTGGGCATTTGTTCCAAAATTGCTTGTTTGATCCACAGATGGTAGGTTCACTCTCTGAAAATTGTATTTTTAGTTCACCCACACAGTCCAGAAAGACACTGATATTAAGAGAAAGACATCGATGGTGAATGATTGAGAGGGAGAGAATGATAAATACTTTCCAGACATTTCATTGCCAGAAATCTAGTGGGGAGGAAATGGCAAATAATAGGCAATTCCCAGCCTTGACACAATCATCTGAAAGATTTTTTTTGGGCGGGAAAGAAGGAATAGATGCGGTTGTCCCAAGTTGTGTGAACGAAAAAGACTATATCCAAACTATTCAGCATCTGTTATGAAGCAATGATAGAAAGGGACTTTTGGGTGCCTCTATGTTTGTGATGGGGACACAGTGGCTCAGTGGCTAAGATGCTGAGCTTGTTGATCAGAAAGGTTGACGGTTCGGTGGTTCGAATCCCTAGTGCTGCATAACCGAGTGAGCTCCCGTTACTTGTGCCAACATAACAGTTCGAAAGCAGGTAAAAAAATGTAAGTAGAAAAACAGGGACCACTTTGGTGGGAAGGTCAAGGACTACCTATAGAAGTGGAACCACAGTGGGGAAAGAAAGCAAAGATGGTTCCAATAGTAGTACGGCCCCTGGGTGCAATCCCAAAACAACGGAAGCATCACTTATACACCATCGGCATTGACAAACTCCCCATCAGTCAATTGCAAAAGGCAGCTTTACTCGGAACAGCTCACATCCTGTGAAGATACTTTTAACACATCAAACAGTAACATCTGTCTATCCCAGGTCCCTGGGAAGGGCTTGAAATGCCAAATCCAATCTAAACATCTGGCAGAATGTGTGACCAACCATAGCAATAGCAGCTGTTATTAGTTGCTGGATTTGCAGTGGCCTTTAATCCATCCTCAAGACTCTTAAGGTTTGCATGAAAGGATCTGGTGGGTTGGTTCTTTTCTTTCAAAGCTGCCGAAGAAATCCACAGAAATATAGTACTAAGAATTGTTTCAATAATTTGGAATTATTTTTCTCTACCCTTTTCTTGGGCCTTTTGCTGCAATAGATCAAAAATATGAAGAAATACAAGTACATACTGTACTGTATATATTGATGTACATGCAAGAAGAAGGAAGGCTTAATGACCAATCCCTAAAGGTAAAGGTAAAAGTTCCCCTCACACGACTCTAGGGGGCGATGCTCATCTTCATTTCAAAGCTGAAGAGCCAACGCTGTCCGAAGATGTCTCCGTGGTCATGTGGCCGGTATGACTAAATGCCGAAGGTGCATGGAACGCAGCTACTTTTCCACCAAAGGTGGTCCCTATTTTTCTCCTTGCATTTTTACGTGCTTTTGAACTGCTAGGTTGGCAGAAGCTGGGACAAGTAACGGGAGCTCACTCCGTTACACGGCACTAGGGATTCGAACCGCCAAACTGCCAACCTTTCTGATCGACAAGCTCAGCATCTTAGCCACTGAGCCACCATGTCCCTAGACCTCTATAAATCTTAAAAAAACATCTGAATATAGTCTACAGAAGCTATCTGGATGAATGGCATGGGAGTCTCCTGCTTTTGCAGGGGCTAGACTAGAAGACATCCAAGGTCCCTTCCAATTCTTATAAATGTTTATAGGACTTCTTATAATCATTGCAAAAATAGGAATGAGTAGGGAAAAACATCTCACCACAATTTCAGAAAACAGCCTGGTCGTGCAGAACTACAGTCCCTAGTAGCAATCATAGAAGCTATTCCATTTAATTCAGAAAATAAGCTTTTATCTCTAACAATGTAACACTGGCTCTTCAATCCTAAAATTATTGAAACCTGATACAAACCAGGAATAAACAGATAAAAATAAACATAAAGGCATAGCTGAACCAAGGACAATTTCCGCATTATTTAACAATAGGATCTCACTGCAAGTCTAATTGAGCCATTAAAGCACTATTTTCACCTGTGTTTTTAATCTGATATTTTTATTGTTTTTATTTATTTTTCTATTGCCTTATCTACATAGTTTTATGCTTGTTCACTGCCTGGAGTAAACTGCAAGAAGGATGGCCATTTAAATTTGCACAATAGATATCTAGATAAATACATGGAAGAGAGAGAGGGAGGGGGTTGGGAGAGAGATATGAATGAGCAGGTGGATAAATCAATGGATGATGATATGTAGGTAGGTAGGTAGGTAGGTGGGTGGGTGGGTGGGTGGGTGGATGATTGATAGATAGATAGATAGATAGATAGATAGATAGATAGATAGATAGATAGATAGATAGATAGATAGATAGGATAGAGACAGACAGTCAGATAAATAGGAGAGAGAGCCAGAGACAAAGACAGGACAGATGGATGGATGGATGGATGGATGGATGGATGGATGGATAGATAGATAGATAGATAGATAGATAGATAGATAGATAGATAGATAGATAGATAGATAGGATAGGATAGGATAGAGACAGACAAACAGATAGAAAGGAGATAGAGAGAGCCAGAGACAAAGAACAGGATAGATAGATAGATGATAGATGGATGGATGGATGGATGGATGGATGGATGGATGGATAGATAGGTGATAGATAGATAGATGATAGATAGATAGATGATAGATAGATGATAGATAGATGATAGATAGATAGATGATAGATAGATAGATAGAGGGCCTCATTACAAGAAGTCTGACTGAGCCATTAAAGCACTATTTTCACCAACATTTTGGTGTTATTACCCATAATATTTACTTACTACATCATGTAACGCGTTCCTGGGTGCCATAGAAAACTGAAAAGACATTAAATGAGCTACAAATCCGGTAATGCGAAAACAGCACTGTACAATTTGCGCTGCTGGTAGGGGAGAACCAAGCCAAAGCCTCTCCTGATGACTTCTTCTCTTTCAGAAGATTTGATCTCACCTGGCAGTTTATTTTTCTCTCACCTTGCAAAACTTCAGGCTGGTCTGCTGATGCAGGAGGGACAATAAACACAAAGACCCTCCTCGCGTTTGACCCGTGCTGACTGCTTTGTCACCTCCCTGGAGTTTCCTTGGCCCCCGTGAGGGAAGCAATTGGCCCTTACCGACTCGATTTCACAGTTCTCGAATGCAGTTAGAATCTCCCAGATGTTTAGGAATGGATGCAAAAAAAAATTCAACCGTGTTCTTAGTGTTAAAAGAGAACATCCAAACAAGAAATCTTTCCACACAAGGTTAAATCGTCTTACAGGTCTGTGACTTTTGTTTTACATGCCTTAGCAGAGGTTAAAAGATGGGAGAAGGCTCTCCCTGTGGCCTCCTTTTGTCAAAAGCCTGCAGCTTCAATTCCATGTAAGTCAAAGAGCAGCTCTTGAATGCTTAGGAATAACTCGGTTCCAGTGACAATAAAAAACGGAGAAGCCAAAAAGTATTGGAAAAAGATTACAAATTGGCTAGAATCAATAGCAGGAGTCAAAATTGATTGGAAACCAGAAGTATTTTTACTAGGAATAATGAGAGCAAAATATAAAAAAAGAAATCCAGTATTTAATTCTACACATAATTACGGTGGCAAGGATTGCCTTCGCTGAGAAATGGAAAAATAAATTGATACCAAGCGAAGATGAAATAATAAGAAAGGTTATGGGCTGTACCGAAATGGACAAATTACCGAAAGAAATTCAGGGAAAAGAAGAAACAGAATATTATCAAGTATGGGAAAAATGGTATAGGTGGATGGAGGAAAGAAACAAGGAGCAATGACTGAAGCCAATAAAGCCTGATATACTAGAAAGTGACAAAGAAAGAGATGATTGAACACATGGTTGATATAAAGTAAGAATTCTGTTTATGCTTATCTTTTATATGTTATCTTTAAAATTGTAGAAGCGTGAGATTTGGAGGGATTTCTATTACTAACATGGGAGCTACCAAAATTTTCTATGCACTCTTTTACCTTTTCCCCATAAATGTTTTAAAACCAATTAAAAAATGTACACAAAAAAAAGAAGCCAATAAAGCCGAAAAATAAAAGTTAAGGAGAATATATATATATATATATATATACACACTCAAGAGCATTTAAACTTATTAGAGGTAATCACCCAATATATCGGATAGATGACTAAAATAAGAGGGTTAAAAATGGTGTAACTCAAATGAAATATATTAGAAGGGGAAATAACACAATGAGAATTGTACCGATTTGAAACTGCTATTAGAAGGAGCAGGAAGTTCCAATGTACTGTGTAAATGTAGAGTATGTCTAAGTTCTGTGTTTGTGTATTTTGTATGTTTGTAAATAATTTTTTTTAAAAAATGGAGAATGTATTAGGTTTAACCCCAACAAAATACAATAAAGAGTCTCTATACTAATTCTACATATTATTACAGCAGCCAGAATAACATATGCACAGAAATGGGAGAACAACACAGAATCAAATGAAGACGAGTTAATACGGAAGATCTTAGAATGCACAGAGAAGGATAAATTGTCCAAGGAAATTCAAGGAAGAAAACGGAGTACTATTTAATTTGGGGAAAACGGTATAAGTAGTTAGATGATAGAAATAGGAAATAAGAATTTGGGAAGTGTAATTTGTATTATAGAAGAAGTAGGAAACAGAATGTAGGAAAAGTAAGATTTACAAAAGTAGAAAAGGTTATATAATAGAAGAAGAATAACAAAGACTGCCTGACACAAATGACCAAACATAGACTGACAAGCAAAAGAGTAAGTAATAATAGGATTATAAGTATAAAATTCGAATGCATTGAGAGGGAAATAGTGTTTGTAAAGATGCACCGATAGATATCTGCTGTAAAAAGGAACTTGTAGTTCCGATGTTATTTGTAAGTTTTGTGTATGTTTTTGTCTATGTGTATATCTGTTATAATAAAAATAAAATAAAATGGAGAATGTTCAAAATAGCAAGCAGGGACAAATGAACAAATCAGATGTGGCTTGCTTCCGGTTCAATCCAGATCAGCCAAACTGGTAATAGCGGTGGTAGGAGGCTCCGCCCACTCATCCAGATGCTTCTGCGCATGCGCGAGTGAGCGTATGAGCGAGCGTATGAGCGAGCACGCCCGAACCGGTAGTAAAAGTATTAGCAACCCATTTCTGGATTTTTCAAGAGTATAAGATGCACTTTTTTCCCCTTAAAAGAGGCTGAAAATTTGGGTGCGTCTTATACTCCAAATGTACAGTAGCTTTTTCGAAGCTTTTTTCAGCCCTAATGAGGCACTAACGAGTGAAGCAATCTTCCGTGCTTTGCCTGCCCTTCTCATTGCTTCCCTCTCCAATGATCAGCTGTGGTTTATCCGCAATGAGGGGATAAAAATCATGCAAGCGCACACTCAAAATCAGCAAATTAATGTGCTGAAGCTGACCAGACTAAGGACGCTGTCCAGATGAATACCTGGTAAGCAGATTTCCCCCCTGTTTTCCTCCCCAAAAACAAAGGTGTGTCTTATACTCCAAAAATATGGTATATTTTAACACCCGAGGGGAGGGGGGAGAGAAGAAGGAAGGACTTGGGAAAACTTCCCAATGTGCACTGTGGAAGAATAATGAATCATGATTAATAATTAATCATGATTAATCAGAGAAAAAGTCTTGCATGGTTCTTTTTATCTTTACGTACGCCCTCGCTAGAAACATATCAAGGATCGAAACATGCTTGTTTAAGGCAAGTAATCTGCCTTCTCCTTGATTAATTAAATATATTAGCTTAGATCTGTGAGAACAGAGAAAAGGTAAAACATTACCGGAGCTTTGGATGATTAATTTACTAATTGTCCTTTCAAGAGCTGGATTTCCCTCTTGGAAATTTACCAAGTAGAAGCCAAATGTATGAAGCATCTTTCAAGATGATAGATACCTGGGATTAATAATCTTTTGCAAGATCCTTACCATTTGAAACATGCTGGATAGAATTTTGTATTGGTTTTTTTGTACATTTCAGATGGGATTGTTCATGCATAATTGTCATTTGATCACTTGCTTGTGAGAACAAGCAATGACAAATACAATCATACACTCAAGATGTTATATTACCACCTCCCAGTATTCCTTCACAAGGAATAATTGTCAAAAATCCTACACTGAACTGCCAAGAACCAACACTAAGCAAACCATGTGATGGTTTTGGGGAGATAATGAATTAGTTCATTTATTTCTTATATAATGTCTCCAAGACAGCGCTATATACTTGGCATTTTAAAATCATGAAATCCATGTTACACTTCTGGAATTTGTTGTTGTTGTTAGTTGCGAAGTCATGCCTGACCCATCGCAACCCCATGGACAATGTTCCTCCAGGCCTTCTTGTCCTCTACCATCCTCTGGAGTCCATTCAAGCTCACACCAACTGCTTCGGTGACTCCATCCAGCCACCTCATTCTCTGTTGTCCCCTTCTTCTTTTGCCCTCAATCTTTCCCAGCATGAGGCTCTTCTCCAGGGAGTCCTTCCATCTCATTAGGTAGCCAAAATATTTGAGTTTGCTCTTCAGGATCTGGCCTTCTAAAGAGCAGTCAGGGTTGATCTCCTCTAGGACTGACCGGTTGGATGGCCTTGCAGTCCAAGGGACTCGCAGGAGTCTTCTCCAGCACCTGGAATTTAACTTTTCAGTTTCTTACAATATTCTTCTGGGTGATTTGGGAATGGTGGACATCCTAGCTGGAAGACTCATCGAAAGCTCCAGATTTAAAATCTCACCCAAGCTTCCATGGACGGTGTGATGGAGATAAAAGTGATCCATCCATCCAAGAGATAAGATCCACAGTCTCTGGGAGGAGGAGCCAATGTCACCACAAGACGATGTACAATCTCAATGCTCTGAGATCGCCATCAACACTTTTGCTGCTGGGTGGTCCAAACGGACCTAAACGGTCCTGCAGAGACGGTGAACAGGAAGAATACGTCTTGCTGATCGCAAAGTCCCTGATCGATCCAAGAGAAGTTCTTCAAGCCGGCAACAAAAAATCCAGCCATTAGGCTGATGAAGTCGGGGTGGCTTCAAAACAGAAGGATACGGAAAGAGAAAGTGTTTCCAGCTGGTGAGGAATTTTTACCATTTTAAAAGAGACTGCCTATAAAAAACTTAAAATTAATTTAAATTGGAGAACAGAAGAAATAAGCGGCGGGATTAAATTTGGAATGGTTTTGGACAGTGGGTTATCTTACTTTTTAAATGCTATCTTCATGGGTGGAATTTATGCAAGCCTTTTAAAATGAATGGATTAAGTTTTCTTCTTCTATTTTTTTTTTCTTTTATTATTCTTTGTAACCTATGGACTAAAATTCTCCTCTTTCATTACTGTGGGCGTTCTTCTAACTCATTCAAGAATCGGACTTTTTTAAAACTTGAAATACAAAAAAGATATAAAAAGAAACAAAGAAAATTGCAACAATAACACTGCTACTCGGAGGTTGATAGATGGAAGAGTATAATTTAAAACTAGTTAAACGTAGTGAAATTTAGTGACAATAGATAAATAAATAATTGATAATGGTAATAATGTATACAATGTGTAGTATTATGATAAGTAATAATGGGATATGAATATTGAATGGTACCCATGAAAAGGAAGATTAGAAATCCTTTTGGATTATATATAAAGGTTAATAAAAAAGAACTAAGTTAGATACAGTTAAGTCTTGATTATTAGGGGGAAATGTTATGATGCAGGATATAGTTAAATAAAGGAGGGATAATGACTGTGGAAGAGATGCACGAAATCCTTTTTGTAACCAACTGATACACTTTCTACAGTATGTAAAGAAGGATGCGTTGTGTTTGTTTTGAAAATTAAAAATAATAATACTTTTTTTTTATTAAAAAAAACATCCACAGTCTCCAAAACGGATCAGTATAGATGATCTGAACCACTGGAGGATTCCTGGTCCCTTGATAGGTAAATAAGGAGATCTTCTCAGCCATTAGAGGTCTCTTAGTTCTGACAGGTGATTTGCACATTCTTTGCTGCTGCACATTGACACGGTGGCCCTTTGAAGTCTTTGCGGTGGGAAGGTTTTCCCAATCTTGACTATGGACCTGCCAAGTCTTATTGGTTTAAGTGCAATGGACCCTGGGTGCCCCAAGGTTGCCTTTTGTGCCCTTGATTGTAACTAAGGAGCTTTTCTTGCTGTTCACCATTAATCCAGGAATGAACTAGGATTCTTTCCCTAATCCTGGGTGATGGCTGAGATGAGACAGCTACCTCCGCAGTGGCCAATTGCTTGTACTCGAGTAAAATAAAGATATTTGTCAAGCAAATCAAACATAGGCCAGGCTCGGTTCAATTTTCCAGGGTTGTCCCCAAGGTGGCATTAAAAAGTCATGCCAGTGCCATTGAAAATCTAGCAGGAATGTGAGGGGGGATGCTTGTGTGTGTTGCATGTGCAATGCACAGAGAGAGAGAGAGAGACAGAGACAGAGACAGAGAGACAGAGAGACAGAGACAGAGAAAGAACAGGTAGAACTTCTACTGTACCATAGTTGTTACTATCTTGATTTTGCTTGACTACATCTTGGAGATATCCCCAAACTTTCATTAGGCTGGGATGTGAATGGGTCCTACTCTGAGTTTGGCTTGCTTGATTAAGGAGTTGTTAATCTGTCATGTTTATTGTTTCTATTTATTTATTTTTATTGCCTCCCATAGGTGGTGTTATGCTTGTTTGCCACCTGGAGTAAACTGCAAGAAGGATGCCCATCTAAATTTACACAAGTGATACCTAGATAAATAGATGAGAGCGATAGAGATGGATGGGTGGATGAGTGAGTGGATAGATGGATCAATAGATGAGAGAGAGATGGATGGATGGATAAATGGGTGGATAGATGAATAAATAGATGAGAGAGAGATGGATGGATGGATAAATGGGTGGATAGATGAATAAATAGATGAGAGAGAGATGGATGGATGGATAAATGGGTGGATAGATGAATAAATAGATGAGAGAGAGATGGATGGATGGATAAATGGGTGGATAGATGAATAAATAGATGAGAGAGAGATGGATGGATGGATGGATAAATGGGTGGATAGATGCATGGAAAAATAGATGTTATATAGATGATAGATAGAATAAAGTGAAAAAAGGCCACGTTTTGGAAATAGGATATGAGACTGCTACAGAAACATCTTCCTTTCTCTCTTTCTTTGTCTATGTTTCCTCTGCATTCCCCAACTCACTTCGTCTTTCTCCATTGTGAAGAAGTCTAGCAGCAAGCTTTCCCTTCCATCCAAAATCAAAGGGGATGTTTGCATTTTACAGAATGGCTTTGATCAATGACAAACATAATGTTTAACTGGATTTATACTGCCCAACTCCCAAGCACAGTTTACAAATGATTTCAAACAAACAAAAAAATGGGATAGAGATGGCAGAATAACAAATTGGCTGGACCTCTGACAACCAGTTGTCCTACCAATGTTTTTGGATCTATCTCCCAAGCCAGCACCGTTTTCTAACCAAGCAATATTTTTCCCACTAGGACCAAGCAATTGCAAAGCTATAGGTAGTAGTCCCCAATCCTATTTCAGTCAGCCTCAAATTCCTCTTCCACTTCTGAGTCAATTTGATTTCTGGTGACTACTTGGACAAGTCCCTGCATTGTTCTTAGCAAGAATTTCAAAAGAAGTTTGTCATTGCCTGGCTCTTGGGGCCGAGAAAGAGAGACTGGCCCAAGATGATTTGCCTGGCTTCATATCTGAAGCAGAACTAGAATTCCCAGTCTCCCAGTTTCTAGCCTGGTGTCTCAACCATTACCTGGCTCACATCCTATTTGATTATTGACTGTATAAGAAGGTGAGGGACAGGTACCTTGGTCTATACACCAAATGAATGACCCATTGGGATCCCCATATCAAAACAATTTACTTGATGTGCGGCCAGGATCTGACAATAACACAGCGCAGTACTTAAGCAAAATGGTTCGGTTGAGATCGAAATATGTGGGGGGAGATGCCGAAATATAATAATAATAATAATAATAATAATAATAATAATAATAATAATAATAATAATACTTTAATTTATAGGCCGCACCCTTTCCTAAACAGGACTCGGGGCGGTGTACAGTCATATTAAAAACAATGTGGATACAAAAATATAGATATACATAGATAGACGGAGGAGGTAGGATATGCACTGTACAATAATAAATTAAAATTTGAATAAATTAAAAATTACCCTATGATAAATATAATTTATCATATTTTATCTACATCTTCAATTGTTGTATTTTATTCCAATTTCATTTTAAATTTCATTTTATTCCAATTTCATTTTAAATTGTATTTTATCGGACTCCATTTTATTTTGTTTTTATCAGATTTTAGTAATAATTTGTGTGTGGAACTCTGCACTTTGATATGGACCGAGGGCTAATCAATAAAGTAAACCAACTAACGTTACACCAATGTGGTTCTCTCTCCCCCCCCACACACACACAGGCATCAGCAAAATTGAACAGCAAATCTCTAATGATGGGTTTTGAAAGTTCTTGAAAGTAGTTTGATGATCAAACTATGCCCTCATTCAAGAGACGCAAACATAAACCCACAACACAAATACCCACAGCGCAAAAGTTTTAGCCCTCCTCTCTCTGATAATTCACCTCTTCCACCATCACATGGACACCTAATGTATCTTTGCAGCTTAATAGTTAGAAACTAACACAAAGATTCAACAAAGTTTTTTGTTGCTTTGGCTGAGCAATTCCAGGCTGACATTAACTTGCTGTGTTCAAGAGTGCACTGGAAGTTAATCTTAAAAAACTCAAAGTCCTAATAGGACTGATGTTCTTAAATGTTCTAATCATCTTAAGCTTTTGTAAGTCCTATGTGAAATATTTCAAATGTTTTCCACTGAAATGATTTTACCTCCCTTCCCCCCCCTTTTTTTTTTTGATCGCTGTTAAGAAAAAAGAATGAGTTGCTTTGGACAAAAATCAATGAGAAAAGAAAAGGTTTTAGCAGTGATCAAGGAGGTGTAATATCTCTTTTGGGACTGCTTCAGTCAACAGTAAAAAAAAATGTAACAAGTAATTGTTGTAAATAAAATAAATCAGGTGAAGCATCCTACCGTTCAGTCAAGTTTGACCTGAAGAGAATTAAAGATGAACTCACACAAAATGTTTGATGTCCATTGTAAATCATTTCCTTGGAGTGATTCTGGATATGTTCAGGAAATGGTTGGTTCTGAGTAGCCTGTAACATAAAAGTTCATGAGACCCATCAGAAGATATAATAAAAAAAAATCTCATCATGAGACATATCTAGTTTAAATGAAAAGGACTAGGGGAGACATGATAGCCGTGTTCCGATATCTCAGGGGTTGCCACAAAGAAGAGGGAATCAAGCTATTCTCCAAAGCATCTGAGGGCAGGACAAGAAGCAATGGTTGGAAATGAATCAAGGAGAGAAGCAACCTAAAGCTAAGGAGAAATTTCCTGACAGTGAGAACAATTAATCAACGGAACAACTTACCTCCAGAGGTTGCGAATGCTTCAACACTGGAAGTTTTTAGGAAGTGATTGGATAACCATTTGTCTGAAGTGGTGTAGGATCTCCTGCTTAAGTAGGGGGGTAGACTAGAAGACCTCCAAGGTCCCTTCCAACTCCTATTCTATTCTATTCTACTCTACTCTACTCTACTCTACTCTACTCTACTCTACTCTACTCTCAACTCTACTCTATTCTATTCTTTGTTCTGTCAGGAAATTCCTCATTAGTTCCAGGTTAGATTTTCCTCTTACAAGCTTCCACCCATTGCTTCTTGTGAGTGGATAGATGGAGAGCACTCATGAGTGAGAAAAAGCTCTGAACATTGATACTGAAGTACAGTGTGACTGCAGAAACATTTTCTGCAGTCACATTGCACATTGAACCAGTGTTTCTCAACCTTGACAACTTGAAGATCTGTGGACTTCAGCTCCCAGAATTCCTCAGCCAACATGTCTGGGGAATTCTGTGAACTTGAAGTCCACACATCTTCAAGTTGCCATGATGGAGAAATACCGTATTAAACTGCTAATGAGTTTGTTAACTCACAGAAAACCCAACCGTAATGAAATTTAGCAAGTGGTTCAACTGTAACTCGCTTGATCTGAAAGAGGGCAAATGATTTTTGTAGCGCCATCCCAAGGATCATTTTCCTACCCGATACCTTCCAATGGTATGGAAAGCTACAGCACCCAGAGTTCCATTGGTCACATTAGTAGGAAATTCTGGGATTCATCGTTCCCAACAGATCTCAAGCAACTGGATCAAGGAAGTTTCCTGAATGGCTGAGCCAAGATGCAAGAGTACAAGATGCAAGCATTTGAATGAAGAAAGAAATCTTTTCTTTCTTTCTTTTTTCATTCGGGGGTGGGGGGGTTAAACATCCTTGCTGGCATTCTTCTGCGTGTTTCCCCAGCAGGAGGTATTTAATAAGGTTGTCTTGACGACGCATCATCCTCCTCTGGTCCCCATGACAATCCTTATTGCTGGAGCATTATTAGAAATATTACACAGCAGCCCCTACTTCTTCTGCCAGGGGGGAAGAAACTGGGAAAACTTAAAATTCAAGGAATGTTAACATCCTTTTACCTGATCGATTCTTTTTCTTTTTTTACAAACTAGCTGATAGCCCGGTGTTGCCTGGGTATTTATTTATCCTAATCCTGTATTAGACAGCCACGCCCTCAAAGCCATGCCATGCCCACAGAGCCACGCCCACAGAACCAGTAGTAAAAATATTTGAATCCCATCACTGATCTGCATCCCTTTAAAGGCAAAATTAACAAACCATATTCACCATTAGTAATATACATTAAAAATCCTTACTGTACCCCGGGGTGCATGCACTGGAGGAATGAAAAATAATATTGTTTCTCACTCAGTCAATAATCCCTGTAAAATATAAACCGTGATTGAAAGCCATCCAGTTGCAGTGGAATTCTCCAAAGCAACCTTCAGCCTTTTCTTAAGGACAAAGTGGCAGATCAAGTTTTAAGTTTAGACAAGGAGCTGCTATTCCCCTTGGGCCTTGCTTCACGGTCCCACATGAATTGCTGGGCGGCGAGAATTTGACACGAAGGAGAACAAATGCATTTCAAAACTGCAGTGGGCAATGCGCCACACGGAGGCCCTTAAAAGCCAGAAAACAAATTAGAAGGCATAACGACGTTCATAAAACCTCCAGCTATTTGACAAGCCAAACTGGGGTTTAGAAACTGAATTACAATGTGGGAAGTCACTGGTTTGAAGCCTGTGGCTGCTGTGAATTCATAAGGCCTGGTGTGCACATTGCAGATGAGACCAAAGCCCCCCAAAATAAAAATAAAATCTCTTGTTAATGAGCTCGCCCTGCCATTTGACATCCTGTTGTTTACGGCTCTTTAACGCAGATTTGCGGCTTTAGCATATGTCCCGAACCAAAATAGCCATCAATCTTGGTTTCCAGAATCCAGTCCCATAACCACAAATTACAGCCCTTTCAAGGTTTGATATCGCAAGCCACAAAGAGTGCACAAAGAACCACATGAGACATGGGGACAAAGTGGAATTACATGCACAAGAAAGCTTTTTTTAGCTTAGCAAGTTAAAGCGAGCTGGCTAGCTCTAAACTCTCCACTTCTTCATGGCCATTTTTAGTTGATGTTCATCTAGAAACATGCAAGACCGTGGTTTGTCCTGGCTTATTCTGAGAATATGAAGTCAGAAAGTGAGCCAAGGGTATGCCATAGGGCAGTGTTTCTCAAACATGGCAACTCTGTGGGGACTTCAGCTTCCAGAATTCCCCATCCTGGCTGGGAAATTCTGGGAGTTGAAGTCCACACATCTTAAAGTTGCCACATTTACGAAACACTGCATGAACTAGAAATCCTCTTAGTTGTCTGAAGTCAACAGTGCTAATGCTACATACTTCTGGCAAAATAGCACTCAATATTCAGAATAGAATAGAATAGAATAGAATAGAATAGAATAGAATAGAATAGAATAGTTGGAAGGGACCTTGGAGGTCTTCTAGTCCAACCCCATGTTTAGAGAAGTTATCACCCAGCCCTCTCCCAGAAAAATAAAATATCCTAGGAAATATTGAAAAGGCAGAATATTTATCTGGATGTGAAAAGAAACATGTTTCAAAAAGACAAGGTAACTCTCCCTGCAGCTTCCTGCCCCCACCTTTTGTCCATGAGCCATTATAGCCCGAGCTAGTCCACTTTACATAATAAAAGACTTCTCCCCTTCAGCTCCAGGGGGATGGGAATGAAGGCATGGTAATATAAGCCTTTACTCAACTGACCACATGGCATCTGAGAATTCAACCAAACCTGGATTCAAAACTCAGGCTAGAGGATTGCCCTTGCATGGGTCCATGTGAGTCTGAAACCAATCAGAATACATTTCTTACACAGGAACAGGAAACAGATAGGTGGGGCCGAACAGATTATAAAAAGCCCTGCAAGCCCTTCTTCGACCCTTCTTCCCTTTTCTTCTTCATCACCCAACACCTGGAAGCATGTGATCACCTTTTCCCCCAGGACTTCCAGCCATGTGGTCCTGTCCTCCATTAAAACATTAAACCATCTTTGTAAGCAGCCTCCATGCCTCCAGTGTATTTTTCCCCACTTGGGGGCGAACCCAGAAGGACATTTCTTCCAACAGGCAGGAAACCCTACACCACTTCAGACAAATGGTTATCCAACATCTTCTTTAAAACTTCCAGTGTTGGAGCATTCACAACTTCTGGAGGCAAGCTGTTCCACTGATTAATTGTTCTAACTGTGAAACTATGAGGAAATTTCTCCTAAGTTGCTTCTCTCCTTGATTAGTTTCCACCCATTGCTTCTTGTCCTACCCTCAGGTGCTTTGGAGAATAGCTTGACTCCCTCTTCTTTGTGGCAACCCCTGAGATATTGGAAGACTGCTATCATGTCACCCCTAGTCCTTCTTTCTATTAAACTAGACATACCCAGTTCCTGCAACCGTTCTTCCTATGTTATAGCCTCCAGTCCCCTGATTATCTCTATTGCTCTTCTCTGCACTCTGGTCTAGAGTCTCCATATCTTTTTTACATTTGAATGCATGATGGAAAAAATAGTTAAAATATATAGCACCGATGAAGTGGAATTTAAATGTGCATGCTTGTTAATTGGACATCTTGTAAGGGATGAACATTAATGCGGGGAAAGTGTGTTCTTTTACAAACTATGGGACAAATCATTTTTCACCTGAGGATTTTCTGGTAAGAAAGAAAAGGATGCCCATTAAGTGCAGGGCTAGGGAAAAGGAAAGCTTTATTAGAGTTATTTTCACTTATGCCCAATTGATGAACTGCCATTATTGCTTTTCACAGTTTCTTTCCTGCACCCTGAGGGCAGACTAATGTGCTATTAGAAAAAAGTAGAAAGCTTGAATGGGAATTGGGAATGTACCAAGTTGGAACACTGTAATTAAAGAAAGAAGCTCAGAGCTTCATTCGGAAGAAGAAGAAGAATAAGAAGAATAAGAAGAATAAGAATAAGAATAAGAATAAGAATAAGAATAATAATAATAAGAAGAAGAAGAAGAAGAAGAAGAAGAAGAAGAAGAAGAAGAAGAAGAAGAAGAAGAATCATTGCATCCAAGTATAGAACTGAGAAGCCTTCGCTATATTAGCAGGCGATGCTATAACAATAGACTGTGAAATTAATACTTATGCTCAAATTGAATTACATTCTCCGAGCAATGTTTGCACTCTCTCACGCTGAGATGAATAACCACACACCCCGGGGATCGGCAGTTTCCAGAAGATGCGAGATGGCAACGGAGGCTAAGAGTTAGGGACCATTAGATAACCACGGTTTGAGAGCCTCTAGCTAGCAAAGCAGTGGGGAATTCAGTCTGATTCAGGGGCAAAATCCTCCTGGTTCAGCCCGGTTCAGCCAAACCGGTCAAGGGACCATTGTCCCTGGTTTTGTGAATCGGTAGTAAAAAGAAAGCTTCCGAGGACCACAGCTGAGCTGCACAATTGTGGGAAGCTATTTTTTTAGCTTTTTAAAGCATTTGTTTTTACTGCCAGTTTGGGCGAATAAGCAGGAAAGAATGCTTTAAAAAGGGAAGGGGGGTGTTTCCGACAATTGCATGGCTCAGCTGTGAGACCACACGATCGTGGGAAGCTTTCGTTTTTGCTTTTTTACAGGTTTTTTCCCCTACCTATTTGCCCCAAGCGGCAGGGGGGAAATGCTTTAAAAAGTGAAGAAAAGTTGGCCACGCCTATCCAGTCACATGACACACAACCCATCAAGCCACACCCACAGAACCGGTGGACAACAAAATTAGATTTCACCACTGCTCTGCTTTGGGAAAATGGGTTAACCCCCTCTTCTTTGTGACAGCCCCTTAGCCTGCTATCATGCACCTCTCATTCTTCTCTTCACTAGACCGGACATACCCAATTCTAGCAACCGTTTTTCATATGTCTATGGAGATTCTCAGTCCTCCAGGTCATAGTTGCCCCAAAGGTGCTTTTTTCTCCCCCAAGAGGCAACTGGTTTTGCTTTGATAACATTTCACTACCCATCCAAGAAGCTTCTTCAGCTCTCACAGGACGGTGGGGAATGGAAGGTTTTATACTCCTTGCAGACATCTGGTCATTTGCATCCTTTTAAGAGGGTCATTGAGGGCACTTGGAGACTTATCTGTGTCTTCTTTAAAGACATTTTGCTTCTCATCTAAGAAGCTTCTTCAGCTCTGACTGGATGGTGGGGAAGGGAAGGATTTATCCTCCTTGCAGACAGCTGGTCATTTGCATCCTTTTAAGAGGGTCGCCGAGGCCACTTGGAGTTTTGTCGGTGTCCTTAGAGTCACCTGAGTGGTGCAAATGGGTGTGAAGCAGAGGTGGGTTGCTACAGGCATTACTGCCGGTTCGGCATGCAAAGAAAAATTCTACTTGCTTTTTTTTTTTTACGTGCTTTCGAACGGCTAGGTTGGCAGAAGCTGGGACAAGTAAGGGGAGCTCATTCCGTTATGCGGCGCTAGGGATTCGAACTGCTGAACTGCTGACCTTTCTGATCGACAAGCTCAGCATCTTAGCCACTGAGCCACCGTGTCCCTGTATATCTACCAGCATATCGTTTTATTTAAAAATTCACCAAGATTTTGAGTTGCTGCAGGGGTAGGTTCCTGCCAATTCTAACCTCTTCTATAGAAGAGGTTCTACAAATCTCCAGTACCGTTTAGAACCGGTTCCAGCTCTCCCCCCCCCCCCGCCCGTCCCTACATCAACAAGATGAAGAGCGAGAGGAGGAATTCTGGGAGTTGAAGTCCACAAGTCTTAAAGCTGTCAAGTTTGAACACCCCTGGGTTTTTTTTCTAAAGGGTTATGGGTGCAAGGGTCTTGTAACTTGACAGCTTTAAGACTTGCATGCTTCAAATGCCAGAGTTTCTGAGCCAACATTTTGGTTGCTAAGCAAGAGCGTTGTTAAGTGAGTTTCACCACATTTTACAAGTTGGCCATACCCACCCAGTCACATGACTGCCAAGCTTCTCCCACCCAGTCACATGGCCAGCAAGCCACTCCCACAAAACAGGCCACACCTACAGAAGAGGTTCTACAAAATTTTGAAACCCACCACTGAGTTGCTAGTAAGGTGGGAGTTTTGCACCAGATTCCCCCCTCTCCCCCCCACTTTTTCCTGGTCATATCCAGTGGTCGAAGCCGAAAACTAAAAATGGGTATACCCTCTCCCCATTTTTTTTTACCTAGTAGGTAAAATAATAATTTTAAAAGAAGCCTATTCATGGAACAAAATGAACGCGTGTGACCCCCCCAAAAAAACACTTGAAGAAAAGTAAGGTTTATAAAGTAATAAAACAGCAGCACTTCTACCTAATTGGAAGATCTTAATTTTAAAAAAAATACCCAAAATATATTCATTAAAGAGTAACGGTGGGCGGTTATTTGTGCTTGTATGCATGTCGGTGAGTGTGTAAGTGTGTCCGATTGCCATTTAATTCTGAATAGATCTGAAAGTCTTGGAATCTTTTCTCTCCCACCACTGAAACCTGAAATAGCATCCTGGGAACAGGTATAATAAGAAGGAGATAAAAGCCGCACAACGTTCCATTTTAGCAGCTGCTCATGGTATAACCCTTGACAAAGAGGGAGGGGATTCCTTTTCAATCCGTAGCTGTTCCTTAAGAGAAAGAGAAAAAGGCTTTAACAAGAGAAGGGTGGGAAAGAGCGTGCAAGGATGGAGGCAGGAAGAGTTAGAAAACCGGTAGAAATTCTTGCGTGGTGCTTCACGCAGCCTAAAATGTGGTTTTTTGAGATCCTTGAGTGGCAGCCACCCCCAGAAAATTACCAGTGACCTCTCTCTCTTTTTTTTAATATGATAGAAAAGGGGAAATGATTCCAACTCTGGAGAGAAATCGTATTAGCGCGACTTAATTCAATAAAGGCTTTGTCCTGGTTTCAACCAAGATTTGGGAGTTTGGTGCTCCTCCACTGAAGCACCAGGAATTCTGTACTACGAGGACTTTTGTTGGGGGACCGCAGTAGGGGTTGGGGGGGGGAGGGAGGTATCCAAAAAGTCAAGATGGCATCACATAAATTCTGACCTCAATTGTGATCGTAAGTCGAAGGCTATCTTATCTGGAGACACATCATCTAGTTGCCGAAGAAAATTCTTGGTGTCTCCTTCTGCATACAGTCATTATTTCAACTTGATTTGCGGCTACAGAACAGACTCAAATGTTGGCTGGTTGATCCAGAGATCCATTAGGATGTTTTTTAAAAACCCAGCTCTAATGTTATAAATCTGGTTCCACACACACACACACACACACCCTGCCTTTAATCCTGATTGATTTCAGTCAAGATCCAGGTTGCCATCCTTCTCATTCTGGTGGTGGATGGTGGCTGCCATTTGGATGGGCTTCCTTGCTGGCCAGACAGCTTAATTCTTATATATCGGTGGCTTCGTTCAATTATAGGGGTGTTTGAAATGATATCGGGAAGCCTCTCTGGTCTTCATTGGGCTTAGTTTTCTCATGTGAATATTTCTGGTTTTTTTTTTCTTTTTTCCTGGGCTGATCTTCCCAGTCACGCCAGTTCCAGAGCTAAAAGCAGAGAAAAATGAAAGAAGTTTAAGGAAAGGAAAGCAAACGCTGCTTTCCCATCTTCCAGGGAAATGCGAATTGTGAGCTGAAATAAAAAGCCTTAGACTGGACAAATAGGAGTTCAACAAGTGCAGCTAAACCCACCGGCTCTTTGTTTAGATATTTCTGCAGCATTGCAAAGCCATTTTCCACTGCTATTCCTCATTCATATCCACTGGATGCTATCCCAGATCTGTGGTTTGGCTAATGGCGAGTGTGCCCACAATAATCCATCCTGCCCCAAGGAGATGCCTTAACAAAGGCCAATTTCATGTATATTTTTCTGGGCCTGAGCTGTAGAAAAAGGGGGCCACTAGAGCAATTTTATTTGTTTAGGTGCCTTCGAATTAGGAAAGGACTCCTGCCGTTGCCTGAGTAAAGTCCCTAGAGTTTTCTTGGCAAGCTTTCAGAAGGGGTTTGCCATTGCCTCCTTCCTAGGGCTGAGAGGGAAAGACTGGCCCGGTGGTATGGATTGAGAAAAGTGATTGTGTCAGGCCTGCAGCCATCTTTTCTTTTGGATCTTTAGCCTGCCACGCTTTCTATTATTCTACTATGCATTTTCTATTGTGGGGAAATGGGAGGGGGGATTGTACGGAGTTAGATGCTATGTAGCCATAACAAAATTCTTTCTAGAAAGCCAAGGTCATCCTTTGTCTTGGCACCTCTGCACCTGATCGGAACTGGATGGGTGGAAGGTGCCAGCATGGCAGTGGGAGATTGGACCATGTGATGGATTTGAGGGTGTGAGGGTAAGATCCTTTTCTTTTCTTTTTTTTTACAGATTAACAGAGTTGGAAAGGGATCTTGTCAGTCATCTAGTCCAACCCCATGCCCAAGCAGGAGACTAGGCATGGCTAGTCTAGTGAAGAGAAGGACCAGGGGAGACATGATAGCAGTGTTTCAATATTTGAGGGCTGCCACAGAGAGGATGGAGTCAAGCTGTTTTCCAACGCACCTTTGAAAGGCAGACAAGGAATAATGGGTGGAAACTGGACAAGGAGAGATTCAACCTAGAAATAAGGAGAAATTTTCTGACACTGAGAACAATGGAGCAGAAGTTATCTTTGGAAGTTGTGGGAGCTTCATCACTGGAGGATTTCAAGAAGAGACTGGACTGCCATCTGTCAGAAATGGGGTAGGATCTCCTGCTTGGGCAGGGGATTGGACTAGATGACCTACAAGGTCCCTTCCAACTCTGTTAATCTGTATCAATCAGCCTTCACTTAAAAGGGCTTATTCCTAGATTAACAACATGTCTTCTTTGTGGTTTTCTGAAGCTTAGAAACTCTCTTCTTGGCCTTCAAGAGAGAACCCAGAACAAAAATGGTGCAAGCCAAATCTGAAATCTTTCAGGCTGAACAGGATGGTCTCCAGCATGGATTTTGCAAGCCAGCTTTTACCGTTTCACAAGACTACCCTTTCCTTCTACAGTACCTCGCGTTGATCTTGTTTCCTGGCTGGGTGAGCAAAGCCGAATGATAAATATTCCAGGGCAAATCATGATGAGTCACTCCAGAACCCTTGGAAATGGTTGCTTAAAATGCTTGGAGTCTTATATCAAATTTGGACTCTCCAGATTCACAGCATGTTTGCAGCTCTGCCGCGTTTAGTTCATATTTTGGGCTGGGTCAATCGAGGCAAAGCGTGATGTGGATTTTAAGACTGAGATGGTATAAACTTGGCTCGTTGACTGAATCCAAAAAGAAGATTTTTATTGGGGAGGAAAAAGTGATGGAGAAAATAGCCATGGACTTGTAAACCTCCTCTGGAAGCATCAGGCAAGTGGGCTTAGATTTCACAATATCAACATTTAAAAGGTTGAAATGAAAATGCCTAATTTCATGTGATGAAAAGCATTCATAGTTTTAAACCAGGAGTCCACTTTTTATATAAAGCCTTTTTAAGACCACACCTAGAGTGCTGCATCCAGTTTTGTCACATACTATACAAAGATGTTGAGACTCTCGAAAGAGTGCAGAGAAGAGCAACCAAGAGGATTAGGGGACTAATGGCTCAAACATACGATGAACGCTTGCAGGAACTGGGCATGGCTAGTCTAGGGAAGAGAAGGACCAGGGGAGACGTGATAGCAGCCTTCCAATATTTGAGGGGCTGCCACAGAGAGGAGGGGGTCAAGCTATTTTCCAAAGCACCCGAAGGCCAGACAAGGAACAATGGATGGAAACTGATCAAGGAGAGATTCAACCTGGAAATAAGGAAAAAAATTATGATAGTGAGAGCAATCAACCAATGGGACAGAAGTTGCCTTCATGGGTTGTGGGAGCTTCATCACTGGAGGCTTTTAAAAAGAGACTGGACTGCCATCTGTCAGATATGGTGTAGAGTTTCCTGCTCATGTAGGGGGTTGGACTAGATGACCTCCAAGATCCCTTCCAACTCTGTTAGTCTAATCTAACCTAAAAAGGTTACGTCCAGCTAGTCAGAATCTTTTTTTCCAAAGAGTTTTACACCAGCATGTCTCTGGATGAAACAGAAAGTGTGAAGAACAAAATTGTGTTTTTATTCTGGGAATCGAAGGAGAAACTAATTTGTTCTTTAGGGGTACTAGGTAAGGGAAGCCACTAAGGAATATACTAGGTACAGTAGAAAGAAATTTCTCTTGACACAAATGCCAAGGACAATCTGTGTTCAGATAGAAGAAGGTGTCCTTTTTTAAAAAAAAAAAACCAGCTTTCTTCCATTTAGATTGACATTTCTCAGGAAAGAAACTTTCTGGATCCCTGACAAACATTGTAACACATGTTTGAAAAGGAGAGTTGAGGGGCTGGGGGCTGGGGCTGCTGTCTTCCAATACTTGAGGGGTTGTCACCGAGAAGAGGAAGGTGACTTATTGTCCAAATCACCTGAGGGGAATGACAAGAAGCTTATCCAACAAAATGCAATTCGGTGTTGAGAAAAGTAAGGTTTTGCACTCTGGCAAGAAAAACCAAAAGTTCAGGTGTAGAATAGGTGGCTCAACAGCAGTAACTGTGAGAGGGAGTTACGTGTTCTAGTAGGCTACCACTTCAGTATGAGCCAACAGTGTGTTGCAGCTGCCAAAATAAGCCAATGCAATCCTAGGCTGCATCAACAGTCCTCAACTTACAACCACAATTGAGCCCAGGGTTTCTGTGGCTCAGCGAGACAGTGGTTATTTTGCCCTGTTTTACAACCTTTTTGCCACCCTTGTTAAGTGAATTACCACAGTGGTTAAATTAACAACAAGGTGGGTTAGGTGAATCTTAGTTGACTTTGCTTGTCCAAAGGTTGCATGATTCCAGGACACTGCAACCGTCATAAGTAGGAATCAGTCGCCAAGCCTCCTAATTTTTTTGTTCATCAGACTACAGGGATGCTGCAACGGTTGTGGGTTTTTTCAGCGCCATTGTGACTTTGAACGGTCAGTAAATGAATTGTTGTAAATCAAGGACTACCTATATATGGCCTGACTAGTATACATGGTATCTCAGCTCATTTTATAGCAGTGCCTCTCTCCCATTTTAGGATCCTCCAGATGTGCTAGAAGCTAACACAATGGATTAGCAGAATTGGAAGGGACCTTGTAGATCATCTAGACCAGTGGTTCTCAACCTTCCCAACGCCGCGACCCTTTAATACAGTTCCTCATGTTGTGGTGACCCCCAACCATAACATTATTTTTATGTTTTCTGTATTTTTTAAAAAATATGGGTTTTCCGATGGTCTTAGGCGACCCCTGTGAAAGGGTCATTCAACCCCCAAAGGGATCGCGACCCACAGGTTGAGAACCACTGATCTACACCCCTCCCCCAAGCAGGAGACCCTACACCATTTCTGACAGTTGGCAGTCCAGCCTCTTCTTGAAAGCCTCCATGGATGAAGCTCCCACAACTACCGAAGGCAACTTCTGTTCCATGGGTTGATTGGTGTCATTGTCAGGAAATTAATTTTTTTTTTAAAAAAAATTTAAAATGTTTTGCTTCTCATCCAAGAAGCGTCTTCAGTTCTAACTGACTGGTGGGGAATGGAAGGACTTTGTAAACCTGGATGAATGGGAATCTCCATAGACATACAAAAGGGAAGAAAAGCTATTGCTGCAGTTAACAGAATAACAGAGTAGGAAGGGACCTCGGAGGCTTTCTAGTCCAATCCCCTGCTCAAGGCAGGAAATCCTATACCATTTCAGACAAATGGTTGTCCAATCTCTTCTTAAAAGCCTCCAGTGTTGGAGCATTCACAACTTTGTCTGTTCCATGGGCTTATTGTTCTCACTGTCAGAAAATTCCTTCTTATTTCCAGGTTGAATCTCTCCTTGTTCAGTTTCCATCCATTATTCCTTGTCTGGTCTTTGGGGGCTTTGGAAAATAGCTTGACCCTCTCATCTCTGTGGCAGCCCCTCAAATATTAGAAGACTGCTATAATGTCTCCCCTGGTCCTTCTCTTCAATAGACTAGCCATGCCCAGTTCCTGCAACCATTCATCAAATGTTTTAGCCTCCAAGCTTTTGATCATCTTAGATAGATTCAGATTAATAGAGATGGAAGGGGCCTTGTAGGTTATCTAGTCAACCCCCCCCGCTCAAGCAGGAGACCCTACACCATTTTTGACAGATGGCAGTCCAATCTCTTCTTGAAAGCCTCCAGTGATAAAGCTCTCACAACTTCCATAGGCAACTTCCGTTCCATTGGTTGAAAATGCCTTCTTATTTCCAGGTTGAATCTCTCCTTGTTCAGTTTCCATCCATTATTCCTTTTCTGGCCTTCAGGTGCCTTGGGAAATAGGTTGACCCCCTCCTCTCTATGGCAGCCCCTCAAATATTGGAAGACTGCTATCATGTCTCCCCTGGTCCTTCCCTTCACTACATAGAAGCAGTGAGGGGATTCAGTCAGTTCGCACCACTTTGGGAGAACCGGTTGTTAACTTTCTGAGCAGTTTGGTGAACTGGTTGTTGGAAGAAATAATTAGGGTGGAGAACCGGTTGTTAAATTATTTGAATCCCACCACTGGCTGGAAGGTATCAGATAGGGGATCCAACCTTCAGAAAGCATGTGAAGTGGGAACATTTCCAATTAAATAGAAACTCTCTTGAGTTTTATTTAAGCTAAAGCTCAAACCCTGGTGATCGCTGCCTGATGTTTTCTTAGCAACTGTTCAGAAGCAGCTGGCAATTGCTGGGGTGTCTGTGGCTTCAGAAGCATCTTTTGGAAATCAAGCCCAGAAGGATTTGCACAGACCTCCTAAGCTTATCCAGTTCCTTCCATCTCTCTTCTTACGACTTAATCTCCAGCCTCTGATCATCCACGTTGCCGTTCTCTGAACCAATTCCAATTTCTCAGAATTCCTTCTTAAAGAAGTAGATCTCTGCATGATTGGATGAGAAGAGGCCAGCTTTTAGCCACAACAACTTTGCAGGCTGCTGAAATGAAGAAAAACGTAGAGCAACTGGTAGAGTTTATGAAGAACAACATTAAATCATTTCTGTTCTGATTCTGAACGCAAACTTCTTGGCTCAAGTTTGATTAGCTTCACTCCTGTGCTTTCATTCTCAGCATGTAAGCTGTAACTAGGCAAGGAATCCAATTTCAAATGAAATGAAATTCAAATTAAACATTTTAGCCCAGTTCGGTGGGTAAACCTGGGCTAGGTGATCAGTTTAGGATTATGGTTGTGAAAGTTGGACCACAAGGAAGGCTGAGCGCCAAAGAATGGAGGCCTTTGAACTCTGGTGTTGGAGAAGACTCCTGCCAGTCCCTTGGATTGCAAGGTGATCCAACCGGTCAGTCCTAGAGGAGATCAACCCTGACTGCTCTTTAGAAGGCCAGATTCTGAAGATGAAACTCAAAGACTTTGGCCACCTAATGAGAAGGAAGGACTCCCTGGAGAAGAGCCGAATGCTGGGAAGGATGGAGGGCAAAAGAAGAAGGGAATGACAGAGAATGTGGTGGATGGATGGAGTCACTGAAGCAGTCGGCGTGAGCTTAAATGGACTCCAAGGATGGTAGAGGACAGGAAGGCCTGGAGGAACGTTGTCCATGGGGTCGTGATGGGTCAGACATGACTTCGCAACTTAAAACAACAACAACTACAATGCTAGGACAGGATTCATACAACCAGATCTGTTCAGTTAAGATAACCTTAATAAACTCGATTAGGAATCTAATGCTGCAGAATCTTGTAGGTTTAATTAATATTAATCTGAGTTAGAGTTGTGGTTTAGCATGATGTCTGAACCTAGGCTCTTGGTTCAGCTTGTGGCTCAATGATATTTGCCCAGAAAGAAGACGGATTAGTTCAGTAAGCGTATTAGGAAAGTTATATGAGTTAGCAAGTATGAAAACAGAAAAATGATTTCATTTGACAAACCATGATTGAGCTCACCACAGGAAAGAAATCAGGCTAAGCCAGCTTGGAATTTTTTGTAGCTCGTTATGCTGATTTGATCTGGAGGTGCTATCTAAGAGAGACAGAGAGAAACAGACAGACAGACACAGAGAGAGAGACACAGAGAGACACAGAGAGAGAAAGAGAGAGAGAGAAACAGAGAGAGAAAGAAAGAGACAGACAGAGACACAGAGAGAAACAGAGCGACATATAGAGAGACAGACAGAGAGAAACAGAGAGAGAGACAGAGAAAGAGAGACAGAGAAAGAGACAGAGAGAAACAGAGAGAAAGAAAGAGACAGACAGAGAGACAGAGAGAAACAGAGAGAGACAGACAGAGAGAAACAGAGAGAAACAGACAGAGAGAGAGAAAGAGAGAGACAGAGAGAAACACGGAGAGAGACACAGAGAGAGACACAGAGAGAGACACAGAGAGACAGAGAGAAACAAAAAGAGACAGAGAGACAGAGAGAGACAAACAGGGAGAGAGAAAGAGAGACA
>NC_138561.1:7075491-7425491 GCF_964273705.1 Natrix helvetica
AAGAGAGAGAGACAGAGAGAAACACACACACACACACACCAGAGAGAGAGAAACAGAGAGAGAGGGGGGAGAGGGGGAGAGAGAGAAGGTGATGTGTGACAACTTGACAACTTTGCTTATGCTGCGACATTCTTTAGTTGCATGAAAGAGGCAAAATCTTTTGCCTTTTGAAGAAGCCAAGATAAGGACCTCAGCATGAACCTCAAGACAGCAAAACAATTGGAAGCCCAACATCAGCAACTCTGCTCCCAAAAGTATAACATGAAAGCCATTTTTTTCTTTTGGCTTGTTTCCCAAAAGTTGGTGTGTTTAGCAGAGACCACTCAGCCTGGAAGCCTTCAGAAGCCACCGATGTCCTGTGGTGGCCCAAAGGAATTTATCAAACGGCCTCCAGTTCCAAATTTGCCTGCCTCTAACAAATCTATCATTAAGCATAATTTTATCTTAAAATACACTACAGGCCCTTTTTATGTTGGCGACAGTGGTTGACACGACTTCATGTTAAAGTCCTTTGAAGGAACAGGGCGGTATCTCGCCGATGTAACTATTAGCAGTTTTAAAATACACTCTGGCACATTTGTGGTTTTGACCAAGGAAACAGCCCTTGGGAGTTACAAAGCAAATGCAGGAAAATGCCATCTTCTTCGGACGTGGCAGAGAGTCTGAATTTATTTCATTTACTTGCTTTTGCCCTGTGCACACGTATGATTTAAAGCTCCTGACATGGAGGTAGGTTTGGGCATGCAGCATTGCTCCTGGTCAGCAAATTCTACCGCTGTTTCTTAACTGCTGGTCTGAAAAACAAATCTACAGCGCAGCAATTCCAAATGGCACAATAGCCATTTGTTGTTTATTTATTATATTTATCCTGTCTTTCCTAAGAGGAGCTTGGGAGAGCCATGAGCAGGTTTTTTTTTTTACTGACGCACGACTTTTATAATAGCCCCAATCCTGGGAGAAAAGGAGACTGGCTCAAGTTCATGCAGAGAGCTTCATGGCTTAGAGGGGACATTTTTAAAAAATATATATTTTATTTTATTACGGTTCTAACTCCTCCCCTTGGGACATGACCATAAGGCGCTGCATGCCAAAACAAGAACCTTGTGAGAGGGATCTTGGACTCCTAGTGGATAACCATTTAAATAGGAGCCAGCCGTGTGCAGCAGCTGCCAAAAAAGCCAACACAGTTCTAGGCTGCATAAACAGAGGGATAGAATCAAGACCACGTGAAGTGTTGATACCACTTTACAATGCCTTGGTAAGGCCACACTTGGGATACTGCATTCAGTTTTGGTTGCCACGATGTAGAAAAGATGTGGAGACTCTGGAAAGAGTGCAGAAAAGAGCAACAAAGATGATTAGGGGACTGGAGACTAAAACATACGAAGAACGGTTGCAGGGACTGGGTATGTCTAGTTTAATGAAAAGAAGGACTAGGGGAGACATGATAGCAGTGTTCCAATATCTCAGGGGTTGCCACAAAGAAGAGGGAGTCAAACTATTCTCCAAGGCACCTGAGGGTAGAACAAGAAGCAATGAGTGGAAACTTATTAAGGAGAGAAGCAACTTAGAACTAAGGAGAAATTTCCTGATAGAACAATTAATCAGTGGAACAACTTGCCTCCAGAAGTTGTAAATGCTTCAACACTGGAGGTTTTTAAGATGAGATTGGATAACCATTTGTCCGAAATGTTGTAGGGTTTCCTCCCGCCTGGAGCAGGGGGTTGGACTAGAAGACCTCCAAGATCCCTTCCAATTTTGTTATTCTATTCTATTCTATTCTATTCTATGCTATGCTATGCTATGCTATGCTATACAAAGGGATGGAGCTTTAATTGTACACTCTTACCTACTTTCTTGGCTTTTTTTTAATCCTCCCTCCCTGCAAGCATAGTAGCATACAATCTTTGCAGGCCTTTGAGGACCATATCAAGCAAATATGTCTCCACTGACAGCAGCCAAATCAACTTCCTTCTTCAAAGTGGTTTTTTCCTTCTGAAGACCACACAGTTAGTACAAACGGTAGAAAAAGAAAATTACTGTCAGGGAACTTCAGACAAAACCAAAAATCTCCTCTTTGAAAACACTTGTTCTTCCCCCACCCACCCAAGGAAGCCTTCAAAGCTAACAGAAATGCTTCACTAAACATAGTTACTGGCCAATTTAATTTCAAGCTTGACCTTGGCTCACATTTGGCCATCATGTAAGCTACCATTAAAGTGAATTAAAGTCACCAGTGGTTGGAAAAGGAATATGAATAAAAGAACACAGGTTTAAGTTATTCAGACGACACACTGGTTAAAGGAAGGAAGGGGAAAGAGGGAGAAAACAAAACAGTATTAATATACAAATATATGTTTAAAAGATTTTATATGTGGAATTATTTTAATGTAAAATAAGAGGAGGAAGAGGGAATTTAAGAGTGTAATGTAAATATAGAACCGAGTTTGCTTGAATGCCTTCTCAAAAATACATCAGATCAAATAAAATATGAAAACGCAACAACGGAAGGAGGGAAAGGAGAGAGAAGGATAGGGAAGAGGAGAGGAAAAGAGAGGAAAAGAGAGGGAAAGAAGAAATGTAAAGGAGAGGGAGGAAGGGAGGAGTAGCAAGATAGGAGAGAGGATAGGAAGGGAAGGAAGAGGGGAGGAGTAGGGGAGAGGAAGGGGAAGAAGAAAAGAGAAAGGAGAGGAGGAAAGAAGAAGGGAGAGAAGAAGGGAGGGTAGGAGAAAGAGGGAGGGAAGAAGTAGGATTGTAATATAAGATGGATGTACAGGATGGCAGGAAAGCAATCTCGAATATATTATTATATGCTTAGGGGAAGAATGGAATTATAAATGTTAAAGGATAATGTATAACACTAATAATAGCTATGAGAAATGTATATTTGTGAAATGCATGTATGTATAAGAAAAAAAAACTTTTCAAATGAATAGCCCCCAAGGAAACTTTGCATTTCAGAGATGGGAGCTGAATATTTCCCACTTGCAGTTTACTATTCAGCTAAACTTGTACTGCAAAGTAATTCTGCTGTTCTTATTGGTTCTTGGGGTAAACTGGACTATTTTATCAACATAAGACTGCTTTGAAAATTTTGTAGCCATCAAGCTCCTTGTGTGTGTGTGTGTGTGTGTGTGTTCAAGATGCACCTTATACATGTGTTGTGTCTCTCTCCTCTTTCCCTTCCCATCACCCCATCTCTGTATTATTGTCTTTTGTGACTGTGGTTCCATTGCCCACAGAGTTCTGCGTTTCTGCAGTAGCTAAATACAGGATAAAACCTGCTATCTGTAGAAAAGCTTTTACATGTGTGTGGTGTTCTTTTGGCAGGTTTGCTCTGTTGCAGGAGGATGTCTGAAGTGTTTTGAAGCACTTTGCGGAGATACAAAAGATCTGATGAGCTTTGATTATTTTCCATGGAGGCCCTGCAAATAAAATGTCTAAAATTTAAGGAAAACGTTGAATTGAAAACGGGTAAACCATAGTGAGTTAAGTGTTCTTTATCTCTATGTGCCTGTCGATAGCTGATTTGTCTGAGGGCCAGGCTTCCAGGAGTTCTCCAGAATTTTTGGACTTGGCTTGGTCAAAGATGCTCGCGTTAGAAAAGATGCAAAAATATTTGAAGCCCATGTGGCAGATGTCAGTGGTGGTTTGTTCCCTGGACTTGCTGTTTAGGTTCCAAACATTTCATCGCTAGGTTAGGTCACATCCTCAGGGAGACTTCGGTTGAAGCGCCGTGTTTCAATTCTTCTCTGCTTTTCTTGATCTCATGTGGCCACTTGGTTCGGTGGGTCATGCCATGTGACTGGCTGGTGATGTTGAGCGTTGGCCACCCAGTGAGGAAGTGGCTGCTTGGGTGGTACGGCTCCTTATAGCTTCGTAGGATGGTTCCAAATTGACGTGCTTATTGATCAATCCATCGGTTGAATACCAGACTTCGATGAATACGCGTGCGTGGCACGGGATGGCATGATTTTTGTTCCGTTCCAGTAAAAAAAAACATGATTGGAATGTCCATCCCTTCTGAATGTCTATGGCAGTGATGGCAAACCTTTTCGGCACACAAGTGCCAAAACTGGAACATGCATGCATATGAATGCACGCCAGAGTGCCAGAAACACAAAGACCAGCTGACGGGGCCCGCACATGCCTGTTTCTTTGGCAATTTCTCAGGCCATTTTCAGGCTGTTTTGCCCCAAATATAGCCCAGAAAACGGCTTGAAAAAATGGCCCGGGTTTTTTTGGGCCATTTTCAGTCCGTTTTCCAGCGCCTATGAAAACCAGCAGAGCAGCCGGAGATGGTGCCCACAGAGAGAGCTGTGCATGCCACCTCTGGCACACATGCCATAAGTTTGCCATCACGGATCTATGGAGATTCTCCATAGGCAACTGGACTTCCTTGGTTATTTTGGGGTGGGGTGGGGTTGGTTGGTTTGAAAACATCTGTGAAAAAACTTCTCAGATGGGAAGTGCAACATATTGAAAGGAAAAAAGAAAACGCCAAGAAAGTCCATTTGCCTTTTGGGAAAAAAAGCATTTTTGGCGTCATCCCTTCCGTGTAGCTTTGGACCAAACTTCTATGTTGACTTTCTGCTTTATAACACGCTGTCACTTAGGATTATGTCGTTGTGGTTTATGGCCAAATTCTGCTGACTGTGGTGGGAACACTTTTACTTTTCCATGTACGGAAAGGGTTCTTGGTCTGTAATTTTTTTTTGCTAATCAGTAAATTTTGTGACAACTATCGGCATTTGTGCTTTGTGATTAACTTGGGCTGTCACCTTCATCAAACTGCTTGGATCAAAGTTCTAAATAAGATTTAGTTAATTAATGCGTGGGCTTAATAAATTGGGCTGCTCTTTTTCCAAAGCCCCATTACATCCTTTTTATGCCCTCCTTCCTTTCTCCAGAGTAATTAGAGGGGGGGGGACTACCACTTTTGTAACTTTTTTGTAGCGTGGATGAAAGCCTGCTCTGAAGTTATTTCTACTTCGGTCTTCTTGGTCCCCTGTAATGAGTCAGACCGCAATTTCTATTATCCCCAGATAGCACAAAAATTAGATACTTCTGTTGTATTTCATCTTGCAGTTGGTGGGGAGGGGATTTTTTCTTCTTCTTCAAAGACTCCCTTATGAAAATAGACTATACAATAAAAGTTTCTCCTTCCAGAAGACAAAGTGAAGATGATCTTGTTGCTTTTACTAGTTCATTTCTTACTTTTAGGACATTTTTCAAAAAAAAATATGGACAGTTTATATTTCCTGGGATAGAAGGAGCTCCTTCAAATCGTTGGGATTCCTCTCAGGGCTTGTTCATCCCAGGAATTGTTCCGTTTACTTCTCACTTAGCCACTGGGTGAGATCCTTTACAACTGTTGGAAGACACACGTGACCTTTTAAAAAAAAAATACAAAGGACGGGGTTTATTTTTCTTTTCCTAAATGGCTGTTGACATGTTAGGCACTATTCGCTCTGCCCAGAGCTTCTCCTTCTCCCAACTCACCCAAGCTTTAGGAGGTGGTCTGGATTGGAGCCTAACCCAAGGAGGATCGAGCGAGCTCCTTTGTGGGAGCCACGAGTGGTTTCATGATTTTGCCTAGACTTGCAGAGTCTAAATCGCCTCTAGCATTGCTCCAGAGAAACCAGTTGTGGTGTTGAGGCAAGAAAGAGCAGGTGGTTTTCCATCCAATTCCATGGATGACATCATGGATGATATTGTAGCTTTAGAGTGTCTTCCACAGCACACAGATCTGGACAAAGTCTTCTCCTTCTTTCTCCTCCTCCTCCTCCTCCTCCTCCTCCTTCCCCTTCCCTGCCCTTTCTCCTCCCCCTCCTCCCTCCCCCTTCCTTTCCTCCTCCTCCTTCCTTCTCCACTTCCTCCCCCTCCTCCTTCCCCTGCACTTCATCCTTCTCCTCCCCTCCCCTCCTTCCCCTTCCCTTCATCCTCCTCCTCACACTGTCCTTCCTCCTCCTCCCTTCTCCTCCTCCTCCTCCCACTGCCCTTCCTCCTCCCCTTTTTCCTCCTCCTTTTCCTCCTTGCCATGCCCTTCCTCTTCCTCCTTCCCTTCCTTCTCCTCCTCCTCCATCCCTCTCCTTCTCCTCCCCTCTCCTCCTCCTTCACCTGCCCTTCCTTCCCCCTTCTCCTCCTCCTCCCACTGCCATTCCTCCTCCCCTTTTTCCACCTCCTTTTCCTCCTTGCCATGCCCTTCCTCTTCCTCCTTCCCTTCCTTCTCCTCCTCCTCCATCCCTCTCCTTCTCCTCCCCTCTCCTCCTCCTTCACCTGCCCTTCCTTCCCCCTTCTCCTCCTCCTCCCACTGCCATTCCTCCTCCCCTTTTTCCTCCTCCTTTTCCTCCTTGCCATGCCCTTCCTCTTCCTCCTTCCCTTCCTTCTCCTCCTCCTCCGTCCCTCTCCTTCTCCTCCCCTCTCCTCCTCCTTCACCTGCTCTTCCTTCCCCCTCCTCCTCCTCCTCCATCCTTCTCCTTCTCCTTCCCTCTCCCCCTCCTTCCCCTGCCCTTCCTCCTCCCCCTTCTCCTCCTCCTCCTCCTTTCTGAGTTGTTAGGGACAGCATCTGTTTTTCATGACAAGGCTAGCCACTATAATTTTTGCAATATGTCCATATGCATTAACAATTGCTGTGTAAGCTACCAGCAACTTACCACCACTTACCCACCTAGCTAAAATCTTGCGTTGGGATTTTTTTTAAAAAAAAAGAGCCCCCTGTGTTTATGTGCTACGTTTAACTGATAGAAACGCCGGTTTCTATAGTAACAGAAGTGACAGCTTTGATCGTAACCTTAAGAAGGTAGAACGTAGCTGTTGCTTTTTTTAGCCATTGCATTTGGAACGGAGCGGAGCTGAAAACATTTCATTTGGGAGGCTAAATTCGAGACCCAGTAACAAGAATGTCTAAATAATGGCAATAAACACCCTGGGGCCATGTGTGGGAAAAGATTGGCGCTGACTGTAGAAAATTATGGGATGGACGTGAATGCAGCAAAGATTCCCTGCCATTCTTTATAGACTAATAGAAGTGGTCTACCACCTTAATGAGATTGCAAATACAATTTCCTCTCCGATCAGCCTTGCATCCGATCTCCCTGTTTATTGGACTTTTCACCCCTTTTAAAGACGCTTGAAATTAAAAATGCATTTCTTGCATTGTTAGGGGCTTCTTGCCTGTGAGAGGAAAAACAATCAACTAACAATGCTCCATATCATCATCTCAATATCTTTAGCTAGATTAAAAAAAAATTTTTTACAGGATATGGCAGGCAGGTTTTGGAGACCTGTTCTCCCAGCCACACAAATTCATCAATAAAAGTGCGGCATCGCCGGGCCGCATTAGGGTGGGCTCATACATGGGATGAAATAAAAGAATGACAGCAAAGTTTCCTTGAGATGATATGAGCCCCGAATGTGTTCTGGAGCCTGCTTTTATTAAGCCAGAAGGCATTCAAAAAGTTTCCGTTATACAGCGTGTGATTACATGATTGGTTACCTGCTTGTTGCAGGGCAGAACTAAACAGGTTAGCATACAGCCATATAATTGGTTAAAGCTTTCCATAGGATGTGGTTTTTTCTCTCCTGTCCGGAGTTCTCTGGACAGGCTCTGTGGTTAGCATTTCTTGCATAAACAGCAGGTGTTGAAGCATAGCAAAGGATGTGGTTTTCAATGTCGTTAGGCTACCTTGTCAGGTTGACTTTCATTTAATGTGAAGCAAAGTTACTTGACCATTGCAGAAGATTCCAACATCTCCTCCTTTCTTTTTTTATTTCAATGGAAAGGCTGTGGCGGTTGGAGCCGGAGTGTGGCCCAGGCCCCTCCGGGCCCGAGATTCACTATCACTCACTGACCACTGGACACAAGGTCAAGTCCTCCGACTCAGCCTGTATCGTTGACCTTACCCTGATGTTTTTCTGAGGAGATGTTTGTATGGTTTGCAAAGTGAGCTAAAGGATTGACTCATCCTCTTCACTCATATTTGACACCTCATCCTGAGGTATGGGTTGGTAGGTCCCTCTGCTTTCGAGGTCCCAGAGGGTATTCTGGGATTGCAACAGCATGGTCTGCAATGAATCTATTCTAGATGTAATAAATGTAGAAAAGCGATTAAATAAGCATGGGCCAATTGTGCACGCTAATACAAGCAAAATTAATGGTCCTATAAGAGCACTTAGCAAAGTGGTGAGCCAAGGGGAAAGGTTATACCAGTTTCCAAACCATCCTTGTTGATCTTCCCTCTCCTTTTTTCGTTTATTCAGGCCTTCTCTTTGTCATAGAGTCCTGCACTATGTCAGAGTGGTCTGCATAAAAACAACATTCTTCCCTTAAGGCCACACATAACCCCCTCTTCTTTTAAAAAAAATAAATCGAGTCCTCTTCTGTTTTGCAAAACATCTTCTGAGAGGGAGGTTAAAGATTGTCATGTTAGGCAAAGTATTGTTAGGAATACAGTCATGTGGATGTAACTTGGGATGGAATTGGCAAACATGGCGATCCGGAATTCACAAGGAGTAGCCTGGGAGTATAAAGTCACACATCAATGGTTGCAGACTCAGGAGACGGGGAGGCAGGCAGCGGAGATGGGTGGGGTGCTGGTGCAAAGTAAGGCCGGATACAGCGACCATGAACCCACAAGACTTTGTCAGGCAGTTCGACTGCTGCGTAGCCTCTTCCCCAGGTGATGAGATCAGCGGGCCCTCTCCAGGCAGGATCTGGGAGTTGGCGATACCAAACCTGAGGGCGGGGGAGAGAGAGGGAGGGGGAAGAAAAATGCCTTGTGGCAGCAGAAGAGGCAGGAGTGCCAGTCAAGTTTAAAAAATTCAAGGAAAATAAGCATAAGTTCAAAATGTTTTGCACCGTTGGGAGGTTAGGGAGGTTTTTCCCTTTTTTTGTCAATGTGTCTGTCTAATGCATGTTTTAAGGTTTGGTTAGCCCTTTCAACCAAGGCTTGACCTTGGCTGTTATAGGGAATGCCAAACTTATGAGTGATTCCCCATTTTGAACAAAAGTCAGCAAAGGCACTGCTGGTATAAGCAGGGCCATTGTCAGTTTTGAGTTCATTTGGACATCCCAGCGATGCAAAGGTACGAATACAATGATTAATAACATGCTTGGTGGATTCACCTCTTTGGGGTGAAGCCATGATGAACCCAGAAAAAGTATCAATAGATACGTGAATATACTTCCATGGGGAAAAGGAAGGATATTGGGTAACATCCATTTGCCAAATTTGACAACATTCAGTCCTCTGGGATTGACACCCATAGGAATGGAATGAGACTGTTTACTACAAGTAGGACATTGTTGTAAAATTGCCGAGGCTTCGGCAGCAGTAATGCCAAATTGTCTAATGAGAGCCTTTTTGTTTTGATGAAAGTATGAATGACTTTCCCAAGGAGTGGGAGAGGTAAGAGGAAAGACAATTGTGGATGCAGAAGCAGCAGTGGCAGCTGCATCAGCACGGTCATTGCCTTCCTGGATGATGCCAGGAAAAGGTTGATGACTTCTAATGTGAGAAACATGAAATGGATTTGACCTAGTATTGATAAAAGATTGTAAAGCTAAAAATAATGACATCAAAGAAGATTCAATAGAGGGAGATAAATAAGACATGTAGACGGAAGAAATAACTTGGAAAACATACAAACTATCTACTATAAGATTAAAGGGTTGATGTTGAAAGTGTTGAAAGGCCAATAAGGAAGCAGCTAATTCAGACTGTTGAGCAGAAGTTTGTTCAGATGTGGTTTTAATTACCCATTCACCATCCTGTTGCCAAGTGCATGCACCAAACTGCTTGCTTCCATCAGCAAAGACAGTGACTGCATTAGCAAGGGGAACAGGTGAGTAGGGGGAGGACCACTGAAAAGGTACAGTTTTTGGTTTGGAGCTTCTTTGTAGATTGTTCCTGTTTGCACCGCCCCCAAGGGCGTGGCACTAAGCCTTGAAATGACCAGGTTTCCCACAATTAAAACAATTTCCAGTAGGGCGGGAAGAAGCAGATGAAGAAGAAGCAGAGGAAGAAGAAGCAGGAAACGTGCCATGTTGTTGCAACGCAGCAGCAAGAGCCCCCATCTTGTGGTCAGTTGTACCCACGATGCAACAAGCCTAAAGGAAATCAGCTAAAGTAACCCTGGGACGATTTGCTATAGGTTGAAGAACCTTTTGACAATCCCTATTAGTATTTTCATAAGCCAATTTCAGAGAAAGTTCCTCATTATCAATTTGTCTTTCTAGATTTCCTTGTAAACTGAGTTGGATTCAAACAAAAATGTTATTCACTCTCTCTGACTACATATTGTAATTTCTAAGTCATTTCTGTAAGAATTCCTAATAGGGCAGCAACTAGCACTGCCGACAGACAAACAAACAAACAATCAACAGATCAATAAACAAATAAACAAACAAACGTGCCATCTGTTAAGTATGCAAAGTGCACGCAAACATAAAAACATAAAAGAGGAAAAAAAACAGCTTCAAAAATAAAACAAACAATCTAAATAAAATAATTTGAGTCAATATTAAAATTTTCCAAAAAGCAAAGTTGAATTAAAACTTCAGATGCAGGCATCAGATATCACCCTTTACCCCGCCTTTCTCGGCTGGCAGGAAGAGAAAAGAAAAAAAAATGGTGAAAAGAACACAGCCCCCCTCCTCCTGCCTTCTCACCAGGGGCAAAGAGGGGGTGAGAGGAAAGGAAAAAATTGTTTTTAAAACGACAGGCTCCCTTTTCGGGAAAAACAGGGAGAAAAATATTTTCTCATTATTCATTTAAAACACCTCTTTTAGCAAAACAACACACTCTGCTTTTTAACCTTACATTTCAAGCATCCAATACTGACTACATACGCACCCATTCACACCTATAACCTTACATTTCAAGCATCCAATACTGACTACATACGCACCCATTCACACCTATAACCTTACATTTCAAGCATCCAATACTGACTACATACGCACCCATTCACACCTATAACCTTACATTTCAAGCATCCAATACTGACTACATATGTACCCATTCACACCTATAGTTACATTTCTTTTGCAATAAATCAGTCATTAAATTTATTTCAATGAACTAGCTTACCCCCAAAGCAGTGAAAACTCAGGCAGTAGTTTCAATCACAAAAGTGAAATAGGGCCCTTAACGACTACTGTCTGTGTCAGACTGCCTCAAGGCGAAAGCACGTCCATTTTGCTGGCCAGGAATTAATTAATTAAATCACATTAATTTTACACACTATCATTATAGATGCAAAGAACGGTAAGTCAAAGGAAATTGAATGCACAGCAGGGGAGGATTGCAAAAGCAGAAGTCAGGAAAGGGGAAGCAAAAGTTGTATTTTAAAACTGATACAATTTACAATCCGTAGACACATAAATCATTTTGTACTAGGGTTTTGATCCCTGATGAAAGAGAGGGCGAGATGTTACAGACATGCCCCTCCTTGGATTTTTACACTCTCTTTTAAAATAACGCTTTTCTTGAGGTTTTCTGTCTTGTAATAAAGCACAAGCCATTGCAGAATCGTACGAGGAAGGTACAGCACCATCTGGCATAAAAGGTGAATTAGGATCATATTTATGATGAACAACTAAACATTCCATAATTAAGCGCCACATAGTCAAAATTTAAATAGGTGCTCTAGGAAATTGATGAAAATATTCCCCCAATTTGGTCCATGTAGAAATTTTTAAAGTCCCTTTCTCAGGGTAAAATGGAAATTTTTGCCAAATGTAAGTTAACAAATTCCTAATCTCCTTTTTTTTTTTTATTCGTGGTAATTTTTTACCACTTTGAGAGGCGATTTTAGAAGTAGCATCGATTAATTCCCCCAATTCCTTCAAATGACCTATCTGAGGTTGGGAAAACTTTCCACCCATAACTCACGAGATCCTGTCGTCTTTCAGACGGACGATTCGCGCGGCTTTCCTCAGCGATGAGAATGGGCAGTTCGATCTAACGGCTTCTTCGCAAAGAAATCACGTCGGGGTCACCAAAATGCGGCATCGCCGGGCCGCATTAGGGTGGGCTCATACATGGGATGAAATAAAAGAATGACAGCAAAGTTTCCTTGAGATGATATGAGCGCCGAATGTGTTCTGGAGCCTGCTTTTATTAAGCCAGAAGGCATTCAAAAAGTTTCCGTTATACAGCGTGTGATTACATGATTGGTTACCTGCTTGTTGCAGGGCAGAACTAAACAGGTTAGCATACAGCCATATAATTGGTTAAAGCTTTCCATAGGATGTGGTTTTTTCTCTCCTGTCCGGAGTTCTCTGGACAGGCTCTGTGGTTAGCATTTCTTGCATAAACAGCAGGTGTTGAAGCATAGCAAAGGATGTGGTTTTCAATGTCGTTAGGCTACCTTGTCAGGTTGACTTTCATTTAATGTGAAGCAAAGTTATTTGACCATTGCAAAAGATCCCGACATAAAAGCAACAAAACATATGGGGAAGGTAAGAGGGAACGGATGTATTTCTTTAGAAGTTAAAGAAAAGCAAAGAGGTTCCTGCCTGCACCATGCAAATTAAGCGAAAAGGAAAAAGTGGGTGGGGCAGGGGAGAGGAATAGTTGATACATTAATATTGGGCAGACCAAAACAGAATGGCCAAGTGTGATTGGGCACACAAGAAATTTGTCTCTGGTGCAGAAGCCCTCAGCATGCAGACAAACAACTAAGTGATAAGTCATAGATCATAAATCACAAGATACCATCATAAATCGTAAGAGTAGAGTAGAGTAGAGTAGAGTAGAGTAGAGTAGAGTACACAAAAATGCAGGAATAGAATAAGAATAGAATAGAATAAGAATAGAATAGAAAGGAATTGAATGGAATGGAATAGAATAGAATAGAATAGAATAGAATAGAATAGAATAACAGAGTTGGAAGGGATCTTGGAGGTCTTCTAGTCCAACTCTCTGCTTAGGCAAGAAACCCTACACCACCTCAGACGAATGGTTATCCATCATCTTTAAAAACTTCCAGTGTTGGAGCTTTCACAACGTCTGGAGGCAAGTTTGTTCCACTGATTAATTGTTCATTCTGTCAGGAAATTTCTCCTCAGTTCTTAGTTTTCTTCCAACGTCTTGTGCATGTATCTTCAAGTCAGTCTATGTCCTCCTGGCCACCATCTGGATTAACCCTGCAGTTTTCTAGGCAAGATTTTGGAAGTGGTGTGCCATTGCCTACTTCCTAGGGCTGAGAGAAAGCAACTTGCCCAAGGTCAGCCAGCTGCCTTTGGGCCTGAGGTAGGTCTCTGTCTCTGTCTCTCTCTCTCTGTCTCTCTCTGTCTCTCTCTGTCTCTCTCCCTCTCTCCCCCCCCCCCTCCTCTCTCTCTCTCTCTCTCTCTCTCTCTCTCTCTCGTGACATGATGGCCACACATTTAGATGTTTTTTAAAATGTCATTGGCTGAATTCCAGATGAAGATGGTATCAATTGCTAATCATCTAAATATAACATCTAAATGGGCGAAGGGGGCTTTGTAGTCCATCCTGCCCTTAGGTTGTGATTGTGTTTTCCATGATTGTACAACAAGCCATGATTTGTTTCTGGAACATATGGAGAAATTGGAGACACCTTTTTTCTTGGTTTGAGGACACTCCACAGTGACCAGGCCTGATAGAATCGGCAAATATGTGATTTTTCCTTCCAGGCAATTGTGTTAATCTCTTGTCAAACATCCAGTTGAAAGAGGCAGGGATGCCAGATGATACTAGAGAGAAAATGAGTCTTCTTTGGAAGGATTTTAGAAATGCCTGATAATATTACAGAATATTAACTTCTCTATTAACTGGTAACTCCAACTGTAATATTCATTTCCATGAAACATTAAAGCAATTAAATACAAACTAGGGAGGGGAGGGAAGAAATGTTCACACTTTCCAAAGGGAGAGCATTTTTTCCAAAATATTTATTAGGCAATAATGTTTGTTAGAATTCTCCTCAGTCCAGAATTGCTCTGGAGCTTTTTTGCAACTTACATGTCAGATATCATGTTTAAGCAGGCAATTTTGTTTGAAGATTTACTTGAAGATAGACAGAGAGGAGGAGAAGCTGTGTCATCTGAGGGGGAAGGGGATGGAGATGGAGAAGGAAAAGAGAGAAAAAGGAGGAGGAGGAGGAGGAGGAGGAGGAGGAGGAGGAGGAGGAGGAGGAGAAGGGAGGAGGAGGAAGGAGGAGGAGGAGGAGGAGGAGGAAGAAGAAGAAGAAGAAGAAGAAGAAGAAGAAGAAGAAGAAGAAGAAGAAGAAGAAGAAGAAGAAGAAGAAGAAGAAGAAGAAGAAGCTGTCTCATCCCCAGGAGAAGGGGAAGCAGGAGGAGGAGGAGGAGGAGGAGGAGGAGGAGGAGGAGGAGGAGAAGAAGAAGAAGAAGAAGAAGAAGAAGAAGAAGAAGAAGAAGAAGAAGAAGAAGAAGAAGAAGAAGAAGAAGAAGAAGAAGCTGTCTCATCCCCCAGGAGAAGGGGAAGCAGGAGGAGGAGGAGGAGGGAGGAGGAGGAGGAAGAGGAGGAGGAGGAGGAGGAGGAGGAGGAGGAGGAGGAGGAGAAGAAGAAGAAGAAGAAGAAGAAGAAGAAGAGAAAGAAGAAGAAGAAGAAGAAGAAGAAGAAGAAGAAGAAAGAAGAAGAAGAAGAAGAAGCTGTCTCAATCCCAGAAAAGGGGAAGAGGATGGAGATGGAGCAGGAAACAGAACAAGGAGGAGGAGGAGGAGAAACTGTCTCATCAGGAGGAGGAGGAGGAGGAGGAGGAGGAGGAGGAGGAAGAGGAAGAAGAAGAAGAAGAAGAAGAAGAAGAAGAAGAAGAAGAAGAGAAGAAGAAGAAGAAGAGCTGTCTCATCCCCAGGAAAAGGGAAAGGGAGATGGAGATAAGATGGAGAAGGAGAAGCCCATTCAGTGGCAGTTGAAAAAATCTGTCGAAATTACCATCCAGGGTACAATACTGTCATGTAAAAAGAGGTCCGATAATCTGGGTTATAGGCTTCTACTGCACAGCAAACTGTAATTTCTATTCTCAGTGGCCAGTCAGTGGCTTTCTGGTGTGCCTGTTAAGAAGAATCGCTAAATAAATGGATAGAAAATGTGCCTCTTTCAGTGAAAGCCTGCCATGGGGATACTTGGACATTTGGACCCTGGATCCTCATAAAACTTTCCAGATCCAACTGGATTATGGGTCTGTATAATCAAAAGATCAGGTCACAGTTTCTTCCCTATTTTTATTTGCCAGATCCTCAATTGCCAAAAGCAGATGGTATGTGCAAGATGTACCTTTCCGACTGCCAAAAGCTGGAAAATGTGCATGAGACCAGATGCTAAGCATGGAGAAGACATTTTTAACCATCGTTTCAATGCAAAACGGATTGTTTCCTATTTCAAACCAAAGCTCAGACATCCTTAAAAATGGGTTTCACTGCATTTTATAATATGGTTTGCCAGAATATTTTTTTAAAAAAACTCTACAGAAAAAATACCTTAGTGAATTAAAAATAAAAAAAGAAGTTATACCAGCCAGAACTAAAATTTTGCAAAACAGTATGAAAAAGACAATTTGTTTCTTTTTTTTTAAAAAAAAAAGTCCAATAGACTAATTGAGAAATAAGAAACTAGGGGAAAATAGATACGAAGCTGTTTGGAAAATGCAAAGGACAAATTCATCATCGGTCACAATTGCAAAGGTCCAACTTGCCAGGAGATTCAACACTGTTGTTAATGAGAAATGACAGCTTTTAACTCTCGATCTGAAATAAGGATGGATAAAACATTGATAAACCTATGCTCCATGTGGGTTTGGACAAAGGATCAGCAAAGAACAATCATTCAGGGCCAGGCACCACAAGAAGATAGAGGTTGCTAAAATAATGAAGGAAGGAAGGAAGGAATTAAAGAAGGAAGGAAGGAATGGAGGAAGGGAGGGAAGGAAGGAAGGAAGGAATTAAAGAAGGAATGGAGGGAGGGAGGGAGGGAAGGAAGGAAGGAAGGAATTAAAGAAGGAAGGAAGGAATGGAGGAAGGGAGGGAAGGAAGGAAGGAAGGAAGGAAGAAAGAAAGAAAGAAAGAAAGAAAGAAAGAAAGAAAGAAAGAAAGAAAGAAAAGTTAAAATCTCTTATCTGCCCCGCCCCCATTTTAGCATCTTTTTGGCTCCCTGAGGACATTCATCTCAGGAATCAAACGAAGTTCACACTAAAACTTGCATCTACACCTTGACCCTAACCACACTCTGAACTCACACCAAGGGCCATTCCTCCTGTAAAACCAAATCTCGGGACCCCGTGTGCTCTGTAGTTAACAAATCTCTTTGCTCTTGGGAATAAAACAAATCTCCTTTCTTACAATATGTCTGGATTTCATCTTGGAATTGTTCTAAAGTCACCCCAGCTCATGGAATTGCCAAATTATTCTTTTAACAAAAGGAAGGAAGGAAGGGAGGGAGGGAGGGAGGGAGGGAGGGAGGGAGGGAAGAAAGAAAGAATAAAGAGAGGAGGAGAAGGAAGGAAGGAAGGAAGGAAGGAAATTTTGAAATAAAGGAAGGAAGGAAGAAAGGAAGGAAGGGGGAAAGGTAATTCAATGTGTCTAAGTTTAAAACAATCATTGAAAATAATTAAACCACTAATATCTTCCGAATCTCATGAGATCTAATGCAAGAGCCAAGCTCTTGAAGATTTATCCATATCGCGAAAAGAGTAGCCATTTTTAATTTTCCAAAACCTAAATGGAAAAGACTCTCCGGAGACTGAAGAGGTCCGCGGGAGACATCTAGTGGTGCTGCAGAAGCCACTGCATCTTTTGAGCATCGCTCGTGGGCCTTTGGCTGAATAGCAAACAGTCAGGAGCCCCCTGGTCCTTCTTTGTGGGGTGAGATTTTCATTACCTTGCATGGGGGATATGTGTGGATATGCGTAAGGAAGAGGAAGAGAGCAAACAATGCTTTAAGCTTGATTCCGGAAAAGGGCTCTAGGAGAGGCTCCTTCGCTTGAAGGAAACTCAGTTCTGCTTTATTTCATTCCTTTTTCATTTTTATACAATCTGTATTATTATGTTAAAGGGATGTGGTGGCTCCGTGGCTAAGACGCTGAGGTGGTCAATCGAAAGGTCGGCAATTCGGCGGTTCGAATCCCTAGAGCTGCGTAACTGAGTGAGCTCCTGTTACTTGTCCCAGCTTCTGCCAACCTAGCAGCTCGAAAGCACATAAAAATGCAAGTAGAAAAATAGGGACCACCTTTGGTGGGAAGGTAACAGCGTTCCGTGCGCCTTTGGCGTTGAATCACGCTGGCCACATGACCACGGAGACGTCTTCGGACAGCGCTGGCTCTTTGGCTTTGAAACGGAGATGAGCACCGCCCCCCCTAGAGTTGGGAAAGACTAGCACATATGTGCGAGGGGAACCTTTACCTTTATTATTATGTTTGTGTAATTACATGGTGATATAATGTTGTAGGTGTGTTAAAAGAAAAACAGCTGCCTTAACAAACTGCAGAACATTTCATAATGTAGAGATAGAATTAGGGTTAAGGATAAAGATGGAGATGAACCATCTGCCCTGTTGCTCTGTATGACACTGAATGCTAGGCAGCAACAATAGGAATCGAAAGCTCTCTCCATGCCATGGAAATGCGAAGGTTCCCTAGAGGCACAGCTGACCATGCAAAGTGGTGTTCAATGATCCAAAAAGTGGACCCGTGGGAATATGCTAGGAAAAAGGAGGAGGAGGAGGAGGAGGAGGAGGAGGAGGAGGAGGAGGAGGAGGAGGAGGAGGAGGAGGAGGAGGAGGAGGAGGAGGAGAAGAAGAAGAAGAAGAAGAAGAAGAAGAAGAAGAAGAAGAAGAAGAAGAAGAAGAAGAAGAAGAAGAAGAAGAAGCTGTCTCATCCCCAGGAGAAGGGGAAGCAGGAGGAGGAGGAGGAGGAGGAGGAGGAGGAGGAGGAGGAGGAGGAGGAGGAGGAGGAGGAGGAGGAGAAGAAGAAGAAGAAGAAGAAGAAGAAGAAGAAGAAGAAGAAGAAGAAGAAGAAGAAGAAGAAGCTGTCTCATCCCCAGGAGAAGGGGAAGCAGGAGGAGGAGGAGGAGGAGGAGGAGGAGGAGGAGGAGGAGGAGGAGGAGGAGGAGGAGGAGGAGGAGGAAGAAGAAGAAGAAGAAGAAGAAGAAGAAGAAGAAGAAGAAGAAGAAGAAGAAGAAGAAGAAGAAGAAGTCTCATCTCCAGAAGGGGAAGCAGCAGCAGCAGCAGCAGGAGGAGGAGAACAACAACAACAACAACAACAACAACAACAAGAAACAATAAGCGTCTCATTCCCAGGAGAAGAGGATGGAAAGAAGAGAATTGAATTAGAAGATCTCCAAGGTCCCTTCCAACTCTTCTGTTACTCTGTTACTGAGATGGAGACAGACAGAGACGGAGCTGTAAAGATAGAGATAAAAAGCTCGATATACAATATATCTCTTACATCTATTTCACTTGCTTTCTCCATCTCAGTGTTGTATATTATATTAAGTTTCAAAGACTTGGGACCAACTAAATTGGACAGGTTGGTAAACTGAGACTTACTATTGCCTCAAAGTCTTTTGAAATGGCTTACCTAGAAAGAAACCCCTCTGAAAGACAGTAAGAGCACAAATCGTTTTTTTTTTACATATTTCTGAAACTCAAATAAGGGTTCAAATATGCCCTTTACTATTTTATATATTAATGCTTCCTTAATTTAACATCTGGCTCTTGGATAAAGGATACGTTAGCAACTTCTCTTAATTTTCTGGCCTTTCTGTTGTCATCTACTGGGACCTAAAGCCTATAAAATGTCTTTGGTGAAGCTGGACAGAGCTGCAAATGTAACACTGGTGTGAATAAACCACTGGTATTTATTTATTGGCAGATATAAAATATTTACCCAGCATCTGCATATATAGATGCAAACAGAAAAAGCACGCTTGGGCAAGCAAGCATGCCTTGGGACGCTTTAAGTTTCAACAGCAAAGCTTTCATTCCTGAAATAGCAGCAGTGGAACAAAACTTAATAGTTGTGTTTACATCTGCAAAGGAAAACTGTAACATCTGGACCCACAGCTGCACAAACAGAATCGCAGCCGCTAATGCGACTTGCCTTACTGAGTCTCCATTCCAAGGTTCACAATCCTAAATATTTCGTTTTGGTACATCCAATGGAGGGTGTTGTACACTCACTTCAACAGCCTCTGTATGCTGAAGAATGTTATCGTTTTAGTGGCACAATCATAGAAAATTGGACACGTCTATCAAAGAGAAGGATCTTGGGGGGGGGAAAGGACATGATAACTGTCTTCCAGGATTTGAGGGGCTGTCACAGAGACGAGGAGGATTGACATATTCTCCAAAGCTCCCGAGGGCAAGACAAGAAGTAACTGGTAAAAGATCTGCAGGAAGTTAGCACCCATCCCTCTCTTAGGAAAATGAGATGTTTTAGGAAATATTTAAAGGGCAGAATATTTCCCCTAAAAGGAAGAAAGAAACTCACACCATCCCCACCTTTGTCAATGGGCCATTAAGGCTGAGCCAGTCTATTCTACATAACAAAGATCTGCCTCCTTCAGCCAGAGCCATAGTAGGAATAGCTCAAAGCCAGGGGTGAAATTCAGCAGGTTCTGACAGGTTCTGGAGAACCGGTAGCAGAAATTTTGAGTAATTCGGAGAACTGGCAAATGACACCTCTGACTGGCCCCAGAGTGGGGAGGGGATGGAGATTTTGCAGTATCCTTCCCCTGCCACGCCCACCAAGCCACACCCACCGAACCGGTAGTAAAAGCATTTGAATTTCACCACTGCCCAAAGCTCTTTCATTACATCATCACCCAGCAAGGCTCAACCAAGCCTAGGACTCAGGACAGCCTACAGAATTGCCCCTGCATGGCCCCATGGGAGTCGGACAACCAATCAGAATACAGGCTCAAATTCAAAAGCTCAGAGAGGGCATAAAAGCAGCATCTCTGCCCTTTTCCCCCAGGACCTCAAACCGTGTAATCCTGTTCATCAATAAACCATCTTTCCAAGCAACTCCCATGAATCCAGTGTCTTTTTCCCCACTGGGAACTGGACCCAGAAGGACATTTCTTCCAACAGATCATCAAAGATAAATCCAACCTAGAAGAAGGGAGAGATTTTCTGACTCAGAGAGCAATTAATCAACAGAGTACCTTGCCTCCAGAAGTTGTGAGTATTCCATCTCTGGAGGTTTTTAAGAAGATGTTGGATAGCCATTTGTCCAGAATAGTTTAGGAACATCTGCTCCGGACAGAAGGTTGGGCTAGAAGATCCCCCAAGGTCTCTTCCAATTCCATTATTCTGTAAATTTAAAAACACGAGCTTTGCATAAGCATCTGATCAACCCCAAACCCAGAGTTATCTACGCCTCCATGTTGTAGATGGTAATAAGCAACAGATTTAACCCAAATCACTCTTCTTAAAACCCCTTGTCCAGAAGCATGTTTAAATTTAGCAAAAGGAAGCATGAATCGGCTCTCTGTGGCTTTAAACATCTCCCCCCCCCCCATGTCTTTGTTTCCAAATTTTCCTCCCTTGCCCCTGCCTCCTATTCACGGGGAAGATTTAGAAAGAAAAGGACATCCACAGAGGGAAATGCAAACATTATTTCATCCTCACATTGGGAAGAAGGCTAAAACCTACGATGAACGGTTGCAGGAACTGGGCATGGCTAGTCTAGTGAAGAGAAGGAGCAGGGGAGACACGATAGCAGTCTTCCAATATTTGAGGGGCTGCCCCAGAATGGAGAGAGTCAAACTATTCTCCAAGGCACCGGAAGGCCAGACAAGGAATAATGGATGGAAACTGAACAAGGAAAGATTCAACCTAGAAATAAGGAGGAATTTTCTGACAGTGAGAACAACCAACCAATGGAACAGAAGTTGCCTTCAGAAGTTGTGGGAGCTTCATCACTGGAAGCTTTCAAGAAGAGACTGGACTAGACTGCCATCTGTCAGAAATGGGGTAGGGTGCTTGGGTGAGGGTTGGACTAGATGATCTACAAGGTCCCTTCCAAATCTGTAAATCTGTTAAATCGGGGAGGCAACATATAAGAAAGGATATTGAGGGACCTGTGCAGTCCAAAATGCCTGTTTGTTTTCCTCTCTACTAAATATAATTTGTTTCTGCTGCGCAGTAGTTAATAAAATGCAGACTGAAATTTTAAAACAATCTCTTTTTTTTTAATTGATACGTTTAGACTTTTCACATCCGAGGGGGAGGAAAACTCTAGTTATGCTAAAACTCCTTATTCCTTGTCTCAAAATCCTGACTTCCCAAAACGAATCAAATTAAATCAAGGTGAAACTTTGCCACACAGTTTGCAAAAGAAAAGCCGGCCAGGAATGAGTTTTGCAAAAGATAACCCCGCGACTTCTAAAGTTCTTGTGCAAAGTGCTTTTACTCTCCTGGAGTGTTGAGAATGGAAGGGGATGGATGGCAATTAGAAGCAAAATCTGGCAAGCCACAACAGTCTTGTTCCTCGCTTAGCGGCTGCCTCATTACTGACCGTTCGGTTATGACAATGATGAAAAATAACTTGGCAACCAATCTGTGCACTTATGGACTTTGCAGATCTGTAAAGCAAAGGAAAGCTGGAGAGAGCTGGTCACCACCGTCATGGTTTCACTAGCCACTGTTTTGTTTAACAACCAAGTTGCTGAGCCCAATTGTGGTAGCAACTGGAGATCCACTGTAGTAGAAAGCCAGCTGCTTTCAGTTTTCATTTTGTAATCTCTACCGCCATCTAGTGTCGGCTTTGAGTATCTGTCACTGACGGCATTGCCTGGGTCAGCTGAGTCTTCATGAACACAAGTCAATGAGGCATTTATAAGAGAGAAGGTGTGCAAAGGGAAGAGAAGAACGAGGAAGACCTATATACATTTATAAATCATTCTATATGTATATCCCATCATTTACATCACGTGCAAATTACAAGGATGAGGGGGACAAACTACAAGGATGAGGGGGGTAAACCTTGTCTTGTTGTGGCCGGTTGGCTGCTGGTCCCTCCAACAGCTGAATCAGAGGAGGGGGAGGCAGTGTGGGAGTCAGAGTCAGCATCAAGGCAACCTGGGAGCTCAGAGGGAGAAGAAGGAATGGAGGTGTGTGTGTGAGAGAGGGGGGGAAGGAGGCGGAGCCTGGGCATCCATCAGCCCTCAGATGGAGAGTCAACAGAGGTGGAGGTGGCTGATGAAGAAGAGGAGAAACAGCTGGGCCTGATGGGCAGAAGCTCAGAAGGCAGAGGAGAGGAGAGCAGTGGAAATCTATGGGCTGATCCTTGGGAGGGAAGAGCCACTGCTACTAGAGAAGCAGAACCCTAGCTCTGGGGATAAAAGGCAGGGGGAGGAGATGAATAGATGTGGCAGAGGAGAGGAGAACAGTGGAAATGTGTGGGCCGGTCCTTGGGATAGAAGAGCCACTGCTGCTAGTGAAGCCCCACCCTAGATCTGGGGATAAAAGGTAGGGGGCGGAGATGAATAGATGTGGCAGAAAACTATTCATCTCTCTGCCGGATTTGTTAGCCTGCGGTGAGAGTGAAACATTTTGCCGGGGGTGCCAGCACTCCTAATTAAAGGAATCTCTGAGTTCATTTCAGGGGGTTTGTCATCTTTGGAGAGCTGGGTCAGAACAATTCTCCAAAGCATCAGAAGACAGGACAAGAAACAATGGATAGAAACTAATCAAGGAGAGAAGCAACCCAGAATTAAGGAGAAACTTCCTGACATTGAGAACATTTAACCAGTGGAACAAATTGCCTTCAGAAGTTGTGGGTGCTTCATCACTGGAAGCTTTTAAGAAGAAACTGGACAGCCATTTGTCTAGAATAGTATAGGGTCTCCTGCTTGACCAGGGGTTGGACTAGAAGACCTCCATGGTCCCTCCCAAGTCTATTATTCTGTTATTCTGTTCTGTTATTCCCTTCCTTCCAAACATTAATCCCCCCCTTTCCTTTTGCATAAATTAATCAAAGGGTGAGGTTCCTATTTTAATAGATTTCATCGAAGAAACATTCAAAGGATGACCCTTGCTTTTTTTGCTTTTGAAAATTCAGGTAAAACTGACAAGAGTTCGGCCACTTTCTTATTTCTTCATTGACCAATGAAACTTATAAGCCCTCCCCCTCCCCCCCCCCGCCCTACACACACATCTTGAAAAGTAAGACATCCTTGATAAAAGCTTCTCCTTCCCAATTTATCACTGTTGTCCATGAAACCTCCGCTGCAAAGCATGGAAGAAGGCCGAACATCGCTGTATATTTTCAGGGCTCAATGGCATGCAATTGAACTGGTTAAAGGGAGAAGAGTTTTCGCATCCCATGTCACAAAAATACCCTTAATCTCCTCTAATTGGTTGATCCAGAAGGGATAAACATAAAAAGCAAGGCAGTTAAGCTGATGAGAAGGAGGGAAGGAAGGGAGGGAGGGAGGAGGGAGGGAGGGAGGGAGGGAAGGAAGGAAGGAAGGAAGGAAGGAAGGAAGGAAGGAAGGAAGGAAGGAAGGAAGGAGGGAGGGAGGGAGGGAGGGAGGGAGGGAGGGAAGTAACTGCTATCAAATAGCTCCCATACTCCGATGGTACATTATGGGACAGTGAAGAATGGACAAAATCTGACAAATGCCTGATGAAATTTACTGAGACTGGTGCTTGCTAGTATCCCTATTTACCACCACAAGTCAGGCCATGAGTGAGAAAACTGAAAATGTGGAAAAGGCCCTGGGCAGTAGGAAGAGGCATCTGTCAATTTCAATTTTTCTCTATTTCTCCTTTCAGCAAGCTGCCAACTTCAGGTTGTCAAGCTTGCAAAAAAAAAAAAAACCCCACCAAAAAGCATATTAAAACATTTGCACTGCTAAATTTTTAACACACTTGGCTACGCAGTTCTTGGAGCCTGCACATGTTTGTCTAACTTACCTGAATTTCGCAAACAGTTTTGCTCAATGCAATGTTCTGTTCAGTCTCTTGTTGGGAATATCCTTTTCTGGTGTAGACTCCCCGGTAGACATATTTTATTGATAGTTGTGCCACAAATACCAGAGAGGAGGTCTATTTCTTGAGAAGGCAAGATGGCCTATTCTGGTTCTCAATAGAAATGTCAAGCTATAAATACAGAACATGGAACACGGAATAATAGAGTTGGAACGGACCTTGGAGATCTTCTAGTCCAGTGGTTCTCAACCTGTGGGTCGGGACCACTTTGGGGGTCGAACGATCCTTTCACAGGGGTCGCCTAAGACCATCGGAAAACACATATTTACAATACAATACAATAGTAGAGTTGGAAGGGACCTTGGAGGTCTTTTAGTCCAACCCCCTGCCTAGGCAGGAAACCCTATACCGTTTCAGACAAATGGCTATCCAACATCTTCTTAAAGACTTCCAGTGTTGGGGCATTCACAACTTCTGGAGGCAACTTCTGTTCCACTGATTAATTGTTCTAACTGTCAGGAAGTTTCTCCTCAGTTCTAAGTTGTTTCTCTCCTTGATTAGTTTCCACCCATTACTTCTTGTTCTACCCTCAGGTGCCTTGGAGAATAGTTTGACTCCCTCTTCTTTGTGGCAACCCCTGAGATATTGGAACACAGCTATCATGTCACCCCTGGTCCTTCTTTCTCTTAAGCTAGACATACCTAGTTCCTGCAACCGTTCTTCATATGTTTTAGCCTCCAGTCCCCTAATCATCTTTGTTGCTCTTCTCTGCACTCTTTCTAGAGTCTCCACATCTTTTCTACATCATGGCGACCAGGACTGAATGCAGTATTCCAAGTGTGGCCTTACCAAGGCATTATAAAGTGGTATTAACACTTCACTTCACATATTTTCGATGGTCTTAGGAACCGAGACACCAATTTTATGGTTGGGGGTCACCACAACATGAGGAACTGTATTAAAGGGTCACAGCATTGGGAAGGTTGAGAACCACTGTTCTAGTCCAATCCTCTCTTCAAGCAGGAGACTCTACATCCGTGATGGCGAAACCTTTTCACCTCAGGTGCCAAAAGCACGCCTGCGTGTCCTATCGCTCGCCTGCCCACCTCCATAATTGAATCCCCCTGTGCCTTGCCCCCTGAGCATGCTTTTCCCCCCACTGGTTTTCTGACTTCCGGTGGGCGCAGGAGGTCCGTTTTTCACGTTCCCCAGGCTCCGGAGGCTTTCTAAGAGCCTGAGAAAAGCAAAAAAACAGCCTAATATGCAAACTGGAAGTTCGGGAATGGACTTCCAGGTTGCCTGTTGGGCCATTTTGTATCCCTCCAGAGCAGTGTTTCTCAAACTTGGCGACTTTAAGTCCTGTGGACTTCAACTCCCAGAATCCCCCAGCCAGCATAGCTGGCTGGGGAATTCTGGGAGTTGAAGTCCACAGGACTTAAAGTCGCCAAGTTTGAGAAACACTGCTCCAGAGGCTTCAGAAGGCTTCCCTGAAGCCTCCGGAGGGCGAAAAACAGCCCAATGCACAAACTGGGAGTTTGGGAACGGACTTCCGGTTTGCTCATTGGGCAGTTTTTTGCTCTCTGGAGGGCGAAAAGCAGCCGAAAATCAAGGCCAAAAATCAGCTGGCCAGCATGCACATGCGCATTGGAGCCAACCAGGCAACGCCTCGCATGCCCTCAGAAATGGCTCTGCATGCCACCTGTGCCACGCATGCCATAGGTTCGCCATCACGGCTCTGTACCATTTCAGAAAAATGGTTGTCCAATCTCTTCTTAAAAGCCTCCAGTGATGGAGCAATCCCAACCTCTGGAGGCAAGTGGTTCCATTGGTTAATTGCCCTCACCATTAGGTAATTTCTCCTTAGTTCTAGATTGCTTCTCTCCCTGGTTAGTTTCCATCCATTGTTTCTCACCTTGCCTTTATGGCGCTTTGGAAAACTGTTTGACTCCATGGTCTTTGTAGGAGCCCCTCAAAAATTGGAAGACTGCTATCATGTCCCCCCCTAATCCTTCTTTTCATTAGACCGGACACACCTAACTCCTGCATCCATTCTTGATATGTTTTAGCCTCCAGGCTTCTAATCATCCTTGTTGCTCTTCTTTCCTGAGTCTCTACATCTCAAAGTATGATTTATAATACCTTATTTTTCAGAGTATAAGACACACCAAGATTTTGAAGAGGCAATTTTTTTAAAAAAGTTTTTGCACTCTGCAGACCTCCTCAAAACGGCCCGTTTTTCACAAAAATGGGCCTGTTTTTTGTCAAAAAAGGGGCATACATAGCCTGGGAGTTGGGGGGGGCAAAAATGAGCTAAAACGGCCCCCTTTTCACTCATTTCTGCCCTCCCCAGCCCCCAGGAGCACTCTGGAAGCCTCCTAAAGGCTCTGCCCAGCCATTTTGGTGAAGGGGGCGGGATTTCGGGAGGCCAAAAATGCTGTATTCAGTGTATAAGATGCACCCAGATTTTCACTCTTTTTTGAGGGAAAAAGGTGCGTCTTATACTCCGAAAAATACGGTACATCTGAAAATATGATTTATAATAAATACAATTTGTAGTCAACGTTAAAAGTGCAGGGATGAACCTCACATTAATCATGTCACAAACGAACAGCCCATGCTCAAAAAGTTGGCTAATAACAATGTTTTTAACTGACAATTTGGCGGGAAAAAGATGGCCGACACAGTCATGCCGTCAAAGCCCCGCCCCTCTTTGGCATCTGCATTTAAAAGGGGAGGGACTTCAAAAACATGGTTGTGGCAGTTGTAATAACTATTTTTAAGCCTTCCCCTCCTACTTCCCTCCTCCCAGGGGACACCCTATTCAAATCTGTGAACAACCCAAAATTTTAGCGGCTCAGGTCTCATTTTAAAATAGGAGATTTACCTGATTTTTTAAATTAAATTTTAACTTAAATTTAATGAAGTAAAATCACTGAATTAATTAACCTGGTGAGATAGAGAATTTATAGAGAGGTGAAGGGAGAATCACCCAACTCGCCCTTCCCATCCAGTTATAGGTCAAATATATTTCTTTTGTAGACTTTCCTTTGAGATTAAATCTAGCAATCGAATACACCAATTAGTATGCAGGTGTCTCCTGTCTTAAAAATACTTCAAAGCCAAGCCCCATTGCTATCAGACTCAGAGACAGCCGTTGTTTCTATAGTGATCTGCCAAAAATCTTTAATTTAAAAAAATGGTGCATGTGTTGATTGGCCCTGGAGAGCAAACATTAACATATCTAATCCTGCTTTTGATCCACATTTGCAGATGCTTTGAAATTTTAAAAGAATACTGCTTCTCTATTTAGCTGGAATATGCAAGTGGCTGACAAGTCACAAAATATTTTTTTTTCGTGCATTACTATACATGCGCCGGAAATAATTGCAGGCACAAAAATCACCAGCCGTCCTGCCTTAAGCCATATAAACTCAAATCAATTTTAAACTCCACCGGTTACGTGCCAGGCCTGGAAGCCATCTTTTGCATTGGGCCTTCAGACCTGCCATATTTAATGGTGTGGGAAACTGGGAGGGGGAATTATATGGAGTATGGAAGATATATATATATATATAGTCAAAATAACATTCCTTTCTCAGAGTCAAGGACGTCTTGCCCTGCACCTGGAGTGGTGTGACTGGGACACAAACAAGGTCCAGTTTGATTGGACCATATGATGGACATGTGGGTGCTGGGCAGGGGCTTGGACTTTCATTTGGTTGGGGGGAAACCTGGAAACTTTCAGATTCGGGTTTTCCCAGATGTGCCAATACGACATCTTTAATAAAGTGGAACTTTGAGGAAACTCAAGCCTTGGAGTTGTCTTTCGTTGGAGGCGTTATTTGGAACCCTGACGTACAGCTCTTCCTTAAAATATGCCTGCAACGTCCCTCTTTTATGTGTTCATAGCAAGAGGACAGATTGATACAATTCATTGCGCCAGTGGTGGGTTGCAGGCGGTACACCCCGGTCCGGGTGTACCAGAGCCTGCCCGGAGCACCGGGTACCGTTCTGGTACGGTGTTCTGGAGGGCCCACCTGCCCGCCCGAGCTCCTTACCTGTCCTTTAAGCCTTTGGTGCTTCTGCGCACACGCATCATGCATAAGGTGCCTGCTTGATGCTCCGCCGAGCAGCTGGAGCGTTGCGGAGGCTTGCGGAAGCATCGCAGGCAAGTACGATGCATGCGCGCACCGCTGGAACCGTTCTGTTGGAACGGAATCCGGAACCCACCACTGCATGGCGCTTTGCTGAACAAAATGACACCTTTTTCTGTCCAAAAGCTGGCCAGAAAACTATCATACCTTCTTCCAGCAGATTTTACTCCCTCCTTACACCAACCCTCACCGTTCTGTATTTTCCCTCTTGGCTTCCCCTCTTCTGTGAATGATTCCTCTGTACAGGTCACTAATGCATCGTCTTTGTTGGAAGGGGCAAAGATATTAACTGAATAGACTAATGACCCTCTCTCAACCAGCTCTATGGCCTAAACCATCCTGTAAGGGCATTGCGAATGGCCTTGGGAGACGGGTGGAAGAGCTGCAGTCCAGACAAATGGCAGCTGAACTTGCAGAAGGAATAGCAGGCAAATAGCTCAGAAGGGACCCTCCCTAGTTTCTTGGACTGTAAAGGAGAGGGAGAGGGTGAAAGAGATGCACTTTCAGACTTGCAAGTCTTGCAAGATAATTAGCCTTGCTAGAACTCAGGAAAAATCTCCTGATAAATGAGAACAATTGGAAAGAGTTTGCCTCCCAGAGTTGCAGGTGCTTTTCCAAATTTTTTCCAAGAAAAGGACTGGACAGCCATTGTTCAGAACCATATAGGTTTTCCCCCTGTACTATGTTGGACTAGAACAGAGATGTCAAACTCAAGGCCCGGGGGCCAGATCTGGCCCATAGGGTGCTTAGCTATGGCCCGTGGGGCCACCCTGGAAACAGCAAAGGTCTGGCCTGTGGTGCTTCTGCCTGTGAAAATGGAGTTTAGAAGGGCTGCATGCGGCCCTCCCAAGCTCCATTTTCACTGGCAGAGGCTTTCAGGAGGCGGTCACAGCCTAAAATGGAGCTCGGGAGCCCGTTTTCACCTGCAGAGTGCTCAGGCCCCCTTAGGTGCCCCTAACACAAGTGACGTTTAATGAAAAGAAAGACTAAAGGAGGCAAGATAGCAGTGTTCCAATATCTCAGGGGCTGCCCCAAAGAAGAGGGAGTCAAACTATTCTCCAAAGCACCTGAGGGCAGAGCAAGAAGCAATGGGTGGAAACTAATCAAGGAGAGAAGCAACTTAGAACTGAGGAGAAATTTCCTGACAGCCAGAACAATTAATCAGTGGAACAGCTTGCCTCCAGAAGTTCTGAATGCCCCAACACTGGAAGTTTTTAAGAAGATGTTGGATAACCAATTGTCTGAAGGGGTGTAGCGTTTCCTGCCTAGGCAGGGGGTTGGACTAGAAGACCTCCAAGGTCCCTGTTATTTTATTCTATAAGATGATGTTGGATGTCAAGCTAGCCACACTCCCTGGCCATGCCAACCTCCCCCTCCCCAAAGTCAAACACAACCCTGATGCGGCCCTCAATGAAATCGAGTTTTGCCAAGCCCTTTTTCCTTCTGTGGACTCCACTGCCAGTTGCCTGACATTTGTCTAATCTGCAGCTCTTCCTCCAGTCTCCCAGGGTCACCCCACGTACCATTAAGCATCCAGAGCCATCTTCTTTTATCTTTTCTGTGGAACGGTTAACATTCATTGACCAGTTTTGCTCTGAGCATGATCAAAATTCAAAAAGATCGGAGCTGTCAGATCTGGGCTGCAGAAGTCCCGACTTTTCTTGGGATTTCAAATTTGTACACCAATATCTTGTGCAACTAAATATCTTGGCAAGTTAGGAGATCCGCAAATCCCTTGACAACCAAGCTAGGGCAATTAAGAAAGAAGAAAGGAGAATTGTCTTTCTTGTCCTGTTGCAATGTCACCTTTGTTTCGCCATTTTAAAGCTCCAGAGATTCATTCGCGAAGGTGTTTGCTTGTGTCTTTCCCCGGCAGCCTCTTTAGCGCAAGTGGCCTTTTGGAGCAAACTGTCAGAGTGCTGGAAATGCAAAGAGAGTGAGAAAAGAGAGAGAGAGAGAGAGAGAGAGAGAGAGAAAGAGAGGGAGATGCAGGGGGAGAACTGTTTGTGATAAAAATAATTGCCTTCGCAGCCCGTGCAAATGTCATCGGTTTCGCTCAGCGAAGCGTGACTCACCCCGTCTTCGCTTACCAGCAAAATAAAACGATGATAATAAAAGATTTAAAAAATGGCCCTGTACATATTTCTCTTCCCCCTGTTGCACTTTTAATTAACTTAAATCTTCCTCTGAGATGGGCCTGACAGACGCGTCTAGAGAGGGAGCAGCTGAGGACATTTAAACCTCTCTCGCCAACCCTTGTCCGGGTGGCACTGTGGAAATCCAGCCTGCAACGCCCGGAGCTACTGTGGCGATAAACGTAGAAGGGGGAAAAAAACAATCATCTTTTCCCTCCCAATCAGGAGAGAATCAAGTTCTCTCCTTATCAATTAAATGAAGCTTCTCCTCAAACTTCCTTCAGAGCAACTTATCACAGGAGCCAGCTTGACAAACAGCAGCGATCAATCAATCAAACATCAGAAACGGCGACAGAGCAAATACGGGGGGGGGGTGTCCCCCCACCCAGAACGAAAAGTTGTCAAATCTGGGGTGCCTAAAACAGGTCAACGGGAGGGGCGACCAAACATGATACAAAATCTAAACCTTTGCTCCCATCTAGTGGTGGGTTTTTGTAGTACATAGATGTACCTAGTTACCTGCGGGATCGTATTCTGCCCCATACATCCCTACGACCCATCCGCTCGCACAGAGAGGGACTTCTCCAGGTGCCGTCCACCAGACAGTGCCATGGGGCGGCGCCTAGGAGCAGAGCCTTCTCTGTGGCGGGCCCAGCCCTGTGGAATGACCTCCCCCCGGATATTAGGACCACTACTGACCTCCGCTCCTTCCGTGTCAAGCTCAAGACCCACCTTTTCCAAATAGCTGGCCTGGCTCAACCATAACTTCGTAACGCTCCTGATGGGTTTTTTTAAATTAGTAATTTTATTTAAGGGGATTTTAAATTGTGTTTTTAATTGTCTTTCACTTATAAGTCAACTCTCCTCCATGCACATATGTATATGTCTCTGTTCTTTTTGTATATATGTTTGTCTTATGTGTATTTTTATCCGTTTTGATTGTACGCCGCCCCGAGTCCTTCGGGAGAGGGTTGCGGCTAATCAAATAAAATTATTATTATTATTATTATTATTATTATTATTATTATTATTATTATTATTATTATTATTATTATTATTATTATTATTATTATTGTGACAGCATTTTCCTTTCCTTGTTTTCCTTTCCCTCTGTCTTTCCTATCCTTTCCTTCCATTCCATCTTCCCTCCTCCCCATTTCCCTTTCCCTTTCCTTTTATCTTCCTTTCCTTTTTCCTTTCCTTTCCTTGTTTTCTTTTCCTTTCCTTGTTTTCCTTTCCCTCTGTCTTTCCCTCCCTTCCCTTCCATCTTCCTTCCCCTCCTTTCCCTTCCCTTCCATCTTCCTTTCTTTTCCTTTCCCTCTGTCTTTCCTTTCCTTCCCTTCTATCTTCCTTCCCCGCCTTTTCATTTTCTTTCCCTCTTATCTTCCTTTCCTCCCCTCCCCTTCCCTTTACCTTAACTTCCCTTCCCTTCCCCTTGCCTTTCTTTCTTCCTCTTCCCTTCCCTCTCTTCCTCTCTTCCTTTCTCACTCTTCCCCTTCTGTTCCCTTCCCTTTTCCTCGGCTTGAATTTTCCAATGTCTTTCCAAACTTTGATCACATGGCTTCTGCACCGATGCTGTGACAGTTGTGAACTGCAGAGAGCACTCAAAAGTCACCCTTTTTTTTAGTGTCATTGTAACTTTGAACACTCATTAAAGGAGCAGTGAGAAATCAAGGATTACCTGCAAGTCAATTCTTAAAATGTACGTTTTGCATTTAAATCAATTCAATTTATGTTGGTCAAAGACTAGTATTGGGGGTTAAAAAAAATCCAGTCGCCTACCTGTTTAAAAGTAGGCCATGTATAAAATATAATGTAACAGGGCAGAACAGAAGATTATCACTCCTGCTACAATTTAATCTGTGCCTCTAAAGCTACAAAATAAAATGTGATATTTTTTTTAACTACATGACATAAACTGAGATTCTAAGACAGGAGTCGGCAAAAAGTAAAAATCTATCTATATGTGACGGAATAGAATAACAGAGCTAGAAGAGACCTTGGAGGTCTTCTAATCCAACCCCCTTGCTCAAGCAGAATAAATATTTTCCTCTACTCAGAGTTATTCAAAGGTTAGTACACCATTAGTATAATATTAAGGAATGTGAGGATGAATCAACTCGCATCTTATCTTGCTGGAAGACAACAGGATTTGGCAATGTCCGGAGAAGAGGGTTGCTTTGATTCTAAGAGAATCAAAGACCTTGCATTATTTGCAGGAAAAAAAATCCATCTAAACCCAAATTCAAGACACTCAGAAAGCCTTTTTCTTTTCCAATTGGCAAATTTTTATTATTTGGTAAAATTTGGGGAGGGGGAGCCATGGAAACGTTTAGGCCAATCATAAATATTGTGGCCTTGTTTTACAGACTCACAATTTTTTACCTTTTTATCCTAATCATCAGGGTTAAGTGGTTAAGACGCTGAGCTCATCAATCAGAAAGTTTGGCAGTTTGGCGGTTCGAATCCCTAGTGCCGCGTAACGGAGTGAGCTCCCATTACTTGTCCCAGCTTCTGCCAAGCAAACAGTTCGAAAGCAGGTAGAAAAAATGCAAGTAGAAAAATAGGAACCATCTTTGGTGGGAAGGTAACAGTGTTCCGTGTGCCTTCGGCATTTAGTCATGCCGGCCACATGACCACGGAGACGTCTTCGGACAGCGCTGGCTCTTCGGCTTTGAAACGGAGATGAGCACCGCCCCCTAGAGTTGGGAACGACTAGCATACACGTCCGAGGGGAAACTTTACCTTTACCTATCCTAAGCATTCCTCTTTTTTTTTATCCTAATCCTTTCCTTATTCCTCTTTGTCGTCTACTTTTTCCTCTGAATTTCTTCACTCTGTTACCAGTTAGACTTTGTTCCCTTCACAATTTTCTTTACATCCCTGTACAACCTCTCTAAAAAGTTTGAGCAAGAAGCAAATCAGAGCTTAATCGTCTGTCCACCACACCAACAAAATGAACCTAATGTACTGGCTTCCTCTGTAAATGAGTTTTTTTTATTTTTAAAGGACAAAAAAAAGAGGAAAATCAACAGATAACACAGTTTTTAATTTCCAATTCTATGAGATCAGTATGTCCACCGATTGCTTTTTTTTTTTTTACAACCAGCCACAGCCTCTGGCAAAATAAATCCATTGGCAGTGTATCTCCACATAGTCTGTGAAATAATAGCGCAGGCCAGATAATCTGTGAGTCAGCACAAAAGAATTATCTAACATAAAATAAGCAATCTGTCTGTTTCCCTAAAAGTACCTTACTTCTGGCTTTATGGAAGCACAAAAGCCACAGTAGCTGCTAAAGAACATCTCCCCTAAACAAAGATGATTAGGGGACTGGAGACTAAAACACATGAAGAACGGTTGCAGGAACTGGGTATGTTTAGCTTAAGAGAAAGAAGGACTAGGGGAGACATGATAGCAGTCTTCCAATATCTCAGGGGTTGCCACAAAGAAGAGGGAGTCAAACTATTCTCCAAGGCACCTGAGGGCAGGACAAGAAGCATTGGGTGGGTGGAAACTAATCAAGGAGAGAAGCAACTTAGAACTGAGGAGAAATTTCCTGACAGTGAGAACAATTAATCAGTGGAACAGAAGTTGCCTCCAGAAGTTGTGAATGCCCCAACACTGGAAGTCTTTAAGAAGATGTTGGATAGCTATTTGTCTGAAACGGTATAGGGTTTCCTGCCTAGGCAGGGGGTTGGACTAGAAGGCCTCCAAGGTCCCTTCCAACTCTACTATTGTATTGTATTGTATTATATCTCAAAGCAGAATTCACCAAGCTGTGGAGAAGGAAAGAGGGCAAGCATGAAGAGATAACCAACTCTCTTTCCAGAAAACAACCCTGTGAATTGAGTTCTTTCATTTAAATCAGGAGTGTCCAACCTTAGCAACTTTTAAGACTTGTGGACTTCAATTCCTAGAATATCCCCAGTCACCACAGTTGAATAGCCCTGATTAATCTATGCCCCCATTTTCTACTCCTTAGTCCCACTCTATTAAAACCTATAGGCAAACATATTTACCTGACTTAAGAACAATTCAGAAAAAAAGTCTTCATGTGCTACTGATACTTCTTGACTCCCAAGTGTCTAGATTTTTTTTCTCAACCCCCCCCCCAAAAAAGAAAGAAAAACGGAAAGAAAGACAGAAAGAAAGTGAGAAAGAAAGGAAGGAGAGAGAGAGAGAAAGACATAAGGAAAGAAAGACAGAAAGAAGAAAGATGGAACAAAAGAAAGACAAAGAAAGAAAGAAAGAAAGAAAGAAAGAAAGAAAGAAAGAAAGAAAGAAAGAAAGAAAGAAAGAAGAATGGAAAGAAAGACAGACAGAAAAAAGAAGAAAGAAAAAGAGAAAAAGGAAGGAAGGAGAGAAACAAAGACAGAAGGAAAGAAAGAAAGATGGAAAGAAAGGAAGACAGAAAGAAAGAAAGAAAGAAAGAAAGAAAGAAAGAAAGAAAGAAAGAAAGAAAAAGAGGGAAAGAAAGGAGAGAGAGAGAAGGAAAGAAAGACGGAAAGAAAGAAAGAAAGAAAGAAAGAAAGAAAGAAAGAAAGAAAGAAAGAAAGAAAGAAAGAAAGAAAGAAAGAAAATAAGTAAGCCAGTTTTGGCATTTCCAATAGGGTTTGGAGGGGATTGTGAATGTACAGATATGCAGCCATCTCCTTTGTCTCTTGACAAAGGAAGGTTATGAAATACGTTGCTCGGTCATTATTATTTTTTAGCCTTCTGACATTCTGGATCTTTTGCCAATGTTTGATTTTACACTTTGTCAGAATCACTCAGCCAGAAGGAGCAGAAAGGGACGCTGATTGGAAGAGAAACTTCCCGGAGGACCAGCCCTCCTGGCTGCTCTGCTGGAATATGTAATGCTTGCCTTTTGTAGCAGTTTTATTTTTAAAGATACCCCTGAGCTGTACATAAACAGCAACAGGTGGAGGGGGGGTCACAAGAAAAATGCTGGAGGGCTGCAATCTGATGCTTTCTGGGACATGCTGCCTATTTTCCTGGAAGATAAGGTGGGGGGGGAACTGGAATAACAGTGGACATTGTAGAGTCCTAGATGCTCTCTGACCTCGGTTGTTTGCTTGCAGTTCGTCACCCAACTAGATATATCATCTTCATCTTTGTTATCCTTGTTGAGCAATGAAATGTTTGCGAGAACACCAAGGTCTCCATAGTTCAACCCTGAGTTAACATCAAGGTCACGAGAAGATGTAGTACCGCTTTGTACTGTGCTACTGAGACTACGCTTGGAATACTCCCTCCACTTCTGGTTGCCATGATACAGAGAAGATGTTGAGACCCCGGAAAGTGTGCAGAGAAGAGCAAGAAAGGTGATAAGGGGCCTGGGGGCTACGGTGAATGGTTGTGGGAACTAGGTATGTCTAACCTAACAAAGAGAAAAATTAGGGGTGACGCGATAGCCTTCTTCTAGTACTTGAGGGGCTGCCTCAGAGAAGAGGGGATTGACTTATTCTCCAAAGCACCTGAAAAGAGGAGGAGGAGGAGGAGGAGAACTGTCTCATCTCCAGTAAAAGGAGAAGGAAAGGCGATGGAGAAGGAAAAAGAAAAAAAGGAGGAGAAGCTGTCTCATCTCCAGCAGGAGGAGGAGGGCGGAAGAAGAAGAAGAAGAAGAAGAAGAAGAAGAAGAAGAAGAAGAAGAAGAAGAAGAAGAAGAAGAAGAAGAAGAAGAAGAAGAAGAAGAAGAAGAAGAAGAAGAAGAAGAAGAAGAAGTAGTAGTAGTAGTAGTAGTAGTAGTAGTAGTAGTAGTAGTAGTAGTGGCTAGACATACAGCCTGGATCTAAAGAAAAAAATCCTGGCTATTAAGAGTGAGAGCTATTAAGCAATGGATGATATGCGGCCATCCTGGAGTTGTGGGTTCTCCATCACTGGAGGCTTTTAAAAGAGTTTTGGACAACTATTTGTTCAGGATGAGATGAGGACTCTTACCTTGGCAGAGGGTCCCTTCCAGATGTATGATTCTAGATTCTCTTCTATTGGCACCCTGGATATTGTTAAAGCCAAAAGTGGCACTGGAGAAGAAACTCACCAGTTTGTCTTTGGTGTGTGGTGAAAAAGAGCCATGGGGGCACGGTGGTTAGAGTGCAGTATTGCAGGCTACTTCTGCTGACTACTGGCTGCCAGAGGTTTGGTAGTTCGATTCTCTCAGCCTTCCATCCTTCCGAGGTGGGTCAAATGAGGACCCAGATTGTTGGGGGCAAATATGCTGACTCTGTAAACCGCTTAGATAGCGCTATAAAAGCACTGTGAAGCGGTATATAAGTCTAAGGGCTATTGCTATTTGCACTCAAAATAACCAAATTATCCACCACTTTTGGAAGGGCTTGTTCACAGTTCCTAGCATAAATCCCTGCTAAATATTATGAACCATCTTTTCACCAGATACAAAGAACTGGAGGGTCGGATTGCTGCCCACAAAGGCTTAACATCTAGAAACAGAAAATAGATGCATCAGATATGGGTCTCAGACCGAGACGTGGCTGAACAAAAGAATAGACAAAATTTTGAGCTGTGATGCCCTCTGGATCTGTTTCCTGAACCAGAATGAATTCCTATCATCAGTGCGAATAAAATCTCCGCATGCCAAAAGCAAGAAATTATTACAATTAGAAGCTTATATTGCAACAAGAAGAAATTTCAGAGGAGGGGAAAAAAAGAGATCATGGAGATCCCTCATGGTACTCTGGCAGAGAAGACAATCAGGAGCTGCCGAGAAGCTTGTTAGGGCCAAAAATATCCTTTCTGCCTCTCCCAGAGAGAGACATTATCCCCATTCAAACCTTTTACTCCGATATTGCTAGTGGTAATGAAGTTGTCTGAGTCATTTTCAGGAGAAAAACACAAGCCCGCTTCAATCATCTTTTTTCAACAAAAGGAATGCCAATGTTTTGACATTTTACACAAAAAAAAGGGAGGAAAAGTAAATTAAAAATATGCCGGCACTGGAAAAGCTCCTAAGCCACGTCATGCATTGGCGGGGATAGGCAAAAAATAAAATGAAATTGATTACTTACCCACTGAAATTATAAATCTCCCCCCCCTTTTTTTTCCCCTTTGTAAGACACGAGATGATAGATGGGGAAGAATCAAGATCACGTGAAGTGTTAATACCACTTTATAAGGCCTTGGTAAGTCCACACTTGGAATACTGCATTCAGTTTTGGTCGCCACGATGTAAAAAAGATGTGGAGACTCTAGAAAGTGTGCAGAGAAGAGCAACAAAGAGGATTAGGGGACTGGAGACTAAAACATATGAAGAACGGTTGCAGGAACTGGGTATGTTTAGCTTAAGAGAAAGAAGGACTAGGGGAGACATGATAGCATTGTTCCAATATCTCAGGGGTTGCAACAAAGAAGAGGGAGTCAAACTATTATCCAAAGCACCTGAAGGCAGAACAAGAAGCAATGGGTGGAAACTAATCAAGGAGAGAAGCAACTTAGAACTGAGGAGAAATTTCCTGACAGTTAGAACAATTAATCAGTGGAACAGAAGTTGCCTCCAGAAGTTGTGAATGCCCCAACACTGGAAGTCTTTAAGAAGATGTTGGACAGCCATTTGTCTGCAACGGTATAGGGTTTCCTGCCTTGGCAGGGCGTTGGACTAGAAGACCTCCAAGGTCCCTTCCAACTCTACTATTGTATTATGTATTATGTATTAAGAATTTGAAATGTCCCCCAAAGAAAATGGGGCAGTGCATCCTAACCAGGGGTGGACTGCTATGAGTTCATCTGGGCCAGTTATGGCCAGTTTGGAGAATTTCCAAATCGCACCCCTGGCTGCCTCCGCCCACACCACGCCCTGTCGCCCCACCATGCCCCTCCCAGGAGTCTCCACACAGCCCTTTTTGGATGCGAGGTAAGTGCAGGCCTGCACGGAGGCTTGTGAGGGGGAAAACAGGACTCCCAGATGGCCTCCGAGCACAGGAGAGGCAGTTTTCACCCCCCTAGAGGCTCAAGGAAAGCCTCCGGAGCCTGGGGAAGGTGAAAACGTCCTCCCACCATGGTTCAGGAGCTGACTAGGCCACGCCCACCATGGTCATGTCCACCCAGCAACCAAGCAGAAAACCCGTTGCTGACAATTTTTGAAGCCCACCCCTGATCCTAACCTGGTTCTCAGAGAGAGGGGGAACCTCCCTGGAAGAAAAGGGCAAATTAGAAGTCTTTTTGCATGGCATAAGGTCTCTTCAATGGAGTGTTCAGCATCCTTAGACACCAAGCAGAGGACAAACATGTCTAGCAAACAGGAGACATAATGGAAATGCCTTCATTTCGCAACACCTGGACAGACTCGGCCATCGTTTCAACTGGGAAAACGAGCATCCCAAATCAAGCCAAGTTCAAAAATGCCAAATGACTCCTGGAAGCTGGGCATTCAGAAAAAGAAAAACTGGCCATCAACAGGCACGTAGAGGTAAGCAACATCTACATCGCCACTAACAAGAGACCATCAAAAAGCCAGAAAAGGAAACCACTTCCCTATTAGTAATCAATACACATATGAGCAGAGATTAACACCAAAATTAACACTAGACCAATGGCCTGACCAGCATGTCTGGGCTTTCATCAGGGTGTGAACAGATGGCAGGCCTGCTCTGGAGAACACTTCCGTGTCTGGCACCTTGTCCTGCCACCGGATCCTCTGAACTCTAGGGAGGCAGGAGGCATGGAAATGCTTCAATTGCCTAGCTTGCCTCCGTTATACAATCCAAGTCTCAGTATATTCTTAGTATATAACTCAGGTTACCTGAGTTAAAGATAATCCTTGATTTACAGCTATTTGTTTGGTGAACCTTCAAGGTTACAATGGCACTAAAAAGCAGGTGATTTATGGGCAGTCCCTGCACGTATGACTGTTGCAAAGCTCTTGCAAGCAAAGTTAGCAGGGGGAAAAGAGGATTCGCTTTAAAAACGGTGTAAAATTGAGTACGGTTATCTGATGGCTTATTTAACAACCTCATTGCTTAGTGTTAGAAGTTCTAGTCCCAATTGCAGTTGTAAGTCGAGGACTACCTGTACAAAAAGCATTTATGGAACATTTGTGTCTTTCAGTTAGCTGCAGCCCTTTATTGATCTTAATATGTAATACAGCCCAGGTTCAAATCCCAGTAAGGGTATGGCTAGCTGATGAAAGCTAAATAGCTTGAAATAGATCTATACTAGTCTCCCTTTATTTATTTATCAGCACAAATACAACATATATATATATATATATATGCCCTCCCCGAAACTATTGCAACACAGCAGCAGCTATGGGGTGACCATGCTCGCTGCCTCCTGCACCTCAAAAATAATAAGACTTCCCTGAAAATAAGGCCAAGCGCTTATTTCGGGGGTCATGATAGAATTTTCCTGAGTTTTTTCATTGGTTTCTCTCATAATGCCTCCTCTCTCTCCTTCCTTTCTGTAAGGACATGCCTACAGTCGAGGCACATGTTTATTAATTTTTGGATGGAAGAAAGACGTAGGCACAATATAGATAATAAATATAAACAGTAATCTCATCTGGACACTTTCCTAGCTGAAGGTTGAAAAAGTGAGTTCAGTTTAGATAGCAAATATTCCAGGAGAAGCCCTGCCCTCTGCTGGCTAGAGAAGGAAGTTCATTTTCAGGTAAAGGTAAAGGCTCCCCTCGTACATACTGTATGTGTTAGTTGTTCCTGACTCTAGGGGGCGGTGTTCATCTCTGTTTCAAAGCCAAAGAGCCAGCGCTGTCCAAAGACGTCTCCGTGGTCATGTGGACCGCATGACTCAATGCTGAAGGCACACGGAACGCTGTTACCTTCCCACCAAAGGTGGTCCCTATTTTTCTTGCATTTTTTACATGCTTTTGTACTGCTAGGTTGGCAGAAGCTGGGACAGGTAACAGGAGCTCACTCTGTTACACAGCGCTAGGGATTTGAACTGATGAACTGCCTGCCAACCTTTCTGATCGACAAGCTCAGGGTGTCTCAGCCACTGAGCCACCTCGTCCCTTCATTTTAGCTACTGATTAAACCTAAAGTTCATTTTAGCCATTGATTAAGCCAAGTTTAATTCCCTTGGTTTATTTCCAGAAGGGGAAAAAAATCCCAGATCAACTATAGCTCTTTAGGATCATCCTAAACTGAACAAATCATATGCAATCCTTTCCAGAGCTTTTCATAGTGCAAAATGATATCAAAAATCTAATAAAAACTGTCCAATGTTGCCAGATGATTGAATTGGAATTAAGAAGAGAGAGAAAACAATTAATTGTATTGAGGATACATTTACGATTTATGTGCATGAGGCATTTAGCTGGATAATTCGTGAAACGGAGAGAATATTACGGAAGCATCTCTAATAGACAAAAGGAATAACCTGAAGAGGAGAGTCACTTCTAAGAGAATACAGATAGTCCTCAACTTATGACCACAATTGAGCCCAATACTTATGTCGCTAATCGAGACAGTTAAGTGAGTTCTCCATTTTACGACCTTTCTTGTTACTGTTGTTAGGTGAATCACAGCAGTGACACGGTCGTTAAATGAATTCTGCTTCCCCACTGACTTTGCTTGCCAGAAGGTCACAAAAGTTGGTTGCAATGGCCACCAGGACAACTGCAACCGTCATAAATATGAGCCAGTTGACAAGCGTCCAAATTTTGATCCCCTGGCCATGGGGATGCTGCAACGGTTGTGTGAAAAGAGGTCCCGGGTCATTCTTTTTCCCCAGTGCCGTTGTAACTTCAGTAACTAAATGAATGGGTGTTAAGTCAAGGACCACAAGTAGTGGGGTCTGGAAGAGGACAGTGTTGAGTTGGTGAATGTGGTGATGGAGGCATAAGGGACAAGGGTTAGGGCAGCTTCCTTGGGTAATCCCAAAGAATAAAGCGATGTGTTGCATGTGTGGGCTGTGAAGTTTCCAAAAAATGCCCAAAGTAAATTACGAGCCTTGAGACAAAGTTCAAAAGAAATCCAGTCATTTATTAGGAGCAACATTTTGGCATTATCTTCTGCTGCGGAGCCAAATCTGATTTCAGCTTAATGGCGTCTGAACTTTACCCCTGTATCTCGCCTCCCTTCTGTCTGTGTCATAAATCACATCCACCAATGAGGTGCTGCGGCAGGCTATGAACTTGCGCATTTCACATGCCAGCTGTAGAAATATGAGACCTGACTCTAGCCAAAGGAATGCATGGAATTCTCCTCCCTTTTCTGCCACATGTCACCCCACTGATTGCCAGGGTAGATTCAGCTGATCGGTTGAGTAGGTGGGGGCCCCATTGCTCTCTCACCACTTCACATGAGACCCTCCCAAAGCTGCTTGCTCAGTGGAAGAGACGACCATCCCAGATAGAAGTGTGCCAATCTTCAGTCAAGGGTATATGATAGGATTCAGACGGTTTGTACCGGTTTGGGAGAAATGGTAGTGGCAACCTATCTGAGGGGCTCCTACTAAGATGGAGGGGGTCAAACTTTTCCCAAGCACCAAAAGACAAGAAACAATGGTTGGAAACTAACCATGGAGAGAAGCAACCTACTGCAGAACCAAGGAGAAGTTTCCTAATGGTGAGAGCAATCAACCAATGGAATAGCTTGCCTTCAGAAGCTGTGGGTGCTCCATCCCTGGAGGCTTTCAAAAAGAGGCTGGACAACCATTTATCTGAAATGGTATAAGGTCTCCTGCTTGAGCAGGGGGTTGGTCTAGAAGACCTCCGAAGTCCCTTCCCACTCTTACTATTCTATGTTCTACGATACTTGCACTCTCCTGCTAGATTAAGAACCTTTCATTAAGCTCAAGGTCCATTTGTAGGAAAATAAAGTAATGGGGGGGGGAGGACATGGTTAGCCACAAATGGAAGACCACCAAGAAATTCAGAGCTGTGGGCTAGACAGAGTAGCTCAACATTCTTCAAGAAGGCACCAGCCACAAAACTGTACAATAACTGTACAACAGCTAGAAACCTGTGTCAGAGTTGCATTAGATGCTCAGAATGAGCACTTGGTTCCAGGAATTTACCTTGGCAATTTCTAGGTGAATGATACTTTCCTAATTCAGATTAGTTCCTGTCATTATTTTTAGTAGGGAAGAGGACATATTTCCTCTTCCTTGGTGATGCATAAGAAGTCATTGTTGTTGTTGCTGTTGTGGCCCACCAACAGGAGCTGGCAGCAAAGTCGGACACTGAAGAGGTTGGGGAGGAACATGGGCCAGTCCTGAAGGCTGGGGAAGGCTCGGAGAAGGGCTCTGCATCGGAGGCTGGTAGTGATCAGCTGCCTTCAGTGCTAGACAGCAGTGAGGCAGAATAACAGCTGGAGCCTGTTCCCAGTGTGGACTTGCAGAGCTGCCAGAAGAAAAGAGCAGCTATGAAACCAAGGTTGAGTTGGTAGTAAAGCCACAGATGGTGAATGGCCTCTCCCACAGGAAATAAAAGAGGAGCAAAAGGGGAGTGGGTTTTGCAGGAAACAATTCGTTTGTTCGTTCGTTTCATTAGTTCCTTTTAAGGAGTGTGAAGATCTGTCCGTGAAAAGAGTTCCTATCTCTTTTCACTTATGACTATAACCATGTTGCTTGTATCTTTACAATTTATATGGTTTTATTTGTTTCCTAGTATGATTTGATTGCTATGACTATCACTTAAGTGTTGTGTCTTACGATTCTTGATGAATGTATTTTATTTTTCTTTATGCACACTGAGAGCATTGGTACCAAAGACAAATTCCTTGTGTGTCCAATCACACTTGGCCAATTAAAAATTCTATTCTATTCTATCCCATTTTACACTACTCCATTCTTATTCCATTCCATTCTATTCTTCTCTTCCTATTCCATTCTTCTATTCTCTGCTATGCTGTTATTATTCTATTCTATTCAGTCCATTCTATTATTCCATTCCATTCTTTTATTCCATACTATTTTCCCATTGTATTCTATTCTTCCATTCTATTCTATTCTTCCATTCTATTCTATTCTTCTATTCTATTCTTTTATCCCATTCTATTCTATTAGTCCATTCTATTCTATTATTCCATTCTATTAGTCCATTCTATTCTATTATTCCATTCTATTATTCCATTGCATTCTTCTATTCTATTCTATTCTTTTATTCCATTCTATTTTCCCATTCTATTTTATTTTCCCATTGTATTCTACTCTTTCATTCTATTCTATTCTATTCCATTCCAAATCTGGTTTTAATTGTCTATCACAGATGAGTCCCCCTAGACCCTGGCCCCCCACGTTTACCTGAGACCCAACCCCAAGAAAGCCATAACGAGTACCACCCTTGAAAATCAACACGCGTGGGTGCCATCTATAGCACTTCATCAGCTTTTATTATGTTATTAAAATATGACAAATATGGGGGTTGGGGAGAAAAAAATCTACTCGTTCACACACACAAAGAAAACGGTTTATAAAAACATAGGAGCCTTGGCAGACCGCGTCCTGTACAAAATACTGTTCAACCAATGATAATTCTGCCTCTGGAACTCTCGAGGGTCTCAACGCACCCAACACAAACGAGCTTCCTAGCAAGGACTCCCTCTCAATTTGCACTTATTGCTTCTCACACGGAGTGACCTTTAAATTTTGCTGCAGCAGTAACACCTTTAAGTGAGAGCTCAGCTCCCGTTTAGCATCTGCAGAGTTACGGTATATATGTCACCGTGAAAGACCGAAACTGGTGAATGTCGACACATACCAAATACGTCGGTGAAAGATCGAATATTTCATTACATTATTTTACATTCGGACCCTCACCGGTGTATGTCGCCAATCACAGATATGCTCTGGTGGAGGTCGAAAAGAGAGGGGCCGAGGTGTCGAGAGGATAAGGGTATTAGGGTAAGGGTGTCGAGAGGATAAGGGTATTTAGCAAATATTTCGGACATACACCAAGCGACTATGTGAATGTCGACATTCACCGGGGAATGTCGACATTCTACAGATTTCGGACTTTCACTGTAACATATACACTCATACATCTGCATACATACACACATACATACACACACACATACATACACATATATCTATAAACACACATACATACACATTCATTCACACACATGCATACAGATGCTGGATTATATATATATATATATATATATATATATGTAATCTCATATATATATATGTAATCTCAGTACTATATTTGGTCCTCAGAACGTCTTTGGGTTTTCCAAAAGCCAAATATCTGTGTGGATTAAAGACTGTTATAAGCCACTTGTGATTTGCAAGATGCCCCTTGAGCCTGGGGAGGGAACACAACCCTCAGATGCTCTTGGTAACCAATAAAACCAAGAAATACCCACCGGGGGCCTCTAACCATCTTTAGTCAGTGAAAAACGTGACTCTTGAGTATTGAATTCCATAAGCTATTAAAAAGCCACTGTGGCCGTTGACGCTTGCTTTGGAAAAGCAAAGTTTTGGAAAAACGAATCCGCTGCTTGAGGTTTGTTTGTGGCCGTGACTGGTGGATAAAGTAAGACACTGGGCAAGTTGGAATCTACTTAAGAGTTACGAGCCAACATAATTCTCGATATTAAGTGGTAAGTGGTGAGGATAAACACTTTTTAATTGATCCTGGATGGCCGCATGTATAAACTGTGGGTTGTCTGAATAAGACTGACCACAAATGGCCCAAGGATTAATTTTCAGAGGATGACACTGAAAAGGCACCACATAGACAAGAGTAAGATTTCTTGAAAGAAGAAAAAAACAATAACAACCACCACTTATAGAAGCACCAACAAGACAGCAAAGGACTAATCGTATTTGACAGCTAGCAGTGGATACAAGTATTGATAGGAAAACTCACTTACTGTACCTGGCAGGGTAGGAGGAGGATTAAATCAGGAGTGGCCAACCGTGGCCACTGTTTAAGATCTGTGGACTTCAATTTCCAGAATTCCCCAGCCAGCAGGGTAGGAAATTCTGGGAGCTGAAGTCCACAAGTCTTAAAATGGCCAAGGTTAGATTATATGGATCAGAGGGAAAAATGCTGACAGTACGATTATGGGACTGAGGCACGCACAGAAGTGTCGCTTGGTCTAGCAGCAACCAATTCCACTATGGACATGTGTGCAATCACTGGGTTGATATTAGGAGTTAAGCATCAACTGAGAATAGCGGTGGGCACCTGCACATTTGGGGAGGGGGAGCTGCTTAGATGCCTGCTTCCTGCACCATGCATCTTGTAAACAGTGTCCATCCGTCAAACACTGAAGGAATGTCACATCCTTCTTCCAAGCATGGAGTTTCGTATCCCGTTCTCGGCACCAAGATGCTCAGCAGAATTCGCCATCGAAGCCAAACGAAGGACCTCCCCTTAAAAAGAGCTCAGAAAAGTGCATTTTGGCCCCAGTGCTTCCCCTGCCACTTGATGGTACCTTGAGGCTTTCAGTGTAAGCTAGATTTGATGCAACAATTCCTATGAAATATTTCACCCTCGAATCAAGGCTAAGGAGGGTGGCATTCCAGGTTGCAGGGCCGCCGTGATCCCAAAGAACTAGCAATTGTAACAATGTTAAAAAGAGGAATTTGCTGACAATGTCCAGAGGTGCGGCTTTGCAGCGTTCTTCTCACGGAAGAAAGTGGTGGAAAGTTTGAGAAGTTGTAAACTGGTTCGCCACTACGGATTGGTAATTTTCTTTTCAGCGAAATACGGGCATGATTGAACAAAGAAGCCAACGCCGATTGGACACTAAAAAGCTTTTCTCGACTTGGCTAATAAGGATGGGTTATACCTTGATCTCTTTGCAGGCAAATCCGCTTGCAAGTCTGTCCAGAAACATAATGAACTGGACAGGGCAAAACCTTACAATCTAGGGGAAAAAATGGAAGATGGTGAGAAGGCATACATGTTCGTGACAGAGCAGACGGATAGATGTTTTGTGCAGATTCCATGGGTTTGTTTTCTCAGGCCGCACCAGGCCAAGGTCTTGGAATCAGGAACAATAATACCATTTGCTCAAGGAGTTTTCAAGTGGTGCTCCACATTCCAGCCAGAGGAGGCCTGGTTTCAAATCACGAGGTTGAAACGTACAGATGTGTCCGGCATTCCAGCTTGGGAGGGTTTGGCACAGATCGGAAGATTTTGCATTCGAAGCGTTCTATGAAACCACCGATTGGAAAAAGGTCCGATTTATCATTCAAACGTCCGCAACTACATTCAACGGACAGGAACTCCGGGTAGAAGAGGACAACGCAAGACGAAACTGGGCTGCATTCCTGTAAAAGCAAGAATTCAACTTTGGCAGCTTGTGGACTTCGACTCCCAGAATTCCCCAACCAGCATAGCCGAATGGAGAATGATGGAAGTTGAAGTCCACTTTAAAATTTCCAAAGTTGGACATCCCTATTGTAAAGAGATTTGGGTTATTATTTTATTGCTGGATTGTTATCGATCAGATGACTACGGGGCTCATATTGGGTAGCTGCAAATACCAAATGGCAGCCTTTGAAACATTGGTCTTCTCCAGCCCCAGTTAATTTTAGGCGTTGTAGTTTTTTTTTCAAATGGCTTCTCACAATTGATGAGTGCTTGTTGCAAGATCTGAGCGATGCCCTTATTATTTTTTTAAGCTTTATGCACCGACGATATGATCAAAGGAATAGGATAGAGAATTGACACCACCAGGAGAAACGCCAGAAAAAAAAGATGTCCATACTGCATCAAATGTACATTTGGATTTGGGGGGGAGATGCTACTGAAACGGACTTAAACAACACCCCAATGGCAATATGGGCAACGGCAAAAAATGTGGGATTAGTCTTCAAACGGTTGTTAAGAGAATCACTCCAGATCTCAAAGTGAAAGGCATCTGGCTAAAACAGTTCCTAACTGAACACTGTCCTTTGAGCCTGCTGAAGTCGTCAAGTATGGAAGTCTCAGCTGTTGTCATTGATCACCAACTTAAAATATAATATGAAAATCATTGACGGCGAGCTTTTGTTGAGTAGGAATCAAATTAATACGCTCATCTCATTGGTTTTTTTTTAGAAAACCTTGTCAAGCTCCTGCGTTGTCTTCAAGAACAGCTCACATTTGGGCTGGCGAGGCCAATCTAAGGTTAAACCCACACCTGCCTAGGTCAAACAGCCTTTGGAGGGGCTTCACCAGTTCCCAGGTTCATATTGGTAACAACAACCCAGCGTGGGTGACATCTTGGCGAGGACATTCTAAGGTCCTCTCCAGCTCAATAAAGATAGAAAGAGGGACATTCTCTGCATTGCAGAGAAGCGGCACTCTGCCTTCATACAGATGTGGCACCTGTGCATTTTGTCAGGCTTGTTACCGATATTAGGAAAAAAGTGACCTTTAAATGATTTCCAACAAGATTCGAGAGGGGGGAAAAACCAGAAACAGCAGCAGCTTTAAAAATAGAGGTGCAAAACATTCTTTTGTGCTTCCCCATTGGAAAAGGAGGGGGGGGAAGCATTTAAACCTCATGGAGGAAAAAGTGAAACTCTACTGCGTCACGAGCCAAAAAGAACTTTTTTCACGTAGGATATAGTGAAGTTATTGTAGAGCATCTCAATATGTTCACTTCCTGGCAGCTCGTGAAGCATGACCTTCTGTTCCTGCTGACCTATCCACTTCTGGCATTGTAAGGCACTTTCTATGTTTACGGTTCCATCTCCGTTCCCATAAAAGATCTTCGGCTCTTTATCGGGGAAGCTGTCGTAGAAAAACGATTCCGGAGTGTTGACGCCCGTGCCGTAAAGGCAATGCGTGCGTACGCCTGGGGGCGCCATGCTGTAAATCAAGGCTTCGGTAGCTTTCCTCATGAGCCAACCATCTTCGAAACCGATGTCCGCGTAGAACTTCTGGAAATCCCGAATCGTGTAGTTTGCGGAAGGCGTGCTGACGAAGATCTTCTCCGGAGACCAGGTGTAATTGTAAGGGAGCAACCAGTTGGTGGAAACGGCGGATCTCTGTTGGTCCCTGATCTTGAAGGAGCTGATCACGGGAATCCGATTGTTGTCCCCTGTGAGATTAAAGCAAGGACTTGTTAGAATTAACAGTGGTGGGATTCAATGTTGTTTACTACCAGTTCTGTGGGTGTGGCTTGGTGGGTGTGGTTTGGTGGGTGTGGCAGGGGAAGGATACTGCAAAATCCCCATTCCCTGCCCACTCCAGGGGAAGGATACTGTAAAATCCCCATTCCCTGCCCACTCCAGGGGAAGGATACTGTAAAATCCCCATTCCCTGCCCACTCCAGGGGAAGGATACTGTAAAATCCCCATTCCCTCTTCACTCCAGGGGAAGGATACTGTAAAATCCCCATCCCCTCCCCACTCCAGGGGAAAGATACTGCAAAATCTCCATTCCCTCCCCACTCCAGGGGAAGGATACTGTAAAATCCCCACTCCAGGGGAAGGATACTGTAAAATCCCCATTCTCTCCCCACTCCAGGGGAAAGATACTGCAAAATCTCCATTCCCTCCCCACTCCAGGGGAAGGATACTGTAAAATCTCTATTCCCTCCCCACTCCAGGGGAAGGATACTGCAAAATCCCCATTCCCTCCCCACTCCAGGGGAAAGGATACTGCAAAATCTCCATTCCCTCCCCACTCCAGGGGAAGGATACTGCAAAATCCCCATTCCCTCTCCACTGCAGGGGAAAGGATACTGCAAAATCCCCATTCCCTCCCCACTCCAGGGGAAAGGATACTGCAAAATCTCCATTCCCTCCCCACTCCAGGGGAAGGATATTGCAAAATCCTCATTCCCTCCCCACTCCAGGGGAAGGATACTGCAAAATCCCCCACTCGGGAGGCAGAGAATAGATGGGGGTGGAACCACCTCTGATCATAAACATGTTAATTCATGTTTGGGGAAGGGACACAACTTGGAACTTAGCATATTTTCTAAGACATTACATAAGGCCCCTTTCCTCAACAAATAATGTGGAGAGGAGCCATATTGCAAAAGTTGGACAACAGCTTGAAGCACGTTAAGAAAAGCGGCTGTCCTTCAAAAACGATCATCTAATCCTGACAGTATTTTCTTTTGAGAGGGGAGAGAGAGAGAGATTATATCAGATGAGTTTTGAAGATATTGTTTGAGAGCGTCTTATCGAAACCATTTCCCCACACTGACAGGGCAAGCCACTAGGACTCTGATGGCAAACCTATGGCACGCATGCCACAGGTGGCTCATGGAGCCATATTTGCCGGCACGGCAGCCCTTGGCAGGCCTCAGTTCCGGCCAGCTGATTTTCGGCCTTCCGGAGGGCCATGGAAAGCCGTTTTTGCCCTCCCCAGGCTTCAGGAAAGCCTCCGAAGCCTCGAGAGGGCAAAAAATGGCCCAATGGACAAACCAGAACTTCTAGTTGTGCCGTTGGGCTGTTTTTCACCCTCTCTACGCTCCGGAGGCTTTCCTGAAGCCTGGGGAGGGCAAAAAGTGACCCAATGGGCAAACCAGAAGTTCGTTCCTGATCTTCCGGTTCGGCTGTTTTTCGCCCACCACAAGTTCTTCTGGTTGACCCGTTGGCCCTGTTTTTCCCCAGGCTCCGGAGGCTTTCCTGAAGTCTGGGGAGGCCGAAAACTCCCCCCACTCTTGCGTGGGGCTGCGCACGCATGCGCAGGTGGGTGGGGACACACACACACAGTTTTGGCACCCCTTTAGGAAAAGGTTAGCCATCACTGCACTTGTACATAAAATGAGAGCAAACCCTACCCCTTCTAGTACTGATGATGTTGCCTAGTGTGGTAATAAAACGTCTGCAAGAAAACACTTCATGGCCAAAGTCCCCCAACTGTCTCCTGATTTCTAACCTGGTGCCTTCACCACCAAGCTGAATACCAGAATTATAGTATTCCCCAGATTACTCTCTGAGGATCAAAGTACGCTGGACATGTTCAGGTTGCACCATAGTCCCCCATATCCCTCTAAACCCACCTACCTGATGCCAGCACTCGGAAAGCTTTAGCCACTCCTCCCCACGGAGCCCCCAGGGAGACAAAGTCCCGGATGTATTTGTCTTTCCATTCCTGGGGCTGATGGCTGAGGAAGTACAGAGAATACATGTTCCCCATGCTGTGGGCAATCAGGACCACCGGTCCGCCATACTCTTCGTACATGATCTCGATCAGCTTCTGGAGAGCTTCAAAAAACTCTCCATTCTCATCTGCAAGGATGAAGAGACAGGAGTTATCCAGCGGAAAGAAGGAAGTCATTACCTTCGTTCGGTTTAAAAACCTTTCTTGACCTGTCCATAGATTACTAGCTATTGCACCAACAGGGAAAGAATGCAAGCATTATTGCAACGATTTGTTTCAGGGTAGCTTTATACGTTAATGAACAGGTTCTGCCCCAGGAAATGTAAGAAAGGTGAGCGGTTTAACTAATCAATCAATCAATCAATCAATCAATCACAAACACTTCCAAGGATGTTGCTCTGAATTGGTTATTTGCTAACCAAGTAATTCCTTTTAATTAGGTAGATGTCTTTACCTGGGACTCAAGGTATCCCATTTAATTACCATTCAAAGAAATGTGTTAACAGTTTTGTTGCTGTTGTTAGTTGCAAAGTTGTGTCCGACCCATTGCGACCCCATGGACGATGTTCCTCCAGGCCTTCCTGTCCTCTACCATCTTCTGGAGTCCATTTAAGCTCACGCCTACTGCTTCGGTGACTCCATCCATCCACCTCATTCTCTGTTACCCTTTTTCTTTTGCCCTCAATCCTTCCCAGCATGAGGCTCTTCTCCAGGGAGTCCTTCCTTCTCCTTAGGTGGCCAAAGTCTTTGAGTTTCCTCTTCAGGATCTGGCCTTCTAAAGAGCAGCCAGGGTTGATCTCCTCTAGGACTGACCGGTTGGATCGCCTTGCAGTCCAAGGGACTCGCAGGAGTCTTCTCCAGCACCAGAGTTCAAAGGCCTCCATTCTTTGGCCCTCAGCTTTCCTTATGGTCCAACCTTCACAGCCATACAAATTAACAGTTTAGTTCCCCTAAATCAGGGGTGTCCAACTTTAAGCTTGGCAACTTTAAACCTTGTGGACTTCAACTCCCAGAATTCTCCAGCCAGCATGGGGAATTCTGGGAGCATGTTGATGGGGGAATTCTGGGAGTTGAAGTCCACAGGTCTTAAAGTTGCCATGATTGAACACCCCTGTCCTAAATGAAGGAATCCTTTCCTACTTTCTCACACTTTTTAAACAACAAAAATATTTCTAGGGTTTATCCCATGATCTGAGAGAAAGCTGTTGCAACTGCAACTGATATAATAACTGCAACACACCCAGAATATATATACTCTATATTTACACAATGACTTTATGAAGGATATGCACTCTAGCACATTTCCACCGAGGCCCTAAAGCTAATCTTGATTTCAACAATATTTATAAAACTATGAAGACATACTTGCATTTCGTCTTATGATATAATCACAGAATAAGGATTAAGTCTGGGTTAAAGACTTCAGTCCTTTGCTTATTTTCTGACACTCCTTCTGTGAATAACAATCACAGGAGTAAAACCTGACATTTCTGATGAAAACTCATTTTGAAAATTCTTTTTCAGAACTGCAAAAGTTTTTATTCATTTACACCACCGCCTTTAACTAATTTAGCATTAAAGCCCAACAGTTTGAGTTCAGTGTTGAATGTCTATTTTAAAAAGAATGATATTTATATACCTTGTAGATGATTTATTTAGTTTTGTGTTTTTTAAAAAAAAAAACCAGTTGTCCTTGCTTGTTGGGTGATATTTTAAAGCAGGAATTATTCATCTTTGTCAATAGCACTGCATATTGTTTTCATTGTTTCTATTGTTACAGTAGACTTGTTTAAAACTGTAGCAATTTATACCACAAAACTGACAAGAGTTTTGTCAATGTACTCAGTTTTCTAAAAGTTTCTGCCTGAAGTTCATAAATCCAAGTCAAAACCCATGTAGCAAGATAAATATATTCTGGGCTTGGGTTAAAAAAAAAGTTGGCATAAACAAACAGCAAAAAATCATGATCTGATTCAAACACCAATCTCCATATGTGAGATCAGCAGCAGACGGGGTAAAATAGAGAGGAACATTATTTTCCACTGTTGGGGTGGTTTTTTCCCAGCTGTTTTTATCTCTCTCTCTCTCTCTCAAGTATTTTATCAAGAGCAGTTGGCTTTCTTGCAGCATCCGATCAGCGAAGCGAGATTGATTGATTGGCCAACAGCCTTGTGACATTCGGTTGCATCAGTGGGCAAACAGCTCAAGAATGTTTGTGTGCGGTTCTTAGGATCTAAAACTCCTAAGGTTGTTGAAGTACAGATTAGGCTCAAAAACAGTAACTTGTGAGAGGGACCTTGGAGTCTTAAGTGGACGGTCACTTAAGCAGTGAGTCAGCAGGGTGCAGTAGCAACAGCCAAAAAAGCCGCTACAATCCTCGGCTGTATAAACAGAGGAACAGAATCAAAATCGCGTGAAGTACTACTACCGCTTTATAAAGCCTTAGTAAAGCCACACCTGGAATAACTGCACCCAGTTTTGCTCACCACATCACAGAAAAGCTGCTGAGGCTCTGGAAAAAGATCAAAGAAGAGCAACTAACATGATCAAAGGCCTGGAGACTGAAATATATGAAAAACGGTTGCGGGATTCGGGCTTGACTACTCTAGAGAAAAGAAGAAGTAGGGGTGACATGATATCAGTATTCCAATATTTGAGGAGCTGCCACAAAGAGGAGCGGGGGGTCAACTTATTCTCCAAAGCACCTGGAGGCAGGACAAGAAACAACGGATGGAAACTAATCAAGGAGAGAAGCAACCTGGAATTGAGGAGAAACTTCTTAACAGTGAGGACAATTAACCAGTGGAACAGCTTGCCACCAGAAATCGTGGGTGCTCTATCACTGGAGGTTTTTAAGAAGAGACCGGACAGCCATTTGTCTGAAATGGCATAGGGTCTCCTGCTTGAGCAGGGGGCTGGACTAGAAGACCTCCAAGGTCCCTCCCAGCTCATTCCTATTCTTTCAAGCAAAAGCAAAGTAGACATGAAGACTTTCAGGCATTTTATTTACAGATATTCGGAAAAGCCGTTCTATCAGCGGAGAGAATAACTCAGCTCTGTTCCGATTCTGATTTTGACTCTGAAGCTTTTAAGCACAAGCAGCAAAGTGAACTGGCCGGAAGAATTCTGAATGCCTAAATCACTTGGAAGGACTTGCTGGACTACCAAATTAAAATGCTCTTGGGAGCCGTAGCTCATTTCATTAGCGGCATCTGGTGGAATGAGCTACATAGGTAGTCCTTGATTTACAACCTTAATGGAGCCCAACATTCTCCTCGTTAAGTCATGACCGTCCTAAGTCAAGAGACACATATGACCAGCCCAATTTTACGATATTTTTCATGGCCACTGTCAAGCAAATGCAATGTGTTGGTGGAGCCGGATCTCAGATTACAGTATCTGGATTGAGATGGGTGTAACTATTGGGTAATGTGATTTATGACACAGACTGAGGGGAGGAAAGGAACAGGGGCAAAGTTCAGAAGCAGGTAAAACCGAGAAAAGAAATGGCTGCGAATAAATCTTGCCCAATGGAGAATGCCTAATGAAGCTGTTAATAAATCACTGGTTTTCGCATTACAACATTGGCTCGCTTATTATGAATCAGTTACGGCATCGTTAGGAAACTTTACACAATGGTTGCAAAGGAAGTGCCATAGTTGCTAAGTGAACCCCATGTGCACAATGGGGTTTTTTGCGTGTAGAAAACAAGAACCATCTATGGAGAGTCTCAGTCATCCGGGTCATGGTGGTCCCAAAGGTGGGGGGTGGTCATAACTTACAACCATTGCAACATCCTCATGGTCACATGATCAAAATTCAGGCAACTGACTCTTACTTATGACGGTTGCAGGGTCCTGTGATCACCTTTTGTGACCATCTGACAACAAGCAAAGTCAATGGGGAAGCAAGATTCACTTAACAACTATGCTACGAACTTAACAACTGCAGTGATCCACTTAGCAACTGCAGCACAAAAAGTTGCAAAACGAGACAAAACACACTTAACAAATGTCTCGCTTAGCCACAGAAGTACTGGGCTCAATTGTGGTCGTACGCTGAGGACGACCTGTACTCTAGTCCTCTTTGATGTTTTTGACTAACGTACATTAACAAGGAAATTCTTCTTCGCCTGGAAAAGTTGGAAAACTCCCGTGCAGCATAGCAAACGCTCCAAATTCTTAGGAAATCTAACCCTGGTGATCTTGTTTTGCAAAGATATGTAAAGGAAGCAGCACTTTGCAAAAATGAAAGGAAGAATCTCTCCCACACGCGCAGGCACACATACTGGGGAAGTTGTTGGGGTTTTTTAAAATATTTTTTTAACCTCTTCAGTGGTTGAAAATGAAACCTGACAGGCAAGGCAACAAAATTAAAATCTCCAATGCACCTGCCAAAGAACACAACCAGCCAAAAAATAGCATCAAATCACGTGCCAAAGGGACATCTTCAACAATGGGCTGTGATTGGTTTTCGGGAGACAAATGCCATAAGCTTAAAAAAGGGGGGGCGGGAGAAGAGATGAGCAGAAGACATCCTAAACTAAGCAAAGTTTGTTAGGACGGAAAGTGGACAAAGTTTTGTTCATGATGTTCTTAGTTATACCACAGACTAAAACAAAAACCAGATGGAATTTCAGTTGCACCATTATGATTTTTGGGGAGAATAATCTGAGGAGACCTTGTCACTGTATAACAGAATAACAGAGTTGAAAGGGAACTTGGAGGTCTTCTAGTCCAACCTCCTGCTCGAGCAGAAGACCCTACACCATTCCAGACAAATGCCTGTCCAATCTCTTTTTGAAAATCTACGGTGACGGAGCATCCTCAACTTCTGGAGGGAAGCCATTCCACTGGTTAATTGTTCTCTGCGACAGGAAATTTCTCCTTAGTTCTAGGTTGCTTCTCTCCTTGATTAGTTTCCATCTGTTGCTTTTTGTCCTGCCTTCAGGTGCTTTGGAGAAAAGGTTGATCCTGTCTTGTTTGTGGCAGCCACTCAAAAATCAGAACACTGGTATCATGTCACCTCTAGTCCTTCTTTTGATTAAACCAGACATGCTCAGTTCCTGCAACCGTTCTTCATACGTTTAGCCTCCTGTCTCCTAATCATCTTGTTATCACTATCCTTATCATCTTGTAATCATGTCTTATAACACACACATCTTATAATCCCTATCTTTTTTTCTCCTCATTTATAACCATTTGAACATTTAAAGCCAAAAGGACTGGGGGATTCATCCATTGAGAAAACGTCTGCCAGGGGAGACAAAATCCCACATCAAAAACAGAGAGTTGTAAGTGTTAACAACTTTCTGATTTTATGTCTCCCTACCTACATATGCTACTCTCCTTGGTGACATGTGAGCATTTGGGGGGGAGGACATGGGACATTTCACAACCAAGTACCAGGCTGCCCATCATCTCGGTGGCGCAGAGGTTAGAGGGCAGTACTGCAAGGTTACTTCTGCTGACTGCCGGTTGCCTACAATTTGGCAGTTCAAATCTTACCAGGCTCAAGGTTGACTCAGCCTTCCATCCTTCCAAAGTGGGTAACATGAGGACCCAGATTGTTGGGGCTATAAACCGCTTAAAGAAGGCTGCAAAGTGGTGCATAAGTCTAAGTGCTATTGTTATCTTGGTTTTTAATTGTAACTTTTAAAATGTTTTATCCCATTTTAATGGTTTTTTGCACTTTTAAACTTTTATTTCTTTAGAAAATTTACATAGCCACGTATTTGCTCACAGCGACTATAAGGAGGCTTGCAAACAATAAAATACAGAGTATAGAAAAAGCAATAACAAATAATAAATGCCAAACACCCCCACACTCCAGCAACAACACATGGTCAAATAAGCCACTTTATGGTTCCCCAGGCCTGCTGGCAAAACCAAATCTTAAAGGGTTGATATTTCAAGCTTATCCTATCAGGTGCCCAAGGTCACTATTTTAGTGAAATGGGTACCACAAAAACTCCATAAATAAATAACATCCATAACCTTAATTTTCTGAGAAAACGTATCTAAGAATACTTGAGGTCCAGAAGCAACCTTGTGGGGGGGACGGGGGGGGGGACGGGGGGGGGGACGACAATTATTCCAGAATAATTGGCCTTTTGCTTGGTAGCACGGTAGCTTTCCTATTGAAGCAAACCTTTAATAATCTTATTATCCAAAGATTTAAGAGCCCAAATGCTTATTAATAATGAATGTCATACTTGGTGCCTTCCGCCAATCGTAAGGAGCGCCTCTGATACTTTCGTCTCGCTGATAGCCCAGATCTACCAGTTTTTGCACCAGAGTGTAGAAGTACGTGCCTGTAGACAAAGAGAATTCTGGGTCAGCAAACCTTCAATCAACAATCTTCCCTTTGCGCAGAGCGAGCTTAGAGCCGAGCTTCTTCTGCAGCCGATTCTCGTGCCTCGCTTTTCAAAGGGGCCATTGACTGAATGAGCTATTGTGCGTAGAAATACATCTCTACTCACTTTGAAGCTTTGCCCTTTTTACTATTAATTTAAACGAACAAGATGCACGTTAAAACAATTTATTTTTACTGTTTTTTTCAGACTATTAAGAGGCACCAAGATTTCGAAGAGGTAAGTAAGGGGGAAAAAAAGTTTTTGTCTTCCCCGGCCCCCAGGAGCACTCTTCAGCAGGGCCGGGGGAAGGCAAAAACGCTTCTGTTTTTGCAAAAAACAGGCGGAAAATGGGTTGTTTTTCACCAAAACGGGGGCATTTTTCCTTTCCCCCAGCCCTGCTGAATCCTAGAGTGCCTCTCGGGGGTAGTGGGGGAAAGCAACACACCCCCATTTTAGTGAAAAATTGCCTCTTTGTTGCCCATTTTTCACAAAAATAGTATAATAATAATAATAATTTATTAAATTTCTAGACCGCCCCCTCTCCCCGGAGGGACTCGGGGCGGTGTACAGGAATAAATTTAAAACATACAAACAATCATACACATAAGTAAAAATCAGATTAAACAACCCCTGCACAATTTATAAAAATTAAAAAACAGACCTTAAAACCAATCTTAAAAAATTTAGAAATAGGACTGAGGTGGGATAGGTGGAATTAGGCCAAGCCGGCTAGCTGGAATAGGTGGGTTTTAAGTTTCTGATGGATGAGGGGCGGGGCTTCGGGAAGCCAAAAATGGCCGTACTCGGTGTATAAGACACGCCAACGTTTCCACGCTCTTTTAGGGGGGGGAAGGTGCGTCTTATACTCCGGAAAATACAGTAATTTAAAAGTATTCCTTTTTTTAAAAAAAAAATGCTCGATTTCTGCAAATGTCCACACCAGGCGACATTCTATTTCATTTTAATGTCTCCTTAGTTGCCGAGGAAGAGGAGGGAGAGGTGGGGCTCAGTGGATAAAGATGCTGAGCTTGTCAGCTGCGAAGCTGACAGCCGGTATTTGAGACCTGAGCACTAGGCGACGGGTTGAGCTCCTGTTCCTTGCTCCAGGTCCAGCCCACCTAGCAATGCAATTCAATACATTATGGTCATAGACCAGAGAGCAGAACAAATAAGAACGCTCAATAAATATACCATGAAAAGTTCTAGAATAAAATAAGAACAGATAAGATCTCTACGATAACATCCAGTGTGTCAATTACACATGGTGTACTATACTAAACATTCAGTCCATAAGCTGTGTGGCCCGTAGTCAGTTTAATACTAAGAGGAAAAGGAATAAGCAATGCAAAATAGCTGTGGTGGATTAGAGACATGTTTCCAACAAATCCCCAGGGCTGCTGCGCAGAATCTAACCATCTGCGCTATACTTATGGACTGCTCATCCTTAAGCAGCCACTGGAGATAAGCGGTGTTGGAACGGCAATTGTTGGAAGGATAAGCCATGATGGCCAAATGACCACGGAAAATGCCTTCCGACAACGCTGGCTCCCTCAATTAGGAAACAGAGTGAGGGCCACGCCCTAGAGTCAGACATAATTAAGCCCAAAATGCTGGCTGCCAAGTGAGACACTTGCTAAGCGAGTTTTGCCCCATCTTGTGACCATTTCTTGCCATAGTTGTTAAGTGAGCCACTGGAGCTGTTAGTGACACGGTTGTTAAGTGAACCGGGCTTCCCCATTGACTTTGCTTGTCAGAAGGTCGCAAAAGAGGATCACATGACCCTGGGACAACCTGCAACGGTCACTAAATATGAGTCAGTTGCCAAGCATCTGAATTTTGACCACGTGCCTATGGGGATGCTACAATGCATGGAAATTGGTCATAAGTCATTTTTTTCAGTGCCGTTGCAACTTCAAGCAGTGTTGTGGTCCACCAGCAGCCTGTGGAGCTGGCAGCAGAGTCAGACAGGGAGGAGGGTGGGGAGGAACATGGGCCAGTCCTGGAGTCTGGGGAAGGCACGGATGAGGGCTCTGCATCGGAGGCAGAGAGGGAGCCAGAGCAATCTGGAAGTTATGTGCTGCCTCCGGAGTCTCCGGAGTCTGACATCAGCGAGGCAGAGGAACAGGGGGAGCCTGTTCCCAGTGGGTGCATGTGCAGAGCTGCCAGAAGGCAAGAAGAGTTAAGACAAAAGGGATGACTCAGGAGTAAGGCTTGGAAATGATTGGCCCTCCCATAGCAACTTTGTTCATTCTGGTCAGTTTAAATTCTGTGTGGCCATGAAAGCATATTGCCAATTATGTCTTTGGCAGGGTTTCAAGGGTGAGAAAGGTGAGTACTTATCAGCCTTATCCTGAAAGACTTTGGCAGACTTCTGTCGGACACTTTACAAACTATTTGTGACTCATTCAAGGGCTGTGAATGAACATATTTCAGTTGAAATAAAGAGAGGGGTTTTGGGACTAAGCGTGTGCTTTTTGCTGCATCAGGAAGACTAGGTCAGAACAAGCGGTCACTAAATGAACTGCTGTACGTCGAGGACTACCTGTATATAATCAGACTTACAGATATTCTCTTTGGCTCCCCCTTTTATTAATCAGGCACAAGAAAAGCTAACAGTGGACCAGAAAAAGGGGGTGGGGGAGCTGAGAAAAGGCTGTATGGGCTACTTGATGCTGCCCAAAACCTTGATGAAAAGAGATACATACCAACGCTTCTTTTGCTAGGATCAAGGAACTCCAATGCGAAAGTCTTCCCAAACCCAGGGACTTTGATATCGACCCCATCCGGGGGAGCAGTAGCGCCACTAGTTCGATTGTATACTAGCCTAGAGAGAAAAATCACCAATTAATTGAAACAGGAACAGAATCGTATCTGATCATGCACTGTAGCCTATTTTCATCCTCCATGCCAATCTTTCTGGAAGTTTATTAGCTGGCAGCCATCAGCATGGACTTTATGGACCTACTGTTTTGGCTCTAAGTTATTTTTAAAAAGGGGGTGGAGTCTGTTTGATTTCTAGTGATCAAAACACTCAAGAGTATATTGAATTTTGTTGAAAAGAACGTAGCCATCTCATGAGGTTCTAGTGGGGTGCTTTGTTCTGAGCTGAAAATAAATTGTTTGAAATGAACCATATTCTATTTAGTATTTACACATTGTAGCTATCAGGTAAACAAAATGTATATTTTAAATGGAATTCGGTGAACTCATTTCTTCAGTATTGGTTTTAAACATTAGCCTGATTTTTTTCTTTTTGTACATTCCACTTAAGAGTTGGGACGTCAATCAGCTTTGAGCAGAGTAGTTTAACGAACTTCTTCTGGAAGACTTAATATAGTCTAAGAAATGTATTCACTTAACACTGAGAGCCCTAAAAATAAATTTTAATTGTTACAAAAGGATCCTGGGAATTACACTGTTAGTTCACCTTTCTCAATTGAAGGTACTGGGCTACAGCTCTCAGAGTTCCTAATCACCATGAGTCAACAGGCAGTAGAAATAAGAATTCTGGGAATTATTATTCCAACACATTAGTTAATTAAGATACATTAGTTTTAAGCAAACTAATTAGGTTAAACTTAATTGCAAGGTCACTTTTCTCAGACAGTGGTGTTCTCCACCCCTTTATAATCAAGGTCAATAGAAACCATGATGACCTATCAATCCTGAAATCTCAACATTTTAACGGTTTCACTTACCGTATTTTTCAGAGTATAAGACGCATCGGAGTATAAGACACACCAAGGTTTTGAACAGGCAAATTTTAAAAAAAGGTTTTGCACTCTGCAAACCTCCCCCAAACAACCCATTTTTTGCCAAAACGGGCCCATTTTTTTTTTAAAAAAAGGCATGAATAGACTTTAGGATACGTGTAGAGCGCTCCTGGAGGGAGGGGGGGCAAAAACAAGCAAAAAAAGGGGCCCTTTTTGTCAAAAAAAAAAGGGTATGGATTGCCTTTTAGAAGGCTTATAGAGTGCTCCTGGGGGTTGGGGGGGGCAAAATTGAGCAAAAAATGGCCCCAGAAGCACTATGAAATCCTCCTAAAGTCTATGATGGCCATTTTGGTGAAGAAGGTAGGGTTTTGGGAGGCAAAAAATGCTGTATTCAGTGTGTAAGACACACCCAGATTTTCAGCCTCTTTTTTGAGGGGAAAAAGATGCAACTTATACTCTGAAAAATACGGTAATTTGTCTCCTTCTCCTGCAAATGGTGTAACTAATGGCTGCATTTAGCCATTCTGGCCAGTAAATGAACAAACACCTTTGTCAACAAGAGATTGATTAACTTGCTTCTACTTTCCGGCTTGGGGGAAACAGGATGGGGACTACATCATCTGTACTGTTTGTTCTTTTTAAAGAACACATTCATGTGACAGCTAAATTGATCGTTAACTCACAGCTAACATGCAAAGAGGACAGCATAATCGGATGCTTAAAAAGCACAGTGCAAGACTGTTTATCCACGTCAAGTCACAAACTTTAAACCTTAAGCCTTCCTATGTCACAGTGCCACGGCCTTTTGGAGTACCATTCTCCCAAGATATTCATAAAGGCCCTCCTTTAAATGAGCCTTAAAAATTGGCTCTATCTCCAGCCCCTGAATTGGGGGTGATGGTTTTCTTAGTATGCTTTTCTCCAAACCCCAAGTCCCAAATTACTATGGGTTATAGAACCCCTGGTATGGTTTTCTGGTCAATGAGTGCGTGTTTTCTAGACTTTTGGATGATGTAACTAGGTTATGTAATATTGCTGTGTGGGGTCCTTAGTGGTCTCAGAGCTTGGTTGCTTTCTTGCAGGTGTTTCACTACCAAACTAGGTAATATCATCAGTGCTGCAATATTGCTGTACTTGGCAACTCCACCCCATCCCAGACTCGTAATCAATCAGGGCAGCCTGTAAATTCCATAAATAAATCCAGGTAATGGTTGCAGAGCAGGGTTTTTTTCTCTTAATTCGTGATTATTCTCAATTTCTAGCCAGTTTTTTCACACACACACACACACACACACACACACCAGAGATGGTATTCAGCAGGTTCTGGCCAGTTCTGGAGAACCGGTAGCGGAAAATTTGAGTAGTTCGGAGAACTGGTAAATACTACCTCTGGCTGGCCCCGCCCCATCTATTCTCTGTCTCCCAACTCCCAACTGATCGGAAGGGAATGGGGATTTTGCAGTATCCTTCCCCTGCCATGCCCACCAAGCCACGCCCACAGAACTGGTAGTACAAAAATTTGAATCCCATCACTGACACACACAGACACATACACACACCTCCCGGTATCTGACTGAATTATACAAACAACAGTGTGGCCCACCTGATATTATCTATCCAGCAGTCAATGATAACTGGAAGCAACAATTCTAAATTCAGCCACAATGTAAAATAACTGTCTGTCTTCTTAGAGCAGAGATAATGCACCACGGCTGGTTTGTCCAACTTGGCTTCTAGCTGGTTTCCCAAATCTCCTGGCACTGTAATTATACAAGACAGGAAGACTTACATGACATTTTTTTTCTGTAGATTTATCCAAGACTTCCCCCCCCCCCTCTCTCAAACGTTGTCTTGGGTCCTTGGAAACACACTGTATTTTATTTTCCTACGTGAAACTCTTTCTGGTCTCCATGGGCACTGTAGAATTGTAGGTGGCTTCTCAGAAAGCAAGTGAGTGAGGTGGATTCCCAGCAATACAGATAGTCCTCAACTTACGACAGTTCTAAATGAGTGACCATTCAAAGTTACAATGGCACTGGAAAAAAAGCGACTTATGACCTTTGTGACTGTTATGAAGACTGCAGCATCCCCACGGTCACATGGTCAAAATTTGGACGCTTGGCAAATAATATAGGGTCTCCTGCTTGAGCAGGGGGGGGTGGACTAGAAGACCTCCAAGGCCCCTTCCAGCTCTATTCTGAATGATGGCTTGAATCACTGCAGTTGTTAAGTTAGTGTCCGTTTTTCACACCTATAACCACTGCAGCCTCCCCGTGGTCATGTGATCAAAATTCAGGCGCTGGGCAACTGACTGGCATTTATGACGGTTGCCGCAATCCCCTTTTGTGACTTCCTTACAAGCAAAGTCAATAGGGAAGGTTTTTAAGTGGCTCTGCTTCTTGCAAGCAAAGCGCTACTGGCTGAACCACTGCAATGATTCACGTAACCACTGTGGCAAGAAAGGTCGTAAAACGGGGCCAAAATTAACTTCACTAAAGTTTTATTTAGAAGCAAAAATTTGGGGCTCCAAATTTTTGGGTCGTTAAGTCGAAGACTACCCGTATCCCCAGGACAGCGTTTCTCAACCCTCAACCCTTTAAGAAGCCTGGACTTCAACTCCCAGAATTCCCCAGCCAGATTTAGAATCCCAGTTTAGCATTCCCCCCCCCCCAAACCTGATCAGGTGGCACACTTAACAAGCAAAGAAGTGGACCAGCAATAGCCTTCCCATGTTTGTTTCCTAAGCATGTCTGGGGGTTTTATTGGGCTCAAAGGTTTCCGGTTAGGCAAATGGATCATGCTTTATTTGAACGAAAGAGATCACATCCTCTGCCTTTGGCCAAACAGTTCCACTCGTCTCCTTCATAAAATGAAAGGGGTTTCTTTTCCCTTAGTGAGCAACGGCCTCACGTTAAATTTCCCACAAAGGAGAATAAAGACAGTCATTTCCTAAGCATCCTTTTGGTAGCTCTTCGCAGGCAAATATGTCCCTCGGCGAAAGACAAAAAGGATATCTGCAGAATACTCCGTGGTCACATGATCAGAATTTGGCAGGCTTAGTAATTGGAATCTCTTTATGTTGTTGGATAAAAATCGATAGTTATTTTTTAATCCAAAAAAATTGGATATTTTTAATTTAAATTGTTTTTTTAATTTAAATAATTGTTTTTTTATTTAAATAATTGATTTTTTTATTTAAATAATTGATTTTTTAAATTTAAATAATTGATTTTTTAAATTTAAATAATTGATTTTTTAAATTTAAATAATTGATTTTTTAAATTTAAATAATTGATTTTTTATTTAAATAATTGCTTTTTTATTTAAATAATTAATTTTTTTATTTAAATAATTGATTTTTTAAATTTAAATAATTGATTTTTAATTTAAATTGATTTTTTTTATTTAAATTGATTTTTTAATTTAAATTGATTTTTTTCATTTAAATTGGATTTTTAAATTTTAAATCAGATTTTTTTTCATTTAAATCGGATTTTTTAAAAAAATATATATCATTTTTTAAAAAATAAAATGCTTTTGGAGTAAAAATCTATCTAAAGATAGTTTTCTATTTAAGATGCATTAATAATTTAGTTCATTCAGCATGAAATGGAGCTTAGGTGTAGTACAGGGCTGTATATTTCGCAACATTGGGACTGTCGGTGAGTTAACAGCGGGTCAGAGGAGGAGCCAGTGCGGGACAGAGGTGACAGCTCCTCCTTAAAAATTATGATTTAAATCCGCTTGATTTAAATCAAGCCTTTTTATGAGATTTAAATTGTGATTTAAATTGTGATTTAAAATGATTTAAACTAAATCCGCCCTGTTTGTAGTGTTTCGGAATTAAATGATCGCCATTGGAGACTGTCCCACTGGGCTTCAGACAAGCAATTGGGTGGGGGCATAGAGGAAACCCCCCCCCCCAGGATACTGAAATCCTATATGTCTGTTGGCAAGAGCCCAGGTTCTGATCACATGACTGTAGGGATGCTGCAACGGTCATAAGAGTGAGATTTGGCCATAAATCATATTTTTCAATGCTGTTGTAACTTCAAATGGCCACTAAATGGGTGGCCATTAAGCCAAGTTCTACCTATACGGCATCATATTGCAGATACTATGTAGTTGTGTTTAAAACTCTCTCTGTCGGTATGTACAAATCACCTGGATAGGTTTTCTCCTGAATAGGTTTTCACCGACAATAATATCTAGCACTTATCATTTGCTCAAGTGAATTCAGATTTACTATAATTATACCTTATTAATAAAGCAGAAATAACAGGGGGGAAAAGACTTGGGTATTGCAATACTATTTTCAAGGAGAATAAACATTGTTTTTGAAACTATATAATGTAACAAGATTTGCAGCAATATAACAAAAAAAGGAAAGAAGAGGTTGTTTTTGTAACCTTCTAGTAAAAGATAATTTTGTATTCCTATTTATAACTGTTGCAAAAAAAACAGAAGCTACTTCCTATTTCTTGCTGCACTTCTGACTTTTTTTCTTTTTACTGTATATTATTCTGTGTTATCTTTACCTTTGATAAAAACTGTGTGTGTGTGTGTGTGTACACAAAACAAAATAAGAAAATGGGCAGTTAGCCAACAATTTGTTTCTCTCTGCCACACAAACATGCCAATGGAAAATCATCATCTTATCATATTTATGGCTTAGAAGCCAAAGAATTCTGCCAAGGAGGATACGATAGCCCTTAGACTTGTATACCGCTTCAGTGTTTTTACAGCCCTCTCTTAGCGGTTTTGCAAATATCAGCCTATTGCCCCCAACAATTTGGGTCCTCATTTTACCCACCTCAGAAGGATGGAAGGCCGAGTCAACCTTGAGCCGGTCTGCATCGAACTGCTGGCGGTCAGCAAGGAGTTAGCCTGCAATACTACTGCATTCTAACCACGATGCCACCGGGGTTCATAAAACATCTAAATGAGATTAGCAGAATAAACTGCCTTTTGGGGAGAAGAATTTATGGCAATTTAAGGCAATTCACCACCTCCTGCATGGACTTTAATGTTCCAATCCAGCTTAGGTCTTTATAAATCTCCTGGTGGCCTCCTATCCATTTAATAACCAGGCCAGATTCCACAGATATCTTTGAAGATTTGGGGCAATGCACATTCAGCTAAACATGCATGCCTGGCCCAAACCCCCAAACCAGCTGGCCGGTGGGAGGCATGTGCACACGTGCAGCAGAGCTGAGCTGGGGTCACGGCTCACGTGCCCACCTATGGCACACATACCATAGGTTTACCATCACGGGTATAGGACTCCTGCTTGAGCAGGGGGCTGGACTAGAAGACCTCCAATATCCCTTCCGGCTCTATTCTGATTTTTTTTCAAGAAAAGGCAAAGTAGACAGGGATTATCTCTAAATGCCATTCTATAACTGGAGAGAATAACTAATGAAAACTATTTTCAGGAAGGCTGGAAAACCTCTGGTGTGGCTAGCCAATTAGAAACATGACACAGATTTAGGAATTTTAGACCACTATTATCTTGAAACTGGTTTAAGAATTTAAGCTTCTGGATACATTTGCAAAGTTCAGGATGTATTTGTTTTCTCTGAGTTTTTTTCCCTTCCTTCTCTTAAAACTTATTCTGCCCTGGAATACTTGAATGAGGTTGACTTGTGGAACAAGTCTGTTTTTCCAAGAACTGTGGGAACATTGCCCTTCACTGTCCACCAAGAACAGTTCACGGAACTACGTATGTGAATCAACATACGGTTTACTCAGCAGGTTATTATTAGATCTTGGGAACAAGCATGTGACGTGTAGAAAAATGTATCAACAAGAAACAAAATCTAACTAGGAAGGAAACAGAAGCCCCAAACTAGAGATATCTGTGTTTCAGAATTAGATGGTAGCTAAGTAACATTCACGTGGAAATAAAATTACATTAAAGCAACCTTAAATTTATTTAATTCACCATCCTTTCTCTGATACTCATCCCCAGTGCAGGCAGTCCTCGACTTACAACAGTTCATTTAGTGACTGCTCAGAGTTACAATGGCACTGAAAAAAAGTTGAGTTAGGACCCTTTTTCACACTTGCAGCCTTTGTCGCATCCCCAGGATCATGTGATCAAAATTCAGATGCTTGGGAACTGACTCATACTTACGACCATTGCTGCGTCCCAAGGTCACGTGACCACTTTTGCAAAGCAAAATCAAAGGGGAAGGCAGATTCACTCAACAACCGTGTTGCTGACATCAACTGCGGTGATCCACATAACCACCGTGGCAAGAAAGGTCGTAAAACGGGGCAAATCTCACTTCACAAATGTCTCACTTAACCAAAGAAATGTTGGGCTCAGTTGTGGCCGTAAGTCGAGGACTACCTGTATTTTTTTCCCTTCCTCTTTAAGGTCAAGGCAAGCAGAAGAGGGCAAGTAAAAAGAAAATACAACTTTGTTCCATAAAGAGGGAGAAACAGGAAAATCAACGGGGAAGCCAACACCTGCTTTTTCTCTTGAGAAGCCCCCCCTCTTCCCCACTTGAATGTCCAAACAGACTCACACCATGCCACAGCTCCCCCTCCACCATAGCACCCACCCAAGCCCCCACCGGCATCCATGTTGTAACACAAACACGGGTGATTCCTGAGCCACCTGTTATGGATTTCCAACTTCCCACTGGAAACCTGAATACCAGCTGGCTGGCACCCTGGATTTTTGGCCATTTTGGGGGCATTTTCAGGCCATTTTTGGGGGCCACTTCAGGCCGATTTTGGGGCTTTTTCTAGCCAAACACGGCCTGTAAATGGCCCAGAAAACGGCCTGAAAACAGCTCCCAAAGGGCCTGTTTTGGGGGGCATTTTCCGGCTGTTTTCTGGTACTCTGGTGCCCATGAAGACCAGCTGGCCAAGCGCATGTGCCAACCAGAAACCAGAACAACAGCTATTGACAGCGCGCACGCCCACAGTGAGGGCTCTGTGTGCCACCTCTGGCATGCGTGCAACAGTTTCACCATCACAGTTCTAAGATCTCTCTCATCCCCTTAAAGATGTGTCTGTTAGAGGAACACATAAACCCAAAGCGAGAGAATGGTGTACTCAGAATGAGGGACTCCGCAATCTCTGGCACTTTGGCCACTCCAATGAGGATGCTGTCTGGCATTTTCCTTCCCCCCCAAATCCAGCTCCTTTTCATACGAAATCCATACCTCCTTCCAACAAATCAAGTTCATCCTGTTTCTCTTTTTGGGTAGTTCTACCTATGAACGGTAATATTCTCTCTCTCTCTCTCTCCTTTTTTTTTTTTTTTTTTGCTTCCAACATCTGGTTGGTTGGACAAATAAAACACAACTTTCCTAATGAAGCATGAAAATTTTTCAGGGCTTACTGAAGCTTTGGACAAAACTCCAGACCTTGAAGTCCTCTGTTCTGGACTTGAACTCGGAACATATTTGCATACATCAATCCCTTCTCTGGGCACTCAACTACCAAATGTTTTCTGCTCAAAAATTTGAGAAAAGAAACTAATACTACCACATAAATCAGTGTAAAACTTATGTATTCGGAATACTTACATAAGCCAGTTACTTAAAAAGAAAAGAAAAAGAAATCTTACTCATAACAAAATGCTTAGTTACTGAATTACTGTCCTATCTTGAACATAGATGATGTATATAATCTTAGTTTCAGCATTTTCAGCCTCAGATTAAAGGCCAAAGCATTTTTTCCCCACCAAGACAATAAAGGAATAAATAGCTGAAGGCATCCATCCATCCCTCTCCCCCCCCCTCTCTCTATATATAAATTCAGCAACTCACAATTTAAATATATAGTTCCCTTTATGCCTAGTTTAAGAGAGAAAACAATCCTTTCTGTAAAACATTGTATTCAGCATTTTAAAAAACCCTTACTTTTTCCTGTTCATCTCTGTACAATAAAGCTTACAAGCGAAATAAAAAATGTGATTTCTATTTAGGGTCATATCTGAAATCAACAGGCTTTGCAAATTTCTGCAAAGGAAAAAACTGGTGTGATAATTCTCTCTCTTAGAATTATTGCAGGATGTAGAACGTAAAAGAAGTTAAGAGAGTTTAGTGGAGTTAAAGGCAGCCTTTAAACATGACACAGAAGTTAACACTGATATCCAGAAACCAGACAGACTGACTTCTGTTTCACATTGATTAGTCTTGCATCAATATAATGATCCATTAGCAGACTTGCAGGCGTTTGTCCCTGGTTTCAAAGACAAACAGATCTTCCTTTTAGTTTATTTTCTGCTTTTGCCTTTAAGCACAAAAGCAAAACCAGCATTTTAAAAGACCAGAGTCAGAACAGAGTTGGAAGGGACCTTGGAGGTCTTCTAGACCAGCCCGAACCTGTTTTTAATGCTAGGATTAGTCTGCACTGCAGGCTTTGTCAATCAAGAAAGCATCTCATTTTCTACTGCCAAGAAGAAATAAATGACTTGTTAAACCTGCAAGGTGTTTCACATTGATTAATCTTGCATTATTATAATGATTTTAGCCATTAGCAGACTTACAGGTAAGTAGCACTGGCTGGTTTCCCTTTCCAGCATCACCCCCATCTCTCAGGCCAATTGTATACAGACCACCTGGGCTACTTTTGGCTGCCCCCCAAACAAAAGTTTACACCAGGAGTCCCCAAACTTGGCAACTTTTAAGACTTGGGTTGAAGTCCACAAGTTTTAAAGTTGCCAAGTTTGAAGACCTCGGGTTTAAGCCATAAACCACCAACAGACGCCCATTCTGGCAAATTACACTTAACCAAGTGCTTTTCCACCGACTTTCCTTTTGAAAAAGTGGGGGGGGGACCCCTTCAGTTCAGCTCCCCCCAATTCAGGTTGCCACAACTCCCTAAAGCCCATCCTTCCCATTACTCCACAGTCCCAAATTAGGCAAATGGGCCCCAACGAGTAAATAAGGAGGCAAGGAGAGAAAACAAGAGGCAAACCCAGATACCTCTCACGCCCAGCTTATTTCTAAGCAAGCCGCGGTTGTTGCGGCCGCAGAAGAGTTCCGAAACTCGCGAAGAGCCGCGGCGGTTGCCGTCGGAGCGCGGTTCCCACGACCCCCCTCGCCGCGTGCAAGCTTTTTTTGCCCCGGTCTCCAGTTTTTCACCATGCACGCGCGTGGATTTATAGCCTGACCCTGGTGGTGGTGGTGTTCTTTGCAAAGCCCCCTTTGCAAAGCAATCCAATTAGGGGTCGACACGCATATTTGCCATCCCCACGACCTGTCAACCCGCCTCCGCTGACCTGGGTTTGCAAAAAAATAAGAGGATCCCCCCCCCCCAATTGGCATAGGGAGAAAAGGGTGGTGCTACTTCGGGGACAGCGGGCAACACCCTCCCGCCCCCTTACCCAGCACGATGGGGGGCCCCGGGGGGGCAGTCCTGCCCCGTGGCTGTCCCGGGGTCACGGCAGGCAGCTGGGAGCCAAGCAGGAGCAGCGCTAACAAGGCCAGCGGGGCGGCCGGGAAGAGCTGCCAGGCGTTCGCCGGTGCCCCCATGGCTCTCGGACTCGCCCCGCCGGCGAGCGCGGGGCTAACGGAAAAGAAACGCCGGAGCTCCGCCCGCATCGCCCTCCGAAGCCGAAATGAGGAGGGTCGCTCCTTTAAAAGGAGGGGCTGCAGCCAATCCGTTGCTCCCCGGCTTTTCTCGGAACCAATCAGAAGCCAAAAGGAGCGTCCCGCCTTGCCTCGCGCGCCTTCCTCCGCCTCTTTTTTTTGGAAGCCATCCAAGGTGGGCGACTTGAGAGCGGATACATCGATGGAAAAGACACACAAACACACACACATGGAGGGAGGGGGGAGCATCTGAGTCTCCTTTGCCTTCTGCCTTACCGCCGAGGCACAATCGATCGCCGATCGAGTCGATGCGATTTGGCTGCGGCGCCTGCAGGGAGTTGGGATTCCGGTTTTTGCTTTGTTTTTGTAGACGTCCTTCGTGCATTTGGTTTGGGTTTTTGCTAATCCGCGTTAGTTTAATTCAGTCTTGGCTAGGGAATTCTTGGACTGGAAGTCCACCCTTCTTAAAGTAACCAAGATTGAAAGGTTTTTAAAAAGTTGTTTTGCAAGCCTTGTTTTCATGCTGTCACGTGCTGGCTTGTTAACCTGTTGTGTCCTGATTTGAAGCTTCTCTTATCTCTTATGTCTTTCTCCCTCTCTCTCTCTCTCTCTTTTATTTCTCTATTTCTCTTTTATTTCTCTCTTGCTTATCTCTATTTCTCTCTCATCTCTCACTTTTCTCTCTCCCTCTCCCTCCTTTCTTCTCTCTCTCTCTCTCTCTCTCTCTCTCTCTCACACACTTTATCTCTCTTTTATCTCTCACTTTTTTCTCTCTCCCCCTCCCTCTCTCTCTCACACACACACACTTTTCTCCCTCTCTTGTCTCTCTCTTTTCTCTCTCACTTTTTTCTCTCTCTCCCTCTCTCACTCACTCCCTCTCTCACACGCACACTTTTCTCCCTCTCTCACTTTTCTCTCTCTCCCTCTCTTTCTCCCTTCTTCCTTCTCTCTCTCTCTCTCTCTCTCACACACACACTGTCTCTCTTTTATCTCTCACTTTTTCTCTCTCCCCCTCCCTCCCTCTTTCTCACACACACTTTTCTCCCTCTCTTCTCTCTCTCTTTTCTTTCTCTTTTTTCTATCTCTCCCTCACTCACTCCCTCTCTCACACGCACACTTTTCTCCCTCTCTCTCTTCTCTCTCACTTTTCTCTCTCTCCCTCCCTCCCTCTATCTCCCCCTCATAGCTTTATTGTCACTTTGAATGTACACTAATTGCTCTATGGTAAAATGAAATTCAGTTGCTTACAGCTCTCAAGAGTCACCACCTCCAATAATACACTACATAAACATGACAACATAAATAAATAAATACAAAATTATGTATATTATATGTCACAGAGAAACACCACTGTTCAGTTCAGATGTATACATGTACATGGCGAGAAACATGAGTTTATCAGACGGATGACATAGGGAACAAAGCTGTTAAGAGAATTGAGTAGCCCTGGTAGAAATACTTTGAAACCTCCTCCCAGAGGGGAGCAACAGAAACAGACCATAAAGTATGTGCAATCTCTTAACAACGGAGGGAACCGTTTTTGTAGCACATTTCAACACCTGGCTTTTGTTGAGTAATGTAATCATTTTCCATACAATCGTAGCTACAAATGAGCTTAGTGGTCAGCTAGTCCAAACCTCCCATTTGATTCAGGCTCAGCTAGAGTTTCACTGCAGGAAAGAAGCAGAGTAATCAGCTGCCCAAAATTAAATCCTCTGTACCGCCTGACTTGCTTTAAAGTTAGCCAAATCCTTTTGGGTTTATCTGAGAGATAAAGAAGAATCAGCTATTGTAGGAATTTCCCCCCAAATGGCCTGGAAAGCATAAACAGCTCAGCTAAAATTCAGAACGGCAGTACCAATAATTAGAGCTACTCAAAAATGGGGAGCTAATATTTAAGCTCCCCAGATTCCTTCATCAAACTGGTCTCAAATTGGATCGCTTCTTTTTTCTTTTTGAATTGTGAGCTTTCTATGCTCTAATCCAGCCTTCTCTGGACTAGCAGTCAATGGAAAGAATAAGAATACAGTACTCATTTTTGTAATAAATAAATAAAGTTCTATGCAAGTAGTCCTCAACTTATGGCCACGTCTGAGACCAAAATTTCCATTTCTAAGCAAGGGGTGCTGCTAAGTGAGTTGCACCTGATTTTACAAGCATTTTTCATAGTTGTTGACTCCCTGGTAGACATATTTTATTGATAGTTGTGCCATAAATACCAGAGAGGAGGTCTATTTCTTGAGAAGGCAAGATGGCCTATTCTGGTTTTCAATAGAAATGTCAAGCTATAAATACAGAACATGGAACATGGAATAATAGAGTTGGAACGGACCTTGGAGATCTTCTAGTCCAGTGGTTCTCAACCTGTGGGTCAGGACCCCTTTGGGGGTCGAACGACCCTTTCACAGGGGTCGCCTAAAACCACTGGAAAACACAAATTTTTGATGGTCTTAGGAACTGAGACACCAATTTTATGGTTGGTGCTCACCACAACATGAGGAACTGTATTAAAGGATCGCGGCATTGGGAAGGTTGAGAACCACTGCCCTATAACCCAAGGCACGCATGCCAGAGGAAGCACGCAGAGTCTTCTCTCTGAGCATGTGTGTTGTCGCCAGCTGCTTTTCTGATTTCCGGTGCAAACACATGTGCCTGCCAGCTGTCTTCGCAAGCACCAGAGCACCAGAAAATGGCCCCAAAGTGGCCAAAAATAGCCAAAATCAGGCCATTTTGGGGGCTGTTTTCAGGCCGTTTTCTGGACCGTTTACAGGCTGTGGTTGGCTCAAAAAAGGCCTGAAAATGGCCTGAAAATGCCCCCAAAACAGCCAAAAAACAGGCATGTGCGCACCAGCTAGCTAGGGTTCGGGTTTCCCGCACTGTGGTGCGCGCGCACACATTTATGCATGTTCTGTTTGGTGCCAAAAAGGTTCGCCATCACTGTGCTGGGCTGAAAATTGACAGGCTCACGTTTGAGTCCTGGTTTCTGCCATGGGACAGGGTGAGCTCCTGGCACATGCTCCATTTCTTGCCAACTCAGCAGTTTGAAGGCAGGCAACTGCAAGTAGATAAATGGGTACCATTTCGATGGGCAACTTAATGGGGACGTGAAAAGAGTTCCCTGATTGAGTCCTGTGAGTAACAGTCCTATCACTCTTCAATCCTTTCAACCCGAAAGCACTTGGCATGTAGTAGTAGTAGTAGTTCCCCTATTGACTTTGCTTTTGGGACAGGGCTGGGACAGTAGCAAATGGTGATCACCAGAGCCCCAGGATGTGTTGTGGCCCGCCAGCGGCCAACAGAGCTGGCAGCAGATTTGGAAAGTGAGGAGGTTGGGGAGGAACATGGCCAGTCCTGGAGGTTGGGGAAGGCTCTTATGAGGGCTCTGCATCAGAGGAAGAGAGGGGGCCAAGGACATCTGGCAGTTCTCAGCTGCCTTTGGAGCTAGACAGCAGTGAGGCAGAGGAACAGGTGGAGCTTGTTCCCAGTGTGCGTATGCTCAGAGTGACCAGGAGAAAAGAACAGCTCAGAAATCAGGGTGGACTTGGGAGTAAAGTCACAGGTGGAAGATGATTGGCCCCTCCCATAGGAAATAAAAGAGGAGTGAAAGAGGAGTGGGCTTTTGCAGGAAACAATTTGTTTGTTTGTTTGTTAGATTCATTTTAGGAGTGTGAAGATCTGTCCGTGAATCTCAGAGACTCTGTGCCCAATCTTTCCTTGCACAACACCTCATTTGAAAAATATTTACATGGCCGCTTTCCAAGATAGATAAGGTCTGTGATCATAAATATCCCTTTGAAAGACTGCATGCCAGGCCTTTCTGAATGTGAATGAGAGGAATTCACATTCATTTAATAAAAGGGGTTTTGTCGGGACCAGGACTCTGCTTCGTGCTTTTTGGGAAAGCCTCGGTCAGAACAGGATGCTGGAATAGTTGTATCCACATACTGGTTGCCTAGAGATAGAATTTTGATCATGCTGTGATGGTTATAAGTATGAAGATAGATCATAGGCCACTTTTTTCAGTGACAATGGAATTTTTAACAGTCATTAAACAAATGCTTTTAAGCCACCTGTACATGCTTCTCTGTTTGATCCGTACTGCTTCAACATATTGCCCAGGTTAATCTCCAAGTCTTCATTGGCATTAAAAACCAAGAGTATTCCTGTTATTTTGTTTTTCCTCCTCCTCCTCCCTCTTTCTCCCCTCCCCACCTTACTAATCTTGAAAACTTGCTCACTGTGTTGTTGGGCATTTTCAGTCCGTCTCTGAATTTGGAAATCCTTGCTCAGGGTCTAAGAATGGGTTTTGTATTGCATGCAGCACTGCAAAATTGTTCTTGCCCAGTGACTGTCATTAAGCAGCTAAAGGAAGACTTCCTGATAAACTCATCAAAGGGCTCCTTCACTCCTTTGAAATGAGGAAGAGTTCTAAGAATGTGGTTGGACTCAGAGCTCAACTATGCTGCAGAAGCCACACGACACAACCTCATTTCGATTAAGAAAAAATTGGTTGCCCTCTGGAAAGACAGATTTCATGGAACGTTACATGAACAGGATGCAACTGTTTTAAGTTGTTGTGTTGTTGTTGTTAGTTGCAAAGTCTTGTCCGACCTATCGCAACCCGATAGACAATGTTCTTTTAGGCCTTCCTGTCTTCTACCATCCTTTGAAGTCCATTTAAGCTCACCCTGACTGCTTTGGTGACTCCATCCAGCCACCTCATTCTCTGTCGTCCCCTTCTTCTTTTGCCCTCCATCGTTCCCAGCATTAGGCTCTCCTCCAGTGACTCCTTCCTTCTCTTTGGTGGCCAATGTATTTTTGTTTTCTAAAGACTGCCTTCTAAAGAGCAGTCAAGGTTGATCTCCTCTAGGACTGATCGCCTTGCAGTCCAAGTCTTCTCCAGCAGCAGAGTTCAAAGGCCTCAGTTCTTTGGAGCTCAGCTTTTCTTATGGTCAAACTTTCACAGCCATACATTGCAACTGTTCAAGAGAAAAGCCTTATGCCAGGTATCAGCTGCCTTCAGAGTCAGACATCAGTGAGGCAGAAGAACAGCTGGAGCCTGTTCCCAGTGTGCGCATGCGCAGAGCTGCCAGACGAAGGGAACAGCTAAAGAAAAGGGGTCGACTTGGGAGTAAAGCCACAGGAGAACGACGAATGGCCCCTCCCAGAGGAAATAAAAGAAGAGCAAAAGAGAAGTGAAGTTTGCAGGAGACAATTAGTTCACTTAATTGGTTCGTGACTCTCCGAGACTCCTTGCCAGGTTTTGCAGATATAGGCCTGCCAAGCCAGATAAGGTCTGTGACTGTAAATCCTCCTTGGAAAGACTTTGCTGGATGTAACTGAGCAGAATTCACAGTCAGTTAATAAAAGGGGTTTTTGTCGGGACCAGGAGTTTGCAAAAGGAGATTTCTTACCCTGTTATCCTGTGTACACCTCCTACATGTATATTCAGTTGCCTTCCTGGGCCCTGGGTTAAATGGGCTGTAGGAACATTTGAGATGATCATTATCTCTTGCATAATTTTCCATCATTTGAACATGTTTGCACAAAGGGCGCTTGGGCTGTTTTTCGGGTCCATCCAATGATGCAACCAGGGTGGCTCGAAGTGATTCACAGGTGCCAAACGAAGTCTGTTTCCACCTGTAGTAACTGGGAAACTTCTAAAATACGCTCCTTTCTCCCAGACTGTTGGATTGTGCTCTTCTCCATGGTGTTCTCCATCCATCCTTGCATCTACATTGCTTTAAAAGTAACAGCTAAGGGGGAAAAAAACCCAATAAGGCCTTTTCCCCCCCATTCTGCTGTTGAAGTGCTACCCACCCATTCTTAAATCAGCAGAAAATTATTCTGATCTGACCTGCACTTTCCCTCGTGTTGACCTAGTAGTTCTTTGTTTCCAGTCACTCAGCTTTCTTCCAAGATAATAGGGGGACAAAGCCTAACATAACATCCATATCTTGAAAATGGGCATAACTGGGTTGCTGAAATTCAAACAGCCTCTAGATTATAGCGCAGAGATCAAAAGTCGATTGGCTGTTCTTTGGCTGCATCTGGATTTTTCCCCCAGCCCTGATGTCTTCGTCTTACTGTTGGATGCGGTTGGAATAAGGAGGAAAACACTATTTTCAAATGGAAGAACTAAGGACAGGTTAAAGAGGACTCGTACATGGCGGACACGGTGCTGAAATCTAATTTTTTGGGGCCACCGGTTCTGTGGGCGTGGCTTGGTGGGGGTGTCATGTGACTGGGTGGGCTTGGCCAACCTTTTTTTCACTTTTTAAAGCATTTTTTCCCCTGTCGAATAGGCATGATAAGCCCGGTCACATAGTTCCATAGCAAAGCTAGTTTTCTTATATTTAATACGAAGACTTGAAACTCATTATTTCTCATTAATAGATAATGTCATGAACTCTTGTAATAGTCTCATCTTCCTGAGTAGGCATCCGGACATTTCTAGCTGAGGAAGCAAAATAAAATTCCGGGGAAAGGAATAATTAGGCAAATTGGGAGGAGCTCGGCTCTTTTACTCAATCAACTTTTGCACTGCCGTTTTCAATTAAACAGGATCTCACAGGCCTCTTGCTCAATGCAACCGATCGGCGTCTGCTAATCTTTCTTCTCCAGACAAACTGTTTCTTGTCAGCTCCTTAAGATAATGTTCTGGATAATGTCTCCAAAACATCTTGGTCTCCTCCAAATTGGGTTGTAAAATAGTCCTAAGATGATTGTGTTTGTTTTTGAGAGCCTGGGTGTTGAAAGAAAGGATTTATTGGACCGTTTGGATCCTATCAAACCCAAGTCCTTCTCTGCTAATTCTTGACAATAGAATGGCTTGGCAACCGCACTAATATCTGAATTGTGAATGGTCTTAATGTGCTTATTAGACTTGGGTGAGATATATTGTCTTTGCAGCAACATGCAGAGAGCCAGTTTGGTCTAATGGTAAAGGCAACCAGGCTAGAAAACTAGAGGTGGTGAGTTCTGGTCATGAATGCTGGCTGGATGACTTTGGGCCAAGCACTAGGAGATTGTAGTCCTGTCTTAGGTACAAAAGTTGGTTGGGTGACTTTGGGCCAATCACCAGGAGTCGGTGAGTTCTAGTCCCACCTTAGACATGAAAGCCAACTGGGTGACTTTGGGCCAAGCACTAGGAGACAGTGAATTCTAGTCCTGTTTTTAGACACAAAGGTTGGTTGGGTGATTTGGGGCCAGTTACTTTGTCTCACCCTCACAGGGTTGCCCCTAGGAAACTAGGAGGAGGAAGGAGTAGTAGGTATGTTCACCACTTCTTTGTAAAAAAGCACAAAAAGATATAATAAACGCTGTTTCCAGCATTCTTTAATAAAGTTACCGATATAAAATATATCAACCTTTGGATTTAAAATTCAACAACACACCATATTCTGTAATCATAAACATTTACACTTTTCAAATTGCAAAATTAATGTAGCATTTCTTTTGGTCTCTAGCAAAGCTTCCAGATTTCAAAGTAGAAGTTAGACAAAGCCTTTTCTGTAACCAAGATAGTTAAATGTTGCTGTCTCAACCAGTTCCAATAATTTCACCATCCATTTTTCCAATCTGTAAGTCTGTCCACCTCTGTGCATACAAAGATCCCTCGGCAATATTTAGTGCAGTTTGCTTCTTTGCTTATTCCTTAAACAAGGGATTGCTGAATAGCTGAAGCACTTTGTAAAGGAATCCAGAGTTAACCTTGCGAAAAGCAGAAGGGAAAAGGGAGGAAGGAGCAAACCATTTAACTGGAAGGTGGGGCTCAACAATCAAAGCTTATGGGGATCTGAGATAGAAGGAAACATGAGGAAGAAACTCCAATCAGGAAAGAGAGCAAGGATTTCAGAAATAGTACTTTATCATGTTAGGGTATATAAGAGAATAACAGAATTGGAAAGGATCTTGGAGGTCTTCTAGTCCAACCCCCTGCACAAGCATGAGACCTTATACCAGGAGTGTCAAACTCATTTTCATTAACAGCCACATCAGGATTGTGTAGTCCGAACCAGGTAAAATTTCTTCTACCGGTTTGCGCCAACTGGTCTGAATACCACCTCCGGGTATAGATTTTCCTGCTTGGGCAGGGTGTTGGGATAGAAGACCTGTAAGGTTCCTTCCAGCTCAACAATTCTATGAATTTCTGCTGCTTTTCCCTCTCTCTTCTGAAAGCAAAATCTGGGACTGATTAAAGTACCACCAAAAAGGCCTTCACCTATTTCACTGGCAGAGTTGATGTGTAAGGAAAACTAGGACAACACAGAAACAGGTAATTGAGGCCCAACATCTTCTCTCATTTCTAGTGTTCTCCTCAGGCACCAATATTTGGGTAACTGCATGATCCTTCTAACTACAAGCTGAAGGGATTTGACCCAGATAATGCTCAGCCACGTCAGCAAGAAGGAGCCAGAGTTTAGCAACTGTTGCTAAACAGTTCCTGTGCAAACAAGAAAAATTGCATCTTTTTGTCCTGGCCTTGGATTGTAGCGACCACAGAACCTCCTTTCTGGTGATAAGAAGACATCTAGTTCAGAGGGAAAAAGTAGAGTCAGTAAAAAGAAGAGGATATATGTAGTCCAGGTTGAACTGTGGAGCCTTAGGAACTCTCTGATGTAGGAGCTACAACGAAACTCAGAGGACACCATGGATTCCACAGAGAGAAGTTATGATGACTCGGTCAACTAAGAAATGAAATTCATCTCATCCTGGTCACCCTTTTTTTGAGCTATTGCCATATGGCAGGTGGTAAGGTAAAGGTAAAGGTTCCTCTCGCACATATGTGTTAGACGTTCCTGACTCTAGGGAGCGATGCTCATCTCCGTTTCAAAGCCGAAGAGCCAGCGCTGTCCGAAGACGTCTCCGTGGTCATGTCGCCAGTATGACGAAATGCCGAAGGCGCACGGAACACTGTTCCCTTCCCACCAAAAGTGGTCCCTATTTTTCTACTTGCATTTTTACGTGCTTTCGAACTGCTAGGTTGGCAGAAGCTGGGACAAGTAATGGGAGCTCACTCCGTTACGCGGCACTAGGGATTCGAACCGCCGAACTGCCAACTTTTCAATCAACAAGCTCAGCATCTTAGCCACCGAGCCACCGCATCCCAGCAGACGGTACAGGACAGTAAAAACAATGAGAAATAGGCTGAAAAACAGCTTCTATCCCAGAGCAGTAACTATATCAAATTCTATGGTATAGTGTAATATTAATGCAGTATCCAAGGTTTTCAATTCAATTGTAAAGAATGCAAAGGATGTGTTTTCGTGTTTTATTTTTATAGTTATAAGGTACACTGAAGATGGTATTTAATTTCATTGTACAAGGTGGAATGACAATAAACTAAAAAAAAAAAAATATTCCTGAGCAGCTGTCTTGATCTAACTACATTTCACGTCAATAATATAATCACTAGGGTTCAACAAACTTTGCTTGGGGAGTCTAGCTTTGTGTACATGGATTCTGGGACCTAGCTCAACAATAGTAACTGTGAGAGGCATCTAGGTATCCTACTGGACTACCACTTAAGTATGAGCCAACTAGGTGCTGCAGCTGCCAAAAAGGCCAATGTATGTAAGTCCTAGTGCCATGATGGCGAACCTATGGCACGCGGAGCCATTTGTCCAGGCACGCGAGGCATTGACCTGGCCAGCTGACTTCAGCCTTCTTTTGAGGCCATTTTTCACCCTCCGGAGGCTTCAGGAGCTTCCCTGAAGCCTCCGGAGCGCAAAAAACCAGCCCTATGGCAAAACCGGAAGTTCAGGAACATACTTCCGGTTTGCTTGTAGGGCCGATTTTAGCCCTCCGGAGGCTTCCGGAGGCTTCCTTGAAGGCTCTAGAGGGCAAAAAATGACCCTATGAGCGAGCCTTCAGGGAAGCCTCCGGAAGGCTCCCGAAGACTCCGGAGGGCTAAAACCAGCCCTATGAGCAAACTGGAAGTCCATTCCCGAACTTCCGGTTTGCCCATAGAGCTGGTTTTAGTCCTCCGGAGGCTTCAGGGAAGCTCCTGAAGCCTCTGGAGGTCCTCCGGGCAGGGGGAGACTATTTTCGCTCTCCCCAGGCTCCTATAAAGCCACTGGAGCTTGGGGAGGGCGAAAAAAGCACACCCAAAATGGGGGGAGCACTGGTCATGCATGCATGTGTGCTGGGGTTGTACGCATAGCATTATGGGTGTGGCACGCCTGCGCACAACCCCCATGCGCTCCCCCAGCTTTTGGCACGCGAGCCACAAAAGGTTCTCCATCACTGTCAAGTGTCAAGACTGAACTGCTTTGCTTTTATAAGAATTATAAAATTCACATTCCCAGGAGGGCCAAATGCGATAAAGAGAGCCGTGTATTTTAAAATGAAAGAATAAAATGTTTATTTCTTACAGCAATAAGGATGAAAGGGGAAAAATAAGAGTAAAGAAATTATTCACCATGTTCTAACATTTTGGGTACTTTCCCATCTCCAGTCTGGTGTGACTGGCCTTTCAGAGATATGATTTAATACAACAGATAAATATGGCTGCTATCTAGCTAACCCTGATAATGTAGTAGTCTCATGACTGGAGAAAAGTGAGTTAACTGTCCATGACTCATTTTCAGCACTTAAGAAGTCCTATTTAGTCTTCATAAAGGTTGGGTAAGATAGAAAAGGGCAGTTGTTAAGCGTCTGGGAAATCAGAAGATTCAGGCAGCTCAAATGAGTATAAAGATTTATTGCAAACTGAAGCTCTCTACAAGAATCTGGCCAACTAACAATCAAAAGAAATGAATGGGAGATAAGAAAGGCATTCAAGGTGGGCTGGACTTTGATCTCTTGCGGGCATGTAGGGACTCATGACTTATGACACATTTAACCCCTCCCTCGGGCTCAGCCTGATCATCTCCTACAGCTCTTTTTCTCACCTCTGAACTGGAGCAGTTGTTGTGATTCTACAGTGTGTAGTCTCATCCTGTTTCATTGGTTGTACTTCATCATTTTTGAGTCATAAAAAGCCACATTTTGTCTACCGAAGCCAGTTCTGCCAGAGACATCAATGGAACATAAACAAACTGCCGCTGAACACGGGTACTCATTTTTTACTCAGAATATTTCATTTCCTGTACTTGTTGACCTATTTCTACTTCTTCCAACGTTGAGCTTTGTGTCAGGCCTGGTGCCACAGCTGGGGAGTTTCCTTTCCTGAAAGGAGAATGATGCATTTTGTTGGTTCCTCAGGAATCTTTGAAGTTTTCCTTGATGGAGGATGTACCTCGATTGTCTTCCTGGATGGTCAACTACTTGGTCCCTAAGCAACAGCGATCAGAAAACTCAGGAGTTCTCTTCTTCAGCTCCAGTTCCATTCTGGTTTCCTTAGCATGGCACATAACTGTGTTAGTTGAGGAGGATGGAATAATGGAAATTGTAAGATTTATCCCAGGAGTGCCCAACCTTGACAACTTTATGACTTGGGGACTTCAACTCCCCAGCTTGCATGGCTGGTTGGGGAACTCAGAGAATTGAAGTCCATAAGTCTTAAAGTTGCCAAGGTTGGACACCCCTGATTTATAGAAACTGAAGAGCAACCAGGGTATCTAGCTCATTTCTTAATTGATTATGGGCCATCAAGATGACATTGAATCTTAGTAATCACATAAATACTTCTTCTCCAGGATCATGTGTCCTCAACCTTGTCCTTCAGGTCTCTGAATTGGATACCCCAACAGCTGAAATTGAGTCTTTCCGTCTTACTGAGGGTCATCCTTTTCTTCTTCTGGAGGCTAAAACATATAAAAAATGGTTGCAGGAACTGGATGTATCTAGTTTAATGAAATGAAGGACTAGGGGAGACATGATAGCAGTGTTCCAATCTCTCAGGGGCTACCACAAAGAAGAGGGAGTCAATCTATTCTCCGAAGCACCTGAGGGTAGGACAAGAAGCAATGGGAGGAAACTAATGAAGGAGAGAAGCAACTGAGAAGTAAGGAATAATTTCCTGACAATTGGAAGAATTAATCAGTGGAACAACTTGCCTCCAGAAGTTGTGAATGCTCCAACACTGGAAATGTTTTAAGAAGATGTTGGATAACCATTTGTCTGAAGCGGTGTAGGGTTTCCTGCCTAGGCAGGGGGTTGGACTAGAAGACCTCCAAGGTCCCTTCCGACTCTGTTATTCTATGATTCTATTCTTTGTCCTTCTTCCTTTCCCAGTGTCATGGACTTCTCAAGGCAGCTCCCTCTTTGCATCATAATATGTCCCCCAAAATATAATATTGTGAGCCTGATCATAAGTGAGAACTCTGGTTTAATTTGTCCTAGGATTCATTTGTTTGTTTTCTTGGTTATCCTTGATATTCTTGATTTGTCTCTTAGATCAGGGGGCCATGGACTGGCACTAATCCATGACATGTCAGTAACCAGGCCGTGCAAACAAGCAAACCCCATCCGTGGGATGCACGCAGCACGTGAAACACCCCTCCCCCATTCCATGGAAAACCCTTCCTTCACGGAACTGGTCCCCGGTCTTCAAAAAGTTGGGGGCCACTGTGTTAGAGGGCTTTCAAAGGGTCCAAGATGGGTTACTAAAGAAAACAGAGAGAGCATTTTGCCAGGAGAGACAAATGAAACCTTCACAAGAGTTAGAACATCAGGTGTCCAAAAACAGAATATTGTCTTCACACCTTGCTTATAGGACTCTCCAAAGCACCTGTCGTGGTTTGTGTGTGTACGTCATATGTCTGTGATGGGTTGGTTTTGTTTTTTTGCAATTCAGTAAAAAAAGGAAGAAGGAAACTACCAAAATGACACAAGAGTAGATTTAGAGGAGGGTTGTGGGCAACAGGGAAATGATGCACAAATATGTAATCGGAAACAGCAGTTACGGTACTTCCACACCTCCCACCATCAAGCTCACAAAGGCAACAGTGTGAAATAAAAATAAATAGTAAAATGAACTGATAAAATTAAATTGAAGCATCTTTAGACTAGACAAAAATCTATTTTAGGGAGGAAGGAATAGTCTTCAAAGTTGCCCAGCATATTTCAATCCCATATTATTTTTTTGCTCCCTAGGCTCCCTACATCTTGGCAAGCTTGTTCCAACCCTTTCTTGTATGCTAATGTCCCAAACTTGACTTGCTACTTGTTACAAGTTTATCTGATAATAAAAATAAGTAAATTAATGCTAGACAGGACTGGACAACTCTTTCCAACAGCAACATTCCAGAGCAAAAGAAAACGTCTTTTGCTGAACAGGACTCAAGACACATATAATGCTGTAAAATATTCATAAGACCACTGCACCAGTCTACACCATTGGCAGTCATTTCTTTTCTCTCTTTTTTTTCCTGCATCCCTTCCTTCCTTCCATAACAGAGAGACTGGCAGAGCTAAAGGGAGCAGTCAAGCAAGGCATCAATTTAGAATCTCTACATTGTCACAAGATAACAAAGTCCAACCCCTTTGAATGCCGTTGAACTTTATCTACTGTAGTTTCACCCAGGTATAACTTGTCAGACTGAGAAAATTCCTGTGCATAGCCTTGAGCAATAAAACAATTAATTGAACTCTGTACATGTGGGTCTGATAGTTTGTGCCTGACACTCTTCCGCCCTTCCTTCCTTCCGCCCTTGCGTCCTTCCCTCCATCCATCCATCCCTCTTTCTTTCTTTCTTTCTTTCTTTCTTTCTTTCTTTCTTTCTTTCTTTCTTTCTTTCTTTCTTTCTCATTATAAATCTTGATACATTGCATTATTTCAATACAGTATGGAGCTATTTATACAATATTAATGGAAGATGATGGACATTCTGTTCTTTAGAGGGTTGAAAATGAAGAGGAGCATTCAATCAATGCAGTATTAATTACAGTATAGGATGTCAATATTGCAAACATAAAATTGTTTAACTTTTTCATTCAGAGTTGAGTAGGCCATTAAAAGAAAAAGAACGGCTGAGAATTCCATTGAAGTATTTGTTGCATGCCAAAGGGTTTTCTAGACAATTTCCCTGTGTATGTGTACTGAAAAGAGAGAGGTCCTGTGTTGAGTTGGGGGGGCTCGCGACTGAGCATCCTGTTTTACAACTTTGGAAGTCCACGTAAGAACAGGGCAAGCTGCCAAGGCTGTCACAGCTACCCTGTTTAGCGATAATGATGTTAATGGAAGCCATCATAGACTAAAAAGTAGCCGGAATATGATGGCTTTATGCTCATCTCTCACTTTCACTTCATTTTCTCTGGAAATCTTCAACCTACAATAATGGTTTGCTTGGAACGGTTCCATGATTAAAGAAAAAAGAGTTGTTGTCATTGATCATGGTTATCTTGGCAACAACTGCCTAGGAAATCTAAGCACAATTACAAAGTGTCTCCCTTGCACAAAAGTGTGAATTGATGGATTGAATGGAGGGAGGGAGCCATTAGTCTTTGTATGTGACATCTAAATTTGGTTGCTTTCTTCTTGGTATGTTTATATAACTCAATGTTTCTCACCCAGGGCAACTTTAAGATGTGTGTGGACTTCAACTCCCAGAAGTCCCCAGTCATGTGCTCCATGAACAATTTATTAACAATACCAATGGGTTCTAGGATCCATTTTGCATTGTTAGTTTGTGAACCTTTTTGGGAGAGGGGCGGTCTAAAAATCTAAGAAATAAATAAATAAATAAAATAAACCTTCTGCAGAGTTCTTTAACACATACATACCTAGGCAGTCTCCATTTTCCTGAAAAGCAATGTCATTAATGGTATAGTTAGCCATCTATCTATTGCAATCTCCCACAACTCTAATGATGTGTAGACAGCAGTTTGGAGGGTTGTTTTTTTTTAGCTAGTGTGTAGGTTGGTCAGACAGTTCCATCCTCTGTATGATGATATTATGAAAAAATATTATTATTCAAAATATCATGCGGCATTTACTGCTTATTGCACAGCACCAGATCTAGAAAAGGGCAAGTTTTCAAGTGCTGGAACTGCCTCCTTTACAACTTTAACAGCATCTGGATGTGTCAACATTCATTTGCAGCCATTGTGTTGGCGTGAAAATCTTCGCTAGCATATGTCCTGCTCATGAAGCCTTTGGAGTTACTCCCATCAGATTTAGCATTCTGGCTGCTGCTGAAAGATTTTTCCCTGCTTGGAACCCTGGACAAATGGCGAGTTGCACAGCCCTTCGGCATGTTTCTAAATATGCAGATGAAGTAACTCATGTGCAAACGAGACTGTGAAATTACCATTTCTGCAAAGTCTCTGGACTTGCAAGATTTCCCAAGGCAGCGGCATATGTCTTGCCAAGGAAAAGGTGTGTTTTGTGGTGGCGTAATACACTTGTGCAATTGCAGTACTAAGTACTGTGCTTTTTTTTTTTTAAAAAAAATGGCTCCCTCCGTTGGCAACAGGCGCTGGGTGCAAGGCATGGAAAAATAACTGGAAGGGTAGGTGTGAGTTTGTGTGTGCATTTTGCAATTTAAAGACCAGCCGATAAAAACCAGGCAATATTTAGAAAAACCAGAAATCTGATTTAAGAACCTAAAGTATTTAAGTGAAAGTCTGACAGTATTGCAAATTGTGCATACCCCTCTCACGAGCACAAACCAGACCAACTTAAAAACAAAATAACCATTTCCATGATTTAAAATTTTTTAAATAGTTAAATTGGTTTAATTTCGTAAGGTATAATAGCTGGCCATGCCTTAATCCACAAATCAAACTAAAATCTATTTAAGATCCCTTTAAATCCCAAATTGCCAGAGTTACACACACACACACATATGGATTACACAGGTTGTCCTTGATTTACAACAGTTTGTTTAGTGACTGCTCAAAGTTACATCAGCACAGCAAAACGTGGCTTATGATCACATGATCAAAATTCAGATGCTTGGCAACTGACTCCCATTCATGATGGCTGCAGTGTCCTGGGGTCACTGGTGGCCCCGTTTGAGACCTTCTGGCAAGCAAAGTCAATGGAGAAACCAGATTCACTTAACAACAGCAGTGATTCAGGAAAGGTCATTAAAAAGATTCTTCAAAATCACTCAATTGGCTTTTGGCCTGAGATAAATTATAGATTAACAGAATTGGAAGGGACCTTGTAGGTCATCTAGTCCAACCCTCCACCCAAGCAGGAGACCCTACACTATTTCTGAAAAATGACAGTCCAGTCTCTTCTTGAAAGCCTCCAGTGAGGAAGCTCCCACAACTTCTGAAGGCAACTTCTGTTCCATTGGTTTGATTGTTCTCACCGTCAGAAAGTTCCTCCTTATTTCTAGGTTGAAACTCTCCTGCGTCAGTTTCCATCCATTATTTCTTGTCTGGCCTTTGGGTGCCTTGGAACATAGCTTGATCCCCTCCTCTCTGTGGCAGCCCATCAAATATTGGGAGATTGCTATCGTGTCTCCCCTGGTCCTTCTCTTCACTAGACTAGCCATACCCACTTCCTGCAACTGTTCTTCATATGTTTTAGCCTTCAGTCCAGTGGTGGGTTTCAAATTTTTTAGAACCTCTTCTGTAGGTGTGGCCTGCTTTGTGGGAGTGGCTTGCCAGCCATGTGACTGGGTGGGAGTGGCTTGCCAGCCATGTGACTAGGTGGGCATGGCCAACTTGTACAATGTAGTGAAACTCACTTAACAACGCTCTTGCTTAGTAACCAAAATGTAGGCTCAGAAACTCTGGCATTTGAGTTTGACGCAAGTCTTAAAGCTGTCAAGTTACAAGACCCTTGCACCCCTAACCCTTTAGAAAAAAACCCCAGGGGTGCTCAAACTTGACAGCTTTAAGACTTGTGGACTTCAACTCCCAGAATTCCTCCTCTCGCTCTTCATCCTGATGATGTGCGGACGGGCGGGGGAGGGAGCTGGAACCGCTTCTAAACGTCCCTGTAGATTTGTGGAACCTCTTCTATAGAAGAGGTTAGAACTGGCAGGAACCCACCCCCGCTTCAGTCCCTTAAACATCTTGGTTGCTCTTCTGTGCACAATATCTCAACATCTTTTTTATAGTATGTTGAATAAAACTGGATTCTAGGTGTGATTTTACTAAGGCTTTATAGAGTGGTTTTAGGTAGGACCCGAACTCATGTTCCTCAGGCTCTTAACCCGATGCCTTCACCAACTTGGCTCTCTAAATATTCTTTGGTATTCCAAAAAGTCATACAGTGGTATCTTAGATCTCAACTGCTTTGAAACTCATTGTATTTGATAACCCATGCATTCTAACATGAAAATTTTTATCCTGATACTCATCATTTCTTTGGTACTCAATGGACAAGCTAGAACTTTTCTCTGTTTAGCTTCCTTGTAACTCAGTACATTATTCCTTATGGGAAAATTTTGTTCGGTACTCATTATTTTTGGTACCCATTGTACCTCCGAGAACCAATTCAAACAACACCAAAAGGAACTCTTCAAACTAGAGGAAAGGACCTTCAAATAGCAAATAAACATAAATGTCCAGAGCAAAGGAAGAGAAATAATCTTTGGACAAAATGCACACACAAACCAGTTCACTGATAATAACCAACCAAGACAGATCCTAAGATTATAATGTAGAGGTCAACTCAGTGTAAACATCAACTCGGAGAAGAGCTGTTGTGAAAAGGACAAACTCCAGGTTGAATAAGGAAAGGAAGTGTGTGTGTGTGTGTGTGTGTGTGTGTGTGTGTGTATAAATAGATAGATAGATAGATAGATAGATAGATAGATAGATAGATAGATAGATAGATAGATAAATGGATGGATGGATGGATGGATGGATGGATGGATGGATGGATGGAGATGGAGATGGAGATGGATATATATTTAATACCCCCGTTTCCCTGAAAATAGGACCTAACCGGAAAAAAGGTCCTAGCATGATTTTTCAGGATACCCGTAATATAAGCCCTAACCCAGAAATAAGTCCCAGTTAAATTCATCAACCAGATGGACTCATTTAGTACTGTATTTTCCTGATAATAAGACCTCACCAGAACATGAGCCCTAATATGTCTTTTGGAGCAAAAATTAATATGACCTGGTCTTATTTATATATACATCATGTATGTGTATGTGTGCGTATGCATGTGTGTGTGTATGTGTGTGTGTGTGTCTCTTTACACACAGAAACTCACATGCACACACAGAAATATATGTATATAGGTAGTCCTCAACCTATGACCATAATTTAGCCCAAAATTTCTGTTCTTAAGCGAGACATTGGTTAAGTGAGCTTTGCCCCATTTTACGACTTTTCTTGCCGCAGTTGTTAAGTGAATCCCTCCAGTTGATAAGTTAGTAACCCGGTTGTTAAGTGAATCAGGATTTCCCGTTGACTTTGCTTCTCAGAAAGTCGCAAAAGGGGATCCCATGGCCTTGGGACACAACAACGGTCATAAATATGAACCAGTTGCCAAGCGTCTGAATGGTCCTAAGTCCCATTTTCGAGTAACTTCGAATGGTCACTAAATGGACGGTTGCAAGTTGAGGACCTGTATTTTGTATTCTGCAAATAGCCAAAGTAAATAACGACACAAAAAAGAGCTAATTCTGACCTAGCTCTCAATTAATCGTCTCACAAACTTACACCAAAAAGATAAGAAAAGCAGGACAGTCACATGGCTTTCTGCATTATCTCCAAAATGTCTACAGGTTGAGTACCTGGACCCAACCTCCCTTATCTCCTGAGTACAGGTGAGCTCCAGCTGCCACTTCCTTATTTTGTTTTTGTTTTTTTAGTTGGGAAGTCGTGTCCGATCCATCGCAACCCCATGCACAACGTTCCTCCAGGCCTTCCTGTCCTCTACCATCACCAGAGTACATTTCAGCTCACGCCTGCTGCTTCAGTGACTTCATCCAGCCACCTCCTTCTCTGTCGTCCCCTTCTTCTTTTACCCTCAATCTTTCCCAGCATTAGGCTCTTCTCCAGTGAGTCCTTCCTTCTCATTAGGTGGCCAAGGTATTTGAGTTTCCTCTTCAGGATCTGCCTTCTAAAGAGCAGCCAGGGTTGATCTCCTCTAGGATTGACCGGTTGGATGGCCTTGCAGTCCAAGGGACTCGCAGGAGTCTTCTCCAGCACCAGAATTCAAAGACCTCCATTCTTTGGCGCTCAGCCTTCCAACTTTCACCGCCATCCATTGCAACTGGAAAAACCATAGCCTTGACTATACCCACTTTTTTTTGGCAGGGGATGTCTCTGCTTCTTAAGTCTGCTGTCTAGATTTTCCATAGCTTTCCTCCCCGGGAGCAAATGCCTTTTAATTTCTTGGCTGCATTTTTTATTTTTTATTTGGTTACGATTGTTTTAAAAGTAAACTTTTGTTATGATCCTTTTTTTAAAGTCGACACCAGGAGGCAGCAGATATCCACAGCATGAAGAACAGATCATAATTGCTAGCTATTTTCTCAAGATAACCTGGCTGACTATCTGTGCAACAGGAAGAACAGGTGTAACAAGCCACACCTGAAATGCAAAGCAAATATACTGTAATATCAGCATTGCAGAATATTTTGCAACAAGCTTTTCACTGCAAAACATTTCCAAATGCTAGTGTGTTTGGACACTGCTTCGGGCACTTTTTAGTACTTCACGTACTTACCATTTTAATGTCTTGTACTTTAGCTTTACACCATCGTAAGCCAGAGTTGCCTGGCCGTGAGGTGGGTGGTATATACATTTTATAAATGAATGCATTAAATAATAAATAATACAATACAATACAATACAATAGTAGAGTTGGAAGGGACCTTGGAGGTCTTCTAGTCCAACCCCTTGCCTAGGCAGGAAACCCTATACCGTTTCAGACAAATAGCTATCCAGAATCTTCTTAAAGACTTCCAGTGTTGGGGCATTCACAACTTCTGGAGGCAACTTCTGTTCCATGGATTAATTGTTCTAAGTGTCAGGAAATTTCTCCTCAGTTCTAAGTTGCTTCTCTCCTTGATTAGTTTCCACCCATTGCTTCTTGTTCTACCCTCAGGTGCCTTGGAGAATAGTTTGACTCCCTCTTCTTTGTGGCAACCCCTGAGATATTGGAACACTGCTATGTCTCCCCTAGTCCTTCTTTCTCTTAAGCTAAACATACCCAGTTCCTGCAGCCGTTCTTCATATGTTTTAGTCTCCAGTCCCCTAATCCTCTTTGTTGCTCTTCTCTGCACTCTTTCTAGAGTCTCCACATCTTTTTTACATCGTGGCGACCAGAACTGAATGCAGTATTCCAAGTGTGGCCTTACCAAGGCAATGTTGGGGCAGGTTTACTCTCACCCCATCGCTTTTTCATTTTTTAAAAATGCATATTTCATGCATTGCTTGAAGCTGTTTTTCATCTGGGAACCTGATCTTAAAAAGTTAAGCGAATGAAACGTATCTTAAATAATATTCTACTACACCTAAAGCGGCTCAGAAATTTCCAGAATTGTATCTCCTGTGAGGTAAAATAAAAGGTGAAAAATTATAATTCAGGGAAAGACCAAACAGTTTTCTTTCAGTAAGCATCTATGGAGATTCTCAGACATCCAGTCATGATTGTCCCAAAGGTTGTTTTTTTTTTCTTCAAAAGGCAACTGGACTTTCTGTTTTTTCTTTGAAGAGGTTTCACTTCTCATCCAGGAAGCTTCTTCAGCTCCGAGAACCTTTGTTTCAATAAGGATGTTTAATAAGCCGGATCAGATGGGTTGAAAGGTTGCAGCATATGAAAATCTGTGTGGATGTGTTTACGAACTACAATGACTTTGTTTGCAAGGCACATTAAAGCCGGATCAAACAAATTGCATTATGGCTTTGCCACAAGGGGTGAAACTGTCATATGCCTACCAGCACACAACTGCACCAGAGGTGGGTATTCAGCAGGCTCTGACCAGTTCTGGAGAACTGGTAGCGGAAATTTTGAGTAGTTCGAAAAACCAGTAAATACCACCTCTGGCTGGCCCCGCCCCCATCTATTCTCTGCCTCCCGAGTCCCAGCTGATCGGAAGAGAATGGGGATTTTGCAGTATCCTTCCCCTGGAGTGGGGAGAGAATCGAGATTTTACAGTATCCTTTCCCTGCCATGCCCACCAAGCCACGCCCACAGAACCAGTAGTAAAAAAAATGTTGAATCCCACCACTGAACTGCACTTTGTAAAAGTTGTTTAATCCTAGTATTCCTCACAGGTGGTAAGATGACTTGCCTGCCAGTCCTTCACGTCGAAATCTTCTTCTTCCTAGCACAGTGTTGGTGAACCTTTTCGGCACAGAGCTGATCTCCTGATTCTTCTGACCCTGCCAATCTGGATCTATTCTTTTGCCAACCGCTGGCTCTTTGGGATCGGCGCCTGCAAAGGTCTGGTGTTCTTTATTTACTGCAGCTTGTACGCCAGCGTCTTCTTCATCATGTGCCTCAGTCTAGAACAGTTAGAACTGACGTTTCGCTTCTCATCCCAGAAGCTTCTTCAGCTCTGACAGGTTAGTGGGGAATGGAAGGATTTATATTCCTTGCAGACAGCTGGTCATTTGTATCCTTTTGCAAATCCAGTTGCCTCCTGAAAAAAGCTCCTTTGGGACAACCATGACCTGGATGACTGAGAATCTCTGCAGACTTTTAGCCGTACAATTTGGGATGTACACCCTTGGAATAATGTGGGAATAGGAATGGATTTGAAGAGGAAAAAAACTGCAGACTACAGGAACCATTTGCACCACTCAGGTGACCCTGAGGACACAGACAAACCTCCAGGTGACCTCAACAACTCTCTAAAAGGATGCAAATGACCAGCTGTCTGCAAGGAATATAAATCCTTCCATTCCCCACCCTCCAGTCAGAGATTCTTGGATGAGAAGCAAAACATCTTCAAAAGAAAAAACAAGAAAGTCCAGTTGCCTCCTAAAAAAAGCACTTTGTGGAGAGGAATTATATTCATGAGAAGGCTCCTGGTTACTCATGATAGGAAAAATACTTTGTCCAGGCCTTTGGGAAGATGAGAAAATAGTTGACTTTTGAGCAAAAGTTGTTACAGGTTATGACCACAATTGAGCCCAAATTGTTAGGTGAATTTTTGCCCCATTTTAAGATCATTTTTTGCCATAATTGTTAAGCAAATCACTATAGTTGTTAAGTTAGTCACACGGTTGTTAAGTGAATCTGGCTTCCCCGATTGACTTCGCTTGTCAGAAGGTCGCAAAAGGGGATCACATGACCCCAGGACAGCGCAACCGTCATATATGAGTCAGCTGACAAGGGTCTGAAGTGTGATCATGTGACCATGGGGATGCTGTAGGGGGTCATATGTGTGAAAAATGCTCATAAGTCACATTTTTCAGTGCCGTTTTAACTTCAAGTGGTCATTAAAGTCAAGAACTAACCGAACTTTTACTTTCAAGTTGAGTTCATCATGCAGTCTTCCGAGCAACAATGGAAGAAGTGGTTTTTCACTGTCTTCTTTGACCAAGTTTCGTTTGTTTTGATTTTTTAAAACTTCTCAGTCTAGCAAGTTTCCAGTCTTACTTATCATTTTCAAGGTCAGTGATGTTGGACCAGTTTAGCTGGTCCCCCTTTGGAAACAATGCTCAATGAATTTAGGGATATGCTTTCCTTAAACCTACTTACAGGGTCAAAGTTTGGAAGTTCTCCACTTATATCTCAGTGAGTGTCACAGAAGAAAATGTTTGCCTGGATTTAAGGTTGGTGAAATACTTTCCACTGATTTTATCAATTGGCGTCAGAGACCGTTTTGTCCCAGGAAAAAAAAATGTTGGTCACACTAAGGTCACTTAACAACTGAATAAGCTTGAGAAAGAAAGAAAGAAACCACTGCGAAAAAATATCCAAGCAACTCATTAACTTCCAAATTGTAGAGTTAACTTCCAAATGGTACTTAAACATAACTTCCTCATTTTGTACTCTACAAATATAATTTCCTTATTTAATATAACTTCCTTAGATATTTGTACTCTACAATGTATTATTTACATTGCATAATAAAATAATTAATTTAGGGGGGATATAAAATTAAGAGGGGGAAGAGGGATCTTGGGATTCCTTGCTAACTCAAAAGACAACATTGGAAGTTAGCAACCAATTCCAAGTTCCCTGTTCTCCTTCTTAAATCTATTGTTGGACTACACGGGACAAGACTTCAAATTAAAGGCATATTTTCAAACAGAGGAGCATCCTGTTCCCGCAAAGAGCCTGCCCGGCCATAATTCTCACACTTGGATGCTTAGGGGAATTCTTAGGGGTTGACATCCACTCATCATAAAAAAAGATGTGGAGACCCTAGAAAGAGTGCAGAGAAGAGCAACGAAGATGATTAGGGGACTGGAGGCTAAAACATATGAAGAACAGTTGCAGGAACTGGGTATGTTTAGCTTAAGAGAAAGAAGGACTAGGGGAGACATGATAGCAGTGTTTCAATATCTCAGGGGTTGCCACAAAGAAGAGGGAGTCAAGCTATTCTCCAAGGCACCTGAGGGTAGAACAAGAAGGAATGGGTGGAAACTAATCAAAGAGAGAAGAAACTTAGAATTAATGAGAAATTTCCTGAGAGTTAGAACAATTAATCAGGGGAGCAGAGGTTGTAAATGGTCCAATACTGGAATTTTTAAAGAAGATGTTGGATAACCATTTGTCTGAAATGGTATAGGATTTCTTGCCTAGGCATGGGGTTGGACTAGAAGACCTCCAAATTCCCTTCCAACTCTTCTCTTCTCTTTCTGTTCTGTTCTGTTCTGTTCTGTTCTATTTCTATTTCTATCCTGTCCTATCCTATCCTATCCTATCCTATCCTATCCTATCCTATCCTATCCTATTATCCTATCCTATTCTATTCTATTCTATTCCTATTTCTATTCTATTCCTGTTCTGTTTTGTTTTATTTCTATTTCTAATTATGTCGTGTCCTGTCCTATTCCTATTCCTATTCCTATTCCTATTCCTATTCCATTCCATTCCATTCCATTCCATTCCATTCCATTCTATTCTATTCTATTCTATTCTTCTATCTTCAAATTGCTAAGCCTGAGAAACACTGCTATAGATCCTTATCCCTAAGCAAAGAGGCTCCATTCCTGGCCATAAAGAATTTTCCTCCATTTTTTCTTCCCCTCTGAAAGAACATTTGAAAGCAGACGTTTTACAAAGTCAGAGAGAATTGATAGAACGAAAAAAATGTCTTTTTTAAAAAGCAAAGTTATAATTAAAGAACTTCACCGAACGATAATCCAATCTTGCCTACTCCTAGGGTGTGTTTCTCCTAGTTCTACTACAAGACTGGGAACAAAACTCTTAGCTATCTTCCCTTCTGAACACACCCAGCTTTTTTTTTCTTTGTGCCTCTCTGGCTCCCTTGAACCGGTTTGCTGTTCCCGGGCCCAATCTACTGTACAATCGCTGACAAAGAGAAGGACAAGCTATCCAATTCAAGAAATCTGAGGTATGTGCTTTATTCTTCGTTGCACACATTTCGAAATGCATGTTTATTTATCTAGCCTGTTGGAAGACGCGTCTTTCTGGGTTCAGTTCCAAGTGGGGGGGGGGAGGGGGAAGACACTGGATTCATGGGAGTTGCTTGGAAAGATGGTTTATTGATGAACAGGATCACATGGCTTGAAGATCTTGGATGAAGGGGAAAAAGGGAAGAGATGTTGAGACTACCTGGGTTTTATGCCCTCTCTGGGCTTTTGAATATGAGCTTGTGTTCTGATTGGTTGTCACACTCCCATGGGCCCATGCAGGGGCAACTCTCTAGGCTATCCTGAGTCCCAAGCTTGGTTGACTCTCGCTGCGTGATGATGTAATGAAAGGACTTTGGGCAATTCCTACTGTGGCTCTGCTTCAAGGCTCTGCTACATCTTTGTTATGTAGAATAAACTGACCCAGGTCTTAATGGCCCATTGAAAAAAGGTGGGAGGAATGTGTTTCTGCCTCCCTTTTAGGGGAAGCCCTTTTGATATTTCCTAAAATATCTAATTTTCCCAGCAGAAGGGTGGGTGCTAATTTCCCACTATCCTATTTAGAAACCTCCCATCTCCTTCATTGGATGAGCAGGCAGTCATTAACCTAGTGACAAACATGTAGGACAGAGAAAGAGAACAGCCTATCTGTCATATATAGGAGGTCATGATCTCTCTGGTTTCCATGAAATCCCAAGAAAAGACTGATACCAGGAAGAAAATCCCACTGATGGAGCACCCACAACTTCTTCAGCCGTTGATTGTTCTCAGTGTCAGGAAATTTCTCCTTACTTCTAGGTTGGATCTCTCCATCCATTGCTTCTTGTCCTGCTCTCAGGTGCTTTGGAGAATAAGTTGACCCCCTCTTCTCTGTGAATGCCCTGCAGGTACTGGAAGACAGTTATCATGTCTTCCTGCTCTACCACACCTAGTCTTTCTGTTTGAAAGGCTAGTCACACCTAGGTCCCTCAACCATTCAGCCTCCAGACCCGTTTTCATTCTTATTGCTCTTCTCTGCATATTTTCTAGGGTCTCAACATCTTTTTTGCATCATGGTGACCAGGAATGGGATGCAGTATTCAAAGTGTGGCAACCAAAATCAAAACAAAAACCATCTGAAGAAGTTTGATTCTTGCCCGATGTATCTCCAGCATTTTTTCCTGTTCTTGAGTGTCTATGTCAAGTCATAGACAGATCAATAGACTGTTGGCCGTCAAAGGAGGGGTGAAATCCAGCAGGTTCTGACAGGTTCTGGAGAACTGGTAGCAGAAATTTTGAGTAGTTCGCAGAACCAGTAGCGGAAAATTTGAGTAGTTCAGAGAACTGGCAAATGCCTCTGACTGGCCCCAGAGTGGGGTGGGAATGGAGCAGGGTTGGGTTCCTGTCAGTTCTAACCTCTTCTATAGAAGAGATTCCACAAATCTACAGTGCTGTTAGAACCGGTTCCAGCTCCATCCTCCCGCCCGTCTGCACATCATCAAGATGAAGAGCAAGAGGAGGAATTCTGGGAGTTGAAGTCCACAAGTCTTAAAGCTGTCAAGTTTGAACACCCCTGGGTTATTTTTTCTAAAGGATTAGGGGTGCAAGGGTCTTGTAACTTGACAGCTTTAAGACTTGCGTGCTTCAAATGCCAGAGTTTCTGAGCCAACATTTTGGTTGCTAAGCAAGAGCGTTGTTAAGTGAGTTTCACCACATTTTACAAGTTGGCCATGCCCACCCGGTCACATGGCTGGCAAGCCACTCCCACAAAGCAGGCCACACCTACAGAAGAGGTTCTAAAAAAATTTGAAACCCACCACTGGAATGGAGATTTTGCAGTATCCATCCCCTGCCATGCCCACCAAGCCATACCCACCACGCCAACCAAGCCCACCATAGAACAGGTAGTAAAAAATTTGAATTTCACTACTGAGTGAAAGCTATAATTTTTGGAATCCTCTCCTCTCCCACGGGGCACCGGGGTTCACCCGAGACTTTGCGCATGGGTGAGAAAACGCACTGATCCCAATCACCAGCCTGTTGCAGCCCCAACAATACAGACGTGGATTGGGTTCCAGTCACCTCCAGCACAGCCCATTATGCACGGGTTATTGACACAAGAAACCGTGGGGAATGACCCCTGTGTTTTCCAGGTCATTGGGCAGCTCACAAATGCTCCATTTGCTATTCATTAACACAAGACACATCTCTAAACAAGCCCTCCCCTGCTTCCGAATAGGAGAGGCTGCCTAATACAATAATTAGGATTTAATATCATCTAAAGACGGAGGAAGCGTTATCTGAAGTGACCTCTGTTCCAATTAGTAGGGCCGAGACAGTACCATTTTACACCAAGTGTGTGCTTTCTTAACAAGGCCGAGATTTGAATAGGCAAGCGAGATGCTCTTAAGAATGCCTTTGGTACCGTTTTTACTGAGCCAGAGTGCCGTAATAGCAACAACATTGTCCGGCTTACACTGATTTAAAGCCTTGTTAACCCACAAATTATGTTAGACTATACTTCTACAGCAGACTAAAAGACAACAGACTAAAAAGCAGAGACATCACCCTGCCAACAAAAGTGCCTATAGTCGAGGCTATGGTTTTCCCAGTTGCAATGGATGGCTGTGAAAGTTGGACCACAAGGAAGGCTGAGCGCCAAAGAATTGAGGCCTTTGAACTCTGGTGCTGGAGAAGACTCCTGCGAGTCCCTTGGAGAATCGAATTCCCGAACTGCTGCATTCTAACAACTGCATTGCCACGGCTCATAGGATATTCTACTGGGGCTGATGGAAGAAGTAGTTCAACCATATGCGGCAGGCTCATCCGTCAGAGTTTGAAAGAGGTTGCCTTCAACTGGATGCCTTCCAGATATGTCCAGAAGGTTGAGTGGGTAAAAATGTCCAGAAGGCAGCAGATGCTGTATGATTGAAGCTGCTATATTGGGTTTTTTTATGGCCGCCTCTCCTAATGCTCCTCATGGTATTTCATTCCCTATAATCCTTTGTACCCAAAACATCTGGAGGCACCATTTTGGGAAAAGCTGGTAGCCAGCAGAAGAATGTTGCACCAGAAATGATAGTCTTTCAAGCGATTCCCCAAGTAAACCTTACAGCAGGGGTGTCCAAACTTGAGAACTTTAAGACTTGTGGACTTCAACTCCCAGAATTCCCCAGCCAGCGGCTGGCTGGGGAATTCTGGGAGTTGAAGTCCACAAGTCTTAAAGTTCTCAAGTTTGGACACCCCTGCCTTACAGGTAGTCCAATTTACATCATGACTTGTAATCATTTGTTTAGCCACCATTTCAAGTTTTACAGAAGTATTGAGAAAAGTCTTGTCCTCCCACTTATGACTGGTCCTCGAGCTTACAATCATCACATCACACACATCCCCAAAGTTGTACGATCACCAATCAAGCATTCGGCCACCAGCTCACATTTACAACTGGTAGCAGTGTCCTGCAGTCTTATGATCTAAATTTGCAACCAAACGGGTTTACATTTACAGCTGCGGCATTCCGTTAATGACCAGGGTATTTGGCTTAGTGATCATCATAAATATAGTCCTAAAAATGGGTTCAACTCTACTTGTGACTGCAATGACTTATGATGGAAATTCCAGTCTCAATTGGGATCGTAAAATGAGGATTACCTATAAATAGAGTTTATCTTGGATTCCACTAACAGAGTGAAAGACGATTGAAACACTAAGGTTTTCTTAAGCTTTCATTCTTCCATTAAAATGTTAATTTTAGGAATACCCTGTTCTGTTGTTGAGTCATATTTTCATCTGTTTTTTTTTAATTGAAAAAGTTTTATGCAAACAGATTTTCCCCCTTTTTACCCCCCCGCCATATAATGTAAATCACGTACAAATACTGTACCCTCTCCCCTCCCCCCATCTTAAAGTAAATTTCTCATTCAAATATTGTACCCCCTCACCCCCCAACAATCATAGTATAAGTTTCTCTTAAAGTAACAATAACCCAATAACCCCATCATCTAAATTAATTAAACGTATATAAATCATAATATAGGCTTCTCTTAAGGTAACAATATCTCATTAATCCCATCTTCTAAATTTATTGTGCATATATATTTCCCCACCCTCCACCCTAACCCTCCCCCACCTCCCAATCAAACCCACCCCCCTGACTTCCGCTATACACCACTCTAACAATTCCAAGCATCCCACATATTATTTACTCTGATCATCTGTCAATCTAAACATTCTTACCTAAAGGCTACATAGTACTTCCTAGCGTGATATTTATTCTGTATGTAATCAATCCATTTTGCCCATTCCTGTGTATAATTCTCCTGCTTCTGACCTTTTAAAAAAGCTGAAATTTTTGCCATTTCGGCAAACCCCGCCACTTTCTGAATCCATTGATCAATTGTCAGTAAAAAATCTTTTTTCCAATGTTGTGCAATCAACAACCTAGCTGCTGTAACCATATACAAAACCAGTTTTGTTTCCCCTTTGGTAAAGTCCTTAGTTATACCCAATAAAAACATTTGCGGAGTAAATTGTATTCTTTTCTTAAATACAAGTTTTCTTAAGTTTTCATTCTTCCATTAAAATGTTAATTTTAGGAATACCCTATTCTGTTGTTGAGTCATATTTTCATCTGTTTTAAGCATGTTCACCATATTAGAATGCAATGGAAAACAGGTATGACAACTTGCTTTCCTTCTTTCATCTTGAGATGGTGGTTCAACAGCCAAAAAGGTATGAGTGCATCAGCTGTATGGGGTGAACATAACCACAGCAGGAGAAGGAAGCTAATCTCAGCTCTGCATTTGACAAAAGAAAGCTGCTTCTACTAAAAATATTAAATCCAGAGATCCAGATGGAAATCTAAGCAGCTTTAAAAGAATACTGATAGGTGTGAGCCCTAGCGGATTCTGAATCATTTGTCTTCCGGGTAAAGAAGAAGGATTAATCTTTCAATAATCTCTCTTAAAACTGGTGAAAACATCCTCCAAAGATGTTCCATGAATGAGAACTGAGAACAAGCATGATTAATCTTGCACGTTGCTCAATCATTTGGAATCTCCAAGTCACTGAGCAATCTGTAAAAAAAAAAAAAAGTGTGTGAAAGTGTCCAGTGCAAGATGTTCATTTCTGCTCCACAGTTCTTTTTCTGGAACCAAGAACAATGATCTATAGATGATTATTATAGGTGAAGACAGAACAAATCATTCTTTCTTTCATCAAAGGACACCTTCATTCATGGTGTCCATTCATTCTACTTCTAAGCTGGACACTTGCATGATCCACCCAATATCCCCACCCACAAACTGAGTGGACAATTTCAAAAGGACCTCAGTACCCAACAGTAAGGGAAGGGCATGGGTTAGGACAAGAACTCAAGATGTCATTACAGAGTCAGCTTATTGTCCCCAACAATCTGGGTCCTCATTTTACCTCCCTTGGAAGGACGGAAGGCTGAGTCAACCTTGAGTCTGGTGAGATTTGAACTGCCAAATTGCAGGCAGCCAGCAGCCGGCAGAAGTAGCCTGCAGTACTGCACTCTGACCACTGTGCTGCTGTGGCTCATAATCAACGAGTCAAGCAACCTAGAACTAATGAGAAATGTTCTAAAATGAGAATAATTAAGCAGTGGTATTGTTTGCCTTCAGAAGTTATGGGTGCCCAAGGCGTTCAAGAAGAAAATGGACAGCCATTTGTCTGAAATGGTATAGATCAGGTGTGTCAAACTCGCAGCCTGCAGGACAGATGCGTCACATGCTGGCCACACCCACCCCTGGTTTAGTGAAGGGGGGAAGTTGTGATACATCACATGATGACAACATGTCATCGTGAGTTTGACACCCCTGGTACACACCCTCCTGCTCAAGCAGAGGGTTGGATTAGTAGGCCTCCAAGCAGGGGTAAATCCAGCAGTTCTGACAGGTTCTGGAGAACCGGTAGCGGAAATTTTAAGTAGTTCAGAGAACCGGCAAATGCCACTTCTGGCTGGCCCCAGAGTGGGGTGGGAATGGAGATTTTGCAGTATGCTTCCCCTGCCACGCCCACCAAGCCACACCAACCAAGCCACACCCACCAAGCCACACCCACAGAACCAATAGTAAAAAAAATTGAATTTCACCACTGCCTCCAAGGTCCCTTCCAACTCTGTTATTCTATGTTTTATGTTTCATACCAACCATATATGCCGGATTAAAGCAGGAGGCTGTTCCAGGCAAATTGCCTTAACATCAGCATCCCCCACAGTGTGTTACCTTGGCATTCAGTAAAATGTTAAACCTTTTAAAAAGATAAGTTTAATTAAAAAGCAAGGGAAAGTAGCCTGCAGTTCATTTTTTTTATTTTTCAAGGGTGTTTTTAGGACCACACGATCTTTCCTAGATAGAAAAAGGAGGGTGGAATTGTTGCAGCCTACTGTTTTTGAAATATGTCCAGAAAATAGAGAAATAAAAGTGAGATAAAATAATAAAGAGAAGTCTTACATGGAAGAGGAAAGTTCAGGGGATAACTCTCCAGGTTGCCTTCTGTTAAATGAGTGTTTGGGAACTGGTCCAGTGGTGGGATTCAAATTTTGTTACTACCGGTTCTGTGGGAGGGTCTTGGCGGACTTGGCGTGGCTTTCTGGGCGTGGCTTTCTGGGTGTGGCAAGGGAAGGTTACTGCAAAATCCCCATTCCCTCCCCACCCCACTAACCTGCTTTCCAGCTCCGTTCTCCTATTCAGGGCAACAAAAGAAGATCAGCTGGGAGGCAGCAGGGGCGGGGCCAGCCTATTTGCCGGTTCTCCAAACTACTCAAATTTTCTGCTACCGGTTCTCCAGAATCTGTCAGAACTGGCTGAATACCACCTCTGAACTGGTCCAATCTGTACTGGATGCCATTTTGTGAGTGTGCCCTTGCTGCCTCTGTTCCTGATGCGGTCAATTTTGTCAGCAGGAAGCCAGCCTCTGTAGAAGAGACGTTTGATTCAGAGAAAAGGAGTGAAGGAAGAAAAATTGTCAGCAGAAAACTAGCCCACTTTCTGACTCCAATATTAGCTGCTTTTTACCTCACTCAGGGGATTCTAATTTTTAAAATCGGTAAACTGTTTAACAGATCGTAAATCATAAATAGTATAACAGAGTAACAGAGTTGGAAGGGACCTTATAGGTCATCTAGTCCAACCCCCACCCAAGCAGGAGACCCTACACCATTTCTGACAGATGGCAGTCCAATCTCTTCTTGAAAACTTCCAGTGATGAAGCTTCTACAACTTCCGAAGGCAACTTCTGTTCCATGGGTGGATTGCTCTCACTGTCAGAAAATGTCTCCTTATTTCCAGGTTAAATCTCTCCTTGTTCAGTTTTCATCCATTGTTCCTTGTCTTGCGTTTTGGTGCTTTGGAAAATAGTTTGACCCTCTCGTCTCTGTGGCAGTCCCTCAAATATTGGAAGACTGCTATCCTGTCTCCCCTGGTTTTTCTCTTCACTAGACTAGCCATGCCCAGTTCCTGCAACTGTTCATCATATGTTTTAGTCTCGAATCCCCTAACCTCCAGGTCTCTTAGTCCAACACCTCACCCAAACAGGAGACCCTACACCATTTCAGTCTCTTCTAGAAAGCCTCTGCTGAGGAAGCTCCCAAAACCTCTGAAGGCAACTTCTGTTCCATGGGTTGATTGTTCTCCCTGTCAGAAAATTCCTCCTTATTTCCAGGTTGAATCTCTCCTTGATCAGTTTCCATCCATTATTCCTTGTCTGGCCTTTGGGTGCTTTGGAGAACAGGTTGATCCTCTCCTCTCTTTGGCAGCCCCTCAAATATTGGAACACTGCTATCATGTCTCCAAGTAAAGAATCCCAGAAAACCCTCGGACATTTTCCTAGCTTGAAAGTGGCAAGGGCCCATTTCAAAAATCCTGCAAGGATTAAACAGGGAAACACCTTGATTCAGGTGAAATCAAAGCTGCAAGGAAAAGCATGTTTTGACAAGCACATCAAATGAGGGTGTTGGTGAAAAAGAAAAAAGACCATAAATAATCCATGCTGGGGGAGTGTGCTCCCATCCAACTTCGCCCAAGGGTTTATATACCGGTGGGAAACGCTCAGCTACTGTGGTCCCCAAATTTCAAGTATTTGTACATTCCCCCCCCCTCAAAAGCAGCGTTGTGTAACATTTGCTTGCTTTCCAAATTTAATCAGCCACATTTCTAGACCAACAAGTGTTAAAAAGAAAATGAGGAAGATTCTTGATTAATGTATTCTATTTTATTTTTCTTTATCTACACTGAGAGCATATGCACCAAAGACAAATTCCTTGTGCCTCTAATCACACTTGGCCAATAAAAAAATCAATTCTATTCTATTCTATTCTATTCTATTCTATTCTATTCTAGTCTAGTCTAGTCTATTCTTTTCTAATTCTATTCTAATTCTATTTCTATTCCTGTTCTGTTCTGTTCTGTTCTAATTCTATTTCTTTTCTTTTCTTTTCTTTTCTTTTCTGTTCTGTTCTGTTCTGTTCTGTTCTAATTCAGTTCTGTTCTATTCTAGTCTAGTATAGTCTAATGCTATTCTATTTCTATTTCTGTTCTATTCTATTTTCCATTTCTATTCTATTCTATTCTATTCTATTCTATTCTGCTATTCTATTTCTATTTCTACTCTGTTCTATTCTATTTTCTATTTCTAATTCTATTCTATTCTATTCTATTCTATTCTATTCTATTCTAATGCTATTCTATTTCTATTTCTACTCTGTTCTATTCTATTTTCTATTTCTATTCTATTCTGTCTATGCATTGGATGAGACAAAGCACATACGTTTTTTGGGGTAACGAGGCGGAGTTTGCATCACTCTGCATCATGGCGCAATGCTTTTTTCATTGTCTGTCAACCCTTCACCCTTCCTAGAGGCAGCTCTCTTTGTAATGTAATACAAACTTTATTTACAGTCAAAGACTGGTGTCCACTCCATATAAGAAGCCATAAAGAAAGAGGGAAGATCTTTAGAGCATATTAAGCAAGGTCCTGTTGGTAAAACCTCTAGGAATATGAGACCCATTTGGGAGTAGTAATGAAGGACACCAAGCCAGAAACCAGGAGATGGTGAGTTCTAGTTTTGCCTTAGTCACAAAACCAACTGGGTGACCTTGAACCAGTTCCCTGTTCCTCAACCTTAGGAAGAAGGCGGCCATGTCCAGCTACTTTCAAAACTCTTGCCTAGACAATTGAGGCAACTAGTCACAAGAGTCAAGAGAAACACGAAGGTGTACTTGTAGCTACCAAAAATCTACTTATGGAGTTGACCAGGACAACCATGCCTAGATTAACAGAGATTTGGAGCAATCTCTGGACATCTTAATTGAATGGACCAAATGTGCAGAGAAATATTCTTTATTCTCAATGGCCGGTTAAATAGGAGACTGTATTATTGGATCAATTGGGTCAAGAAGCAACAGTGAGAACTGGACACGGAACCACTGATAGGTTCAAAATTGGGAAAGGAGTCCGGCAAGGCTGTATACTGTCACCCTCCCTATTTAATTTACATGCAGAGCACATCATGAGAAAGGCAGGGCTAGATGAATCAAAAGTTGGAATTAAGATTGCCGGGAGAAATATCAACAACCTCAGATATGCAGATGATACCATTCTAATGGCAGACAGTGGAGGAACTAAAGAGCCTCTTGATGCGGGTGAAGGAGGAGAGTGCAAAAGTTGGCTTGAAACTCAACATTAAGAAAACTAAGATCATGGCATCTGACCCTCTCAATTTCTGGCAAGTAGATGGGTAAAAAATGGAGGTAGTGAGAGATTTTATTTTCTGGGGATCTAAGATGACCGCAGATGGGGACTGTAGCCAAGAAATTAAAAGAGGTTTTCTCCTTGGGAGGAAAGCTATGGCAAATCTAGACAGCACACTAAAAAGCAGAGACATTACCCTGCCAACAAAAGTGCGTCTAGTCAAGGTTATGGTTTTTCCCAGTTGCAATGGATGGCTGTGAAAGTTGGACCATAAGAAAGGCTGAGCGACAAAGAATGGAGGCCTTTGAACTCTGGTGCTGGAGAAGACTCCCATGAGTCCCTTGGACTGCAAGGCCATCCAACCTGTCAGTCCTAGAGGAGATCAACCCTGACTGCTCTTCAGAAGGCCAGATCCTGAAGAGGAAACTCAAATACTTTGGCCACCGAATGAGAAGGAAGGACTCACTGGAGAAAAGCCTAATGCTGGGAAAGATGGAGGGCAAAAGAAGAAGGGGACAACAGAGACTGAAGTGGCTGGATGAAGTCACCAAAGCAATCAGTGTGATCTTAAATGGGACTCCAGGGGATGGTAGAGGACCGGAAGGCCTGGAGGAACGTTGTCCATGGGATTGCGATGGGTCGGACATGACTTTGCAACTAACAACAACATGACAGAGGTAAATAAAGATCCTGTTATATCCTGACTGGACCTTCTATTTTATTTTGTATCATTAAGAAGCTCCAACTCAAGACTCTGGACAACTTAGACTTAAAAATAAGAAAACCAGAGCAATAAAGGAAAAAAATGCACAGCCAGACATTTAAAAAAGAATATAACACAGACAGGAATAAGTGAGAGGGGCTCTGTAACCACCCTACCCCAAGGCCTGGGAGAGAGGCCAGGCCTTCAAAATCTTCAAAGACTTCCAGAAGCATCTCAAGGGTGGAACTTCCTTAATGAGGACCAGGGAATTATTACTTTTCTAACTCTAAGCCAAGAATGTCAAAATGCTTGCAGTCCAACTGGTTTCTCATTGGCTATAAGTAATAAGTCATCTATCCATATCTCTGGTCCTGGGTGTCTTCTAAAATAAATTTGTTTCTTAAAACAGAGGTGAGGTTGGGTCCTCTAACAAAGTAAAATGGGAACTAATAATTTGCACAATTTGGAAGTGGAACCCGTTTTTGAAACACTCCAAAATTGCATTTGGTTGGGGGTTGGGGTTTTTTGCAGCAACATCAATCCTGTTGCTTCGTATTCAAGCGAATCAACTATTTTAATGTCCTTTAACCCCCCCCCAATTATTACTGTCGGTCCAGGTATCTCCTCATCTTTATTGGTGCATTTGATTTCTGCTTCTCCTGCCCCCCTTTTTTCCTTGCTAAATTTAATTCTGCTTTAAAATATGACTTTCCAAGACCATGTTTGAAAGTTGGCATTTAGAAAGCTCTGCTTTCTGTGATCATCATCTTCTTCTTCTTCTTCTTCTTCTTCTTCTTCTTCTTCTTCTTCTTCTTCTTCTTCTTCTTCTTCTTCTTCTTCTTCTTCTTCTTCTTCTTCTTCTTCTTCCATATCCGTCATTGGACGTTGGCGATCATGTTGGCAATCCTATTTTTGTCAACAGCCACATGAAAAAGTGTTGCTGGGTTTCATCCAAACTGGCCCCTTAGACTTTGAAGCCATGATGTCCTTCTTCTGCCTGGACCTCCTTTGCCTTCACTCTTTCCCTGGAGGATGAAGCGAAGGATGACATATTTTTTTCTGGGTGTCGCATCCTATGTGCAAAATATTCTAACTTTCACTTTTTAATGGCTTTGAAGATCTCTTGGCTTTCCCAGGCGGCTCATCACCTCCTCATTTGTGATTTTGTCAACCCAGCTTCTATGTGACAGCTGTCTGTCAACCCACATTTCAAATGCTTCTAAGTCTCTTCAAGTGGCTTTCTCCCATCTTTCTGTGATAGCTTTCCTTATTAAGCTTCCATCGCCGATCACCGGTACCTACCCTTTTGCTTGCTGAGTTTTTATGAGGTCAACCTGTTCAGTTTGCTTTGCTCCTTCTGAGTCACCTGGGCGGTGTCCACAAAGGTGTGGCTGCCTCTCAAACATTCCCCTGGCAACCGGGGAATGAAGAAGATAAAGTCTCCTCCAAGCTGAGTACAGCTAAACTCCCAGGGATCGGCCTATTCCTGCCATTTTCCTGACACCAATCTTAAAAGCGGCTTGCGGTTGCTGGCTTCACAGAATTTGTTTTTCATTTCCCAATCTAATCTACTTCCATGGGATTTCTTAGTGGTCTCCTCTCCAAGCGCTAAAAAACAAAATATTTTGGACATGGGATGCGACACTCGGAAAAATACAGCACCCTTCACTTAATCCTCCAGGGAAAGATTGAAGGCAACTGAGGTCCAGGCAGAAGAAGGACCTCGTGGCTTCAAAATCTAAGGGACCAGTTTGAACAAAACTCAGCCGCCCTTTTTCATGTGGCTGTTGACAAAAATAGGATCACCAACCTGATCGCCAACGTCCGATGACGGACAGGGCACAAGAAGAAAACAATCACTCTGACAGATTCTCAAAGATTGTCCACCACTGAACAAAGAAGAATGACGGGTGGGAATTGAACAGAGAAAATCAATCAGGCAAAGACTTGAACAGAATATACAAGGATGACGCAGGGAATGGGCTTGACAAGGTTCAGTCTTGTGTTCAGACAGCCTGCTGTGGCCCAGGTTTTGCAAAATTGCAAACGTCCGCTTCACAAAGGACAACTCTTGGAGGGAAACCTTCTACGCCCACTTTCTTCTGTAATTTCACCTTTCCCGACCTTTCTCAACCTGTGGCTCTTTCTGGATGTAAATCTGAGAAGTCCCAACCCATTGAGAGAATGCCGGAGGCTGTGTACATATGCTAGGAGGGCCAAGACAAAGTGTTGTGGGGCATTTTTGAGCTGGGTACCCAAATGCTGTGGTTTCTTTGCTTTGCTTTCACAACCAAAGGTGCGTTCTTCAAAGCCAAACTGTGTGCTAAAGTGGGTGGGTGTGGAGCTGGCAACTGAGGACATCTGGGAGGGCCAGGTCAGGGCATGTCCTGGTATCAGACAGGATTCAGGTAGAGAGGAGGGAGGGACACCATATTCTGCACCAGTTGTCCATGTACTTAGCATTTGGAGAAAAAAAAGAGTCAATATTGACCTACAGTTCCTTGGCTAATAAAATACCACCATCATTTGAAAATCCACTAAGCTACTGCTTTACAGTGCAAAAAACATGTGCTGTCATCATGGGAGAGGTGCATAAATTTGAAGGGATGGAGTTGAAGAGCTGCACTGCTTGGCTTTCATATGTTTTTGCAAAGCTCTGAGGGCAGCTTATATTTGTGAGACAGTTCTAGGATCCCTTTACCACAATAGCAATAACACTTAGACTTACCGTATTTTTCAGAGTATAAGACGCACCTTCCCCCCCAAAAAAGAGGGTGAAAATCTGGGTACATCTTAGACACCGAATGCAGCATTTTTGGCCTCCCAACCCCCCCCCCCCTTCACAAAAATGGATGTGCAGAGGGTTTGTGAGACCTGCAAAGTGCTTCTGGGGGCTGGGGAGGGCAAAAATGAGCGGAAAAAGGGGGCGTTTTTTGCTCAATTTTGCCCCCCCCAGGAGCACTTTGCAGGCCTCTCATATTCTCTGCATGCCGCATTTTTCACCAAAAAATGAGGCATGCAGAGGGTTTGGGAGGCCTGCAGAGTGCAAAAACTTTTTAAAAGAATTTGTCTTCAAAACCTTGGTGCATCTTATACTCCGGTGCATCTTATAGTCCAAAAAAATACGGTATATACTGCTCCATAGTGTTTTACAGCACTCTCTAGGCAGTTTACAATGTAAGCACCATTTGCGTATTTCCCCCAATAATCTCGGTCTTCATTTTCCCGACTTTGGAAGGATGGAAGGCTGAATCAACTTTGAGCCCTGTCAGGATCGAGCTCCAGGCTGTGGGCAGAGTTTGCATTCTAACCATTGGGCCACCAGAGCTTTCTATTGGATTGTCCCCATCATTTGGCAAAACACATGGCAACATCTGAGTTTATATTTATTTCCACTCCAGTTGGATATTCATCATGCAGGGCTAGCTTTATTGTTAGATGAAATTGGTACAAAGGGTTGGTAGCTTATGTCTGGTTGGCTATTAATAGGATCACTCTACATAGGTAGGAGAAGAGCAGGCAGAGCTGAGGGTGGAGTTAAATGTGTCATTAGATTAGAATCTTTACATTGCCACAAACAGTCCAAGTCCAACTCCTCCTTATATGGTGCCAATTTAGTGATGAATTTTAGAGTATTGTATATAGGCTTGAATAACTCTTATATGTTGCAATCAAATGGATGGCCCATTTTCCTTCCACCTGATAGTATGGCTCTATCATTAGGTGAAATGAAGCAGTCCCTACTTTTAGGACACTGGGCCTGCACACTGAAGAGGAGTCCTTACTAGATCCCTTTGGCACCTACAACCACTTGATTGTGCCATGAGGCATCACTCTGAAAGGGTTGTGATGTAGTTTTTATTTTTTATTTATTTATTATTCATGCTTCTAGACCGCCCCCTCTCCCAAAAGGGACTCGGGGCGGTGTACAGTCCATGCAAAATATATCAAAATACAATAAAAATTGAATATGTACAGTTGGAATGGAGGAGGTTAAAAATGGAATTAAAAGAACTGTACAAAGCAATATATATAAATATAGGATTTTGAACCCCTAAAACACACACAATAAGTTAAAAACAATACCCCTAAAATAACCAGTTAATACATTTGCCAGGAGGGACAGTTGTAATTATGCCAGGCCTGCTAATCGGAACAGGTGAGTCTTCAATTTTTGCCGGAAGGAGCGGAGGTCAGTAGTGGTTCTAATGTCGGGGGGGAGGTCATTCCAGAGGGTTGGGCCCATCACAGTGAAGGCCCTACTCCTTGGTGTCGCCCGTTGGCATTGCCTAGTGGACGGCACCAGGAGAAGTCCCTCTCTGTGTGAGCGAATTGGCCGCAGGGATGTATGTGGGAGGATGCGATCCCGCAAGTAACTAGGTCCCGTGCCATGGAGCGCTTTAAAGATGGTAATCAGCACCTTGAAACGCACCCGAAAAACCACAGGTAGCCAGTGCAGCTCGCGCAGGAGAGGTGTTACGTGGGAGTACCTTGTACTCCCCATCACAGCCCGCGCGGCTGCGTTCTGAACTAACTGCAGTCTCCGGGCGCGTCCCAAGGGCAGCCCCATGTAGAGAGCGTTGCAGTAATCCAGGCGGGACGTCACCAACGCGTGAGTGACCGTGCGTAGGGCATCCCGGTCCAGTAGGGGGCGCAATTGGCGCACCAGGCGAACCTGGTGGAACGCCCCCCTCGCCACGGCTGCCACATGGTCATCCATTGACAGCCGGGCATCAAGGAGGACGCCCAAATTGCGCGCCCGTTCCACAGGGGGCAATTGTTCGCCCCCTATGGCCAGCGATGGAATCAGCTGGCTGAACCGAGGTGTCGGTAGCCACAGCCACTCAGTCTTGGAGGGGTTGAGTTTAAGTCTGTTGTCCCCCATCCAGACCCCGACGGCTTCCAAACACCGGGACATCACTTATGCAGACAGCTGCTCTGTCCATCCACCAATGGACCACACTGGGACACTTAAGGTGGCATCTAGATCAGTGATTCTTAAACTGTGGATGGCCATATTCTGGGGGGGGGGGTAGTGGAGTAATCTACCCAGCAGTCAAGGATCCAGTTTGGGATTGTCATTGCCGGCATCCAGTATTGGTGTAAAACAGTACAATGTTTAGCTTGTTCCTTTTTGTGTGTTTGTTGGTGCTGATGGGGTAATGACATTATTTGAGACTGAGAAAGGGGGCAATAGTGCAGGACAGTTTAAGAACCATTGTTCTAGAACAGGGGTCGGGAAACGTAAAGACTCAAAGAGCCATTTGGACCCGTTTCCCACAGAAAAGAAAACACCGGGATCCCCAAAGGTCCTAACCGGAAGCTCCCTGTTCAATTCTGGAGCTGACCGGAAGTTCAGTTCCCCCCACCATAGAGTCTCGTCCTAGCACGGCGTCCTTTTTCCTCTACCTGTCATAACCAAAAGCCCTATCAATTGTGGAGACAACTGGAAAACCTTCCCTTGGCCATAGAGTCTTCTCCTGGCGCACTGTGCTTCTCTCTCTCCCCTCCCACCGGAAGCTCCTCTCAAAATTGTGGCACCGACCGGTGACGGAGCCGCAGCAGAGGGAGGAAAGAGCCACATGCAGCTCCAAAGCTGCAGTTTGCTGACCTCTGTTCTAGAATAACAAAAGAGCAGAGTTGGAAGGGTCCTTGGAGGTCTTCCAGTCCAATCTCCTGCTCGAGTAGGAAACCCTATATCATTTCAACCATTTCATAGTTGTCCAATCTTCAGGACAGCGTTGGCGCACCCACAACCTCTAGAGCAAGTTATCCCACTGATTAATTGTTCTAATTATCAGGAAATTCCTCTTTAGGTTGGATGTTCTCCTTGATTAGTTTCCATTAGTTAGGTTGGATGTTCTCCTTGATTAGTTTCCATCCATTGCTTCTTGGGCTGCCTTCAGATGCTTTGGAAAATAGGTTGACACCCCGTCCCCTTCCTTGCCGCCGCTCCTCCTATATTGGAAGACTGCTATCATATCGCCCGTAGTTCTTGTTTTCATTAAACTTCTAAACATTAGAAGTTAAGGTTATTGCTGAGAAGGAACAGGATGGAGGTTGTGATGGAAAGGAAAGTTATGGGAGTGGTATTGGTGGGTGAAGCAGGAGATCTTTCTATTGTTTAAAGAGTTGGCTTGTCTCAGTTCAGCCTTGCCTTTGGGCAACTAGAACTTAACGTTTTTCAAGCTCGTCTCCTTATGTCTCAAAAAATAATGCACGGTCTTTATACCTGTGCATGAGTCACCGTCTAATTCAAGAAAGTCAATTCACAGAGATGGCATGAGGCCATCACTATCCATGTGGTAGAATCTGGATGATGAGCGGTTGAAGGAACTGGATATGTCTAATGAAGATGTTGTGATAGCAGCCTTTCAGTATTTGTGGGGCTGGTACAAAGAAGAGGAGCTCAACCTATTCTGAGGTTCAGGATAAGAAGTAACAGATGGAAACTTACCAAAGAGAGATCCAACCTGGAACTAAGGAGAAATTTCATGACTGTAAGAATAATTTTATTTGTAAAATTAATTGGCTGTGTAATCAATCAATTAATTACTTGCCCCCAGAAGTTGTGGATGCTCTATCACGGGAGGTTTTCAAGAAGAGGTTGGACAACCATTTGACCCAGATGGTATAAGATCTCCTGCTTGAGCAGTGGGCTGGACTAGAAGGCCTCCAAAGTCCCTTTCAAGTCTGTTATTCTGTGTTCTGGACTGAAACACCATGCCACAAATACAATACAATAATACAATAGTAGAGTTGGAAGGGACCTTGGAGGTCTTCTAGTCCAACCCCCTGCCTAGGCAGGAAACCCTATACCGTTTCAGACAAATAGCTATCCAACATCTTCTTAAAGACTTCCAGTGTTGGGGCATTCACAACTTCTGGAGGCAAGCTGTTCCACTGATTAATTGTTCTCACTGTCAGGAAATTCCTCCTCAGTTCTAAATTGCTTCTCTCCTTGATTAGTTTCCACCCATTGCTTCTTGTTCTACCCTCAGGTGCTTTGGAGAATAGTTTGACTCCCTCTTCTTTGTGGCAACCTCTGAGATATTGGAATAATGCTATCATGTCTCCCCTAGTCCTTCTTTCTCTTAAGCTAAACATACCCAGTTCCTGCAACCGTATCAAATATCAAACAAGAACTACAGAGATCTAGAAGAGACTGTCTTCCTGAAGCAGAACTTGACTCATAGACCCATGTTATGCTGTGTGCTCCCAATTTGGGAGAACTGGAGAGTAGGAAGCTTCTCTTGCTATCCCAATATAATTAATTCAATCTGCAGAATATAATTATTCCCCTTGATTTGGGCACTTCTGTTTTAAAGCAGCAAGACTGATTTGGTTGAATCATCATGAATTCCGCCTTCTATAATGTTTTTATTCTATTCAGATTCTTGCATAACCATATGGAATTGGGACAGGAGCAAATATCACAACTTGCCTCACCCATAAAGACACAAATGCACACCTGTTTCCAGGTGGGAAAGTGTCAAACGTGTAAGGATTTATTGGGCTAAAAATAAAGAGAACAGAGTTGGAAGATACCTTAGAGGTCTTCTAATCCAACCCTCTGCTCAAGCAGGAAACCCTACACAACTTCAGACAAATGGTTATCTAACATCTTCTTAAAAACTTCCAGTGTTGGAGCATTCACAACTGTTCCACTGGTTAATTGTTCTAACTGTCAGGAAATTTCTCCTTAGTTTTAGGTTGCTTCTCTCCTTGATTGGTTTCCATCCATTGCTTCCTGTTCTCCCTTCAGATGCTTTGGAGAATAGGTTGACCCCCCCCTCTTCTTAGTGGCACCCCTCGAGTTTGAAGACTGCTATCATATCATCCCTTGTCCATCTTTTCATTAAAGTAGGCATACCAAATTCCTGCAACTGTGCTTCATATTTTTAGTCTCCAGCTGCCTAATCATCTTCATTGCTCTTCTCTACACTCTTTCTAGAGTCTCCACATCTTTTTTATATCGTGGCAACCAAAGCCGGATGCAATATTCCAAGTGTGGTCTCACCAAGGCATTATAGTGGGACTAATGTTCCACATGATCTTAATTCTATCAGTAATGTTCCATTGTCAGATTTCAGCTTGTGAGCTTCTCATCACGTTTCTCACAATTGGGACCAATTTCCGTATTTGTATCCTGGTATTTGGGGGGGGAGGGGGGCAGGTGAATGGAGAAGGGAGGGGAAATCATCAACCCACCTTTGAAGATAGTCGCTTTTTTTTTAGAAATCTAATTCTCCTGCCCCCACCCCCCAAACAACCAAATGTTTTCCTCAGTGATGGGTTTCAATTTATTTTAGTACCGGTTTGCTCATGCGCATGTGTGCAGAAGCATCGTGTGTGTGTGTGTGTGTGTGTGTGTGTGTGTGAGTGTGTGTGTAGCCTCCCACTGCCACCACTACCACAGCAGAAACCCACCTCTGGTTTCCCTCCATCTTAGCCTTCTTTCTCTCTCTCCTACTTCTGCAACTATCCTTGGCTTTGATTTCACAGCTCCTTGCTGTTCTTTCTGAAGACATTCTTACCCTTGATTGCCCCTTCCGTGAAAATACCTGAAGTCAGCTCACCTGAATTTTTCCCCAACTCCACCCTTTCTCCTGTAGGAAGTGGGCACCTACCCTTCTCCTAGGAAAATGGAATATTCTAGGAAATATTAAAAAGGCGGAATAGAATATTTCCCCTAAAAGAGAAATCTTAAGACAGAAACCCTGCCCCCAGCGGATATTTTGGTTATCTACAAGACAAAAGACTGGGCCAGCTTATCTACAACACAAAGGATCTTCAGCTCCAGGGTGATAGGATTAGCCCTCACTCAAGATCCAAAACTGGACAAAGCCATTAAGTCATAATAGGAATGGTCCAAAGCCCCTTCATTACATCATCACCCAGCAAGATTCAGCCTGGCCCCATGGGAGTCTGACAACCAACCAGAGTGCATTTCTTACACAGGAACAGGAAGCTCCAAGGCAGGGCCCAAGAGATGGTATAAATCTCTCTCCCTCTCTCTCTCACCCATGTGCTCTTTTTTGCCCAGGATCTCAAACCATGTGGTCCTGCCCACCATTAAACCATCTTTCCAAGCAGTCTCCATGTTCCCAGTGTCTTTTTCCCCACTTGGAACCGAACCCAGATGGACATTTCTTCCATCACTTCCTTGTCACCTACAGCTCCTGCCTGCCACTCTTGATCGTTGTGAAAGTCTACACAGGATCAATTCTTCCTCAAGAAGGAAAGGAAATAATCTGGGGCACAAGAATATGCAGCCCCAAATTCCATGGTGCCATGGATGGCATTTCTCCAGGGATTCAGCCAGAATTCTCCCTCCTAATCCCATATAATTTAAAGCAACCTGGAAACTTTTGGCTAAGGAATTCTGAGACTTGTAGTCTCAGAATTGGAGAGAGCCCTAATTTAATAAAGCGAAGGGGGGGGGAGTAAATCTCTCATAACTATCACATTTATTCTGACGATGCTCGAATCTTACAGAACAATACTATAACAGACCATTTCATTCTGCTTAGTCATTCCTTCTGTTTGCAAGAAGGGAGAAAGACAGAACGAGGGAGGGATATCATCAGGCTGAATGAAGCTTTGGAAGTTTAGCTATAGGCAATTCAATCAATTATCACCACGCACTAACATTGACCTGGGTTATAACCTGAAAACTGGAGTTTCTATAAATGTGACCGAACCAAGTCATGCTAAAGCAAGAATAAGATTTTTCTTTGGGAAAATTCCAGTTAAACTTTAAACTTTGCTAGCTCAGAGCATCTGGAATCTCACATCCCTGCAAAAAAATGTGTCCCTGATTCAGACGCAATCTGGCATCCTTATAGAAAGTGGCATTTTATACCGTGACTTAAGAAAACTGTTGTGGCAGTTTGTTGTGGCAAACTCATCCAGTGAGGAGGTTGGGGAGAAATATGGGCCAGTCCTGGAGTCTGGGGAAGGCTCTGATGAGGGCTCTGTGTCATAGGCAGAGATGAGGCCAGGGCTGTCCAACAGTGATCAGCTGCCTTCGGAGTTAGACATCAGTGGGGCAGAAGAACAGCTGGAGCCTGTTTCCTATATGCGCATGCACAGAGCTGCCAGGAGAAATGAACAATTAAGGAACAAGGGCCGACTAAGGGAGTAAAGGCATAGGTAGACGGTGGACGACCCTTCCCATAGGGAATAAAGAGGAGCGAAAGGGGAGTGGAGTTTGCAGAAGACAATTAGTTCACTTAATTAGTGTGAAGATTTGTTCGTGACTCTCAGAGACTCCTTGCCAAGTATTTTCTTGTTCAGTGTTGCCTTTGGAAGATACCGGCCTGGCAGTTCTCCTGATAAGGTCTGTGGTTGTAAATCCACCCTTGAAAGACTGTTTTCCGGGACTTTGTTGGATGTGAATGAGAGGAATTCACATTAGCTTAATAGAAAGGGGTTTTGTCGGGACAAGGAATCGCCTTCGTGATTTTGTGAAGCCTCAGTCAGAACAAAAATGTCAAGGTTGAAAGTGACAACCCATGGAAGAGAATGGTGTATAATCCAGGTTTATGGGGAAAAACACAATTGCTCAATTTCCCAAAATAGGAGGACCATTGAAAATATTGTTCGGTAGGGTAGTCCTTGATTTACAACCAGTCATTTAGCAATGATTCAAAGTCACACCGGCACTGAAAAAAAAGTGAGATACGACCTGTCCTCTTACTTATGGCTGTCACAGCATTCCCCACAGTCACGCAATCAGAATTTGGGTGCTTGGCACACTGTCTTGTATTTACAATGGTTGCGGAATTCTGGGTGACGTGGTCAAAATTTGTGATTTTTCCAGCTGGTTTCTGACAAGCAGTCAAATGGCATGATTCACTTAATAACTGCAGTGGTTCGCTTAACAACTGTGGCAAGTATGATTGTAAAATTGGAATGACTCACTTAATGACCTTGCTTATCAATGGAACTTCTTGTCCCAGTTATGGCCAGGACTGTTTACGTTTGAAATGACACAGGAATGTAATACTTTCCATCGAAGGAAGCAAGATCAATCCACTTACTAGAGAAGGGAGTAGAGGAGCTCCAGGGCTTTGACTACCTCTCTGGCTGGGCCGAGGCCCTTGGAGGCTTAGCCTTTCTCTGCCCCGGGCCTTTTCCCCGCTTCCTTCTCAGCCCTGGGACCCTTCAGGTTCTCCTTCCTCACCCCACTTGAGTTCCTCAGAGTTACGACCTGCCGGAGGACGGTAGACCTTAGCGGGGCTCTTCCCGGCCTTGGGGTCAAGGATCGTGGGAATCCCCCCCAGTTTACAAAGTCCCGATGGAAGTGGTGGTGCCTCTGTCTCCCTCCAGGAGGGTTGGACTAGAAGACCTCTAAGGTCCCTTCCAGCTCTCTTATTTTATGAACCTTTAGGGATTGTGGATTTCCCAACACATTTGGCCTAACTGAATTGTTGACTATAAAGAAGTGCATTTTCTTCAGTCACAGCTTCAGATGGTCACTAAACAATCATAAGGACAACTTCTAACAGATAGACACTCTTATGTACATATAATTAGCTTCTTTTGACAAAAACTTCATTTCACAATAGATCTCAATCTACTCCCCCATTTTCCAAAAAGCAAAAACATTATTTCATCTAATGGCTCCCGATTTTTTTTTTAACCATTTATGTATAACTTACAATTGTCTGCTCCAATTTTCCTCTCAGGAAGAGCTGCCTTGGTCTTTGATGCTTGGATCTTGAATTAATTTGTATTGTTCTTTATTTGTAATCTGGTCTTCCTCCCAAAGGAGCCAGAGAGATCTATTAAAAGAGAACAATACAGTGAAGAGGAAATAATAAGAAAGGTGATGGACTGTGCCGAAATGGACAAACTAACTAAAGAAATCCAGGGAAAAGAAGAATCAGAATTCTATCAGATATGGGATAAATGGTATAGGTCAGTGGTGGGCAACCTTTTTTTTCAACTGAGCCAAATCTCGCCAAAACCACGATTGAAATTTATTTGGAGAGCCGCATTTTTAAAACCGAAAATACATAGGATGGTACACTGTTTTTAGTTTCAATAAGTTTTTATTGAGAATATTCCGCATGCAAGTATCCACATAGGTGGGGAGGATACAAATAACACAACTAATAAAATAAAAACTTTAGAACGATATTATTTATCGATAACGTTAAATTCCGTAAAATTTGCCTTACAATGTAGAGAAAATTACATCCTGACATTGACTGACAAAGTCACAACCACTAATGTGAACATTGGCCTTGCATTTCCTTGGATAGTTTGAGTAAGTCAGGTTTGTATGTTGTTGCTTTTAATTTCATCTCCCTCTCCCACTTTCTTTCTTTTTTTCTTTTTCTTTCTCTCTCTCTCTCTGGCTCTTTGTCTCTCTCTCCCTCCCTCCCTCTCTGTCTCCCTCTGTCATTTTCTCTGGGTGTCTATCTGTCTGTCTGTCTCTCTCTGTATCTCTGTCTCTCTCTCCTCCTTCCCCCATCTCTGTCACTCTGTGTGTGTGTGTGTGTGTGTGTGTGTGTCTGTCTGTCTGTCTCTCACTCACTCTGTGTGTGTGTCTGTCTGTCTCTGTCTCTCCCTCTGTCTCTCTCCCCTCCCTCTCTCTCTGTCACTCTGTGTATGTGGGTGTGTCTGTCTCTCACTCATTCACTTAATCACTCACTCTGTGTGTGTCTCTCTCTCTGTCTGTCTATCTTTCTCTCCCTCCCTCCCCCTCTGTGTGTGTGTGTGTGTGTGTGTGTCTGTCAGTCTCTCTCTGATTCCCTCCCTCACTCCCTCTCTGTTCCTCTCTCTGTCTGTCTGTCTCATTCACACACACACACACACACACACACACACACACACTGTGGTCACCTTGTTGAGTGTTCCAATCACATGTGATTGGAACACTCAACAAGGTGACCACAGTGTGTGTGTGAGTGAGACAGACAGACAGAGAGAGGAACAGAGAGAGGGAGTGAGAGAGGGAATCAGAGAGAGACTGACAGAGACGAATCAGAGAGGTACTTTTAACTACCTGGCAGTGGCGTTTTGGCTTGGGGGGCTCCTCAGAACTTCCCAAGACTTCGGAGGGAAGTTTACAGCCCTCCCTCGGAACGCTTCGGAGGGAAGCTTCTTCAAAAGCCCTGGCGAGTGACAAGAAGTCTCCCAGGCTTTAATTTGCTGAGCTGTGCGCACGCGCCTGTTTTCCACGCCGTGGAGCAGTGGCGAGATTCTGCGCGGCGAGCGATGATTCCGGGGGCCATCCGGGAAGATGAGGAACGCGAGGGGGGACCCTGCCCCCCCACTGATGGCCCCCGGAATCATCGCTTGCCGCCCAGAATCTCGCCGCTGCTCCACGCCGTGGAAAACAGGTGCGCGCGTACAGCTCGGCAAATTACAGCCTGGGAGACTTGTCTCGCCGGGGTTTTGCAGAAGCTTCCCTCCGAAGCCCGAGAGGAGGGAGGGAAGCGGGCGCCCGGCACACAGAAGAGCCAGATTAAAATGTTTAAAGAGCCGCATTTGGCTCGTGAGCCGCGGCTTGCCGACCACTGGTATAGGTGGATGGAGGAAAGAAATAGGAATCCTAGGCGATAAATAAGCAGAATGTGGTAGCTCTTATAGATTGTTGTCGGTGTTAAAATGTTTATTCATTGAATAATATAAATACGAATGATTCTGGATAAAAGTACTTTCAAACAAATGTAGTTAAAGGAGAATGTTGGTATATTCTTTGATTTAAAATGCACAACTCAATTTGAATGAAGTATAAAGAATGATTGTAGTAATGCACGGAATTTAAATGTAACCAATCGACATGCTAGCTGGAAGACGTATTGAAGAGTGTTTTGTGTGTGCGTTATCTGTCTAATTAAAACAATTTTTTTAAAAAGAGAACAATACATTATTTAATTAAAAGCCGGGGTAGCGATAATTTACAAATCTGTCCTAACGCAGGGTGTCTAAGAATAACAAAAATGCTATAACTAAAAGCAAAGTTCATTCCAAAAAGGTAGCCTGAAATTTGATGGCACGAATGTCTGCAGGATGTAATCACACAAGTCAAGAGGGAGGTGACTGCAGTCAAAGCTCCACCTGTTGGATGTATGTCTGAAAGCCTGAATAACCACCAATAGCACTGACACCCCCCCCCCCCTTGCAAAATTCCTTAGATGTGCTAGATTGCTGGGGAAGAAGAGGAGGACAGAAATAACCTTGGAGAAAATACGTGGTGAGAAAACAGGGGGAAAAGGAAAGCGTAATGAAGAAGCTTCAGGATTGCATTGCCTTAATTCTCTTTGATATATAAAAAGGCGGGAAACATAAATGGAAGGGAGCCAGTTTGGTCTAGTGATAAAGGAATCAGGCCACAAACCAGGAGGTGGCGAGTTTTAATCCTGCCTTAGCCAAGAAAGCAAACTGGATGACTTTGGGTCAGCTACTCTCCCTCAGCCAAACCCAGCTCACAGGGTTGTTGCTGTAGGGCAGGGGTGTCCAAACTTGGGAACTTTAAGTTGGCTGGCTGGGGAATTCTGGGAGTTGAAGTCCACAAGTCTTAAAGTTCCCAAGTTTGGACACCCCTGCTGTAGGGAAAAGAGAGGAGGAAAGAATATTCGGTGTGAATTATTTATGAACAAATTAAACCAGGGGTGAGAGTCAAAAAATTTAGCAACTGGTTCTCTGCCCAGTTGTTGGGTGGGTGTGGCCATGCGGGTGTGGCCTACTCAGCCTCCTGCACCATGGTGGAGGGGGGAGTTTTCACCCTCCCCAGGATCCGTCGGTTTTCCTCAAGGCTCCGGGAGGATGAAAACGGCCCTCCCCCTGGCTCCGGAGGCTCTCCGGAGACCAGAAATATACTCATTTCCAGACTTCCGGGGGGTGGGGGCATTTTTTGGCCTCCCCAGGCTCCAAAGACTTTCCTGGAGGCTCCAGGAGGGCAAAACCTGCTTCTCCCAGACTCCAGAGGCCCTCTGGAGGTGGGAAATGGATCCGGAGGCTTTCCTCGAGCCTGTGGGAGGGCGAAAATGGCCTCCTTCAGGCTCCAGAGGCTTCCGGAACTTCCCGGAGGCTCATTTTTCACCCTCCCAGACCCTCTGCCCTGTACTTACCTGGCATCCAAAATGGGCCGTGTGGAATCTCCTGGGAGGGGAAGGGTGGGGTGGGCGGGGCCAGCTAGTCCTTGCAACCCATTCCTAAGAGTTCCGTAAACGGGGCGTGCATAAGCACACCAGCGTTCCTACCCTCCCTGTCCTACTGTCCCCATTTATTCGCATCCATTTCCTGTGTTCATGCCCATGTTTATACTTATACCTGTTGCCTTGTACATGTTTGACAAACTAAATAAATAAAATAAAATAAATTGAACCTATCTATCTTATTCCTGGCTTCCTCCAAGATGGCTGCTTGCTCTACCAATCTCCCCCTCCCAATATATATATAATAGAAAGGACTGTTTTCCTCTCTCTCCCCCCCCCCTGCTTTCCCCATGTTGGACCAGATAACGAAGCAGCTGCTGTTAAAGGCATTTAGCAGAGTCCCTTCACAGCCCACCTGTGCAAATGACCTGTGTGCTCCAGACAAAACACTTCTATTTTCTTAGGTCCTGAAAGCCATTAATTTCCACAGGTATTCTCCCAACCAGGTAAGGGAGAGCCTCCCCCCCGCACTCCACCCATCTCTGGTCCAACAAATCCTCTCTGTTTTAGCTTTTGCATCATATAAACAGAATATTTGGACGTGTTCTTGTCATTTCTGGCCTTTGCAGGTTCCCAACCTTGTCTTTCCTTTCAGCTTTTCCAATTGTGAGGACTCTTCTCCAGTAAGGTGTGACTCGGACAACCTCATTCCCCCTCCCCCAACATTATTTGGTCCATTTGGGCTTTGGGGTAATGAGAAGTGGAGGTTTTCTCTGAAAGGGACTGCTAGGCAGACTGGTTGGTACCTTCACAAAATGGCAGTCCCTTGCTAGGCAGACTGGTTGGTACCTTCACAAAATGGCTGCCAGGGTGGGCTAGGCTGGTTTCCATTTTCCCAGAAGGCAAAATAGGTGAAAATGGCTTCCTGCCCTCCGTTCCAGGCGGGCAAGGTGTTTTCCTTCATATTCATTTGCTTTCTTTATTGAGAAGTGGAGCAAATGTAATGAAGCACCCTGTTATGGTTAATTTCTTTTTGGTATTCTCTATTTTCTAAGATATACGTGTCCTATCCACACATCCGTGTGAAGGAAAGCAACTTTTCAGATTTTAAGTAATAGTAATAAATGAAGAGGGAGCCTGCCAGTTTGCCTGAAAATATATCATTCATCTACTATTTCTGTTACGTTGTGACCATCTAGAAAGATATTTTACCCACAGCTAAATTAAGCAAGGTTCCCTTTAGAACACCAAGATGGAGAATTAAAATAACAGCTCACAAAGAAGGATTCTGAAATGGGAAGTTCCTCCACCTTCAGAGTATTTTAGCTATTGCCATTTCTCTGTTTATTTATGTGGAAGAGTTATAAGCAAAATGTATACACAGTTCACCTATTTTTCTGAGTAGCTTGTTTGGTTCACTTTAGAAAAAATAGTGTTAACTTTAAAACATGAAACCAAGAAGCTGCAACAGTAGCAAAGCGTAGGAAATTTATTATGTGTTTATTGATGTATTAGACTCCTATCTCACTTTTCATTCAGAACTGAAGCTAGGGTACAGTAGGGTAGTGCAATAGCAATAGCACTTAGACTTATACCCCGCTTCACAGTGCTTTACAGCCCTCTCTAAGCAATTTATAGAGTTAACCTATTTGCCCTCAACAATCTGGGTCCTCATTTTACCGACTTCGGAAAGACGATAGGCTGAGTCAACCTTGAGCCTGGTGAGAATTGAACTGCCAAATTGCAGGCAGCAGAAGTAGCCTGCAGTACTGCACTCTAACCACTGCGCCACCAAGACTCACTTAACAACTATGTTGTTAAGTAAGACATTTGTACCTCTTTGCAAGTTTTTAATGCAGTTAATGGGGGCTGTTTTACAATGTTTCATACGGGTGCTTTCTTTAAATACCTATTAATTACAAAGGATATTTCTAGAATGTGATCTCAATATTCATTTCTAGAGATAGGGGAATTTGGCTGGATCTCCAGCATTCATTTTTAAAAAAAGGAATTGAAATTTAAATAGCCAATGTGTTTTCATTTTCATGAAGGGATGCAGTGGCTAAGACGCTGAGCTTCTCGATCAGAAAGGTCGGCAGTTTGGCGGTTCGAATCCCTAGAGCCACGTAATGGAGTGAGCTCCTGTTACTTGTCCCAACCTACCAGTTTGAAAGCATGTAAAAATGCAAGTAGAAAAATAGGGACCACATTTGGTGGGAAGGTAACAGTGTTCCATGCACCTTCAGCATTGAGTCATGCCACCCACATGACCATGGAGACGTCTTCGGACAGCGCTGGCTCTTTGGCTTTGTAATGGAGATGAGCACTGCCCCCTAGAGTCGGGAACGACTAGCACATATGGGGAACCTTTACCTATGTTTTCATAGAAACTGGTGAGCTGCCTGGATTTGTGGATTCCACACCTCTTAAAGTTGCCAAGTGTGAAAAAACACCGCTTTAGAAGCTGGTTTTCCTTCAAACTAAAATGTTTTGCTTCTCAATAAACCCATAGAACTAGCCTTATAATCTGAGATTGTGGCTTTTGACTCACACCAACAGGGTCATTTCATTTTGCGTGACTTTTACACTGGGCAGGATCTGATTCTATAACTCCCACAGTTTTAAGACAGACCTTTCAACGATTTTGGCCACATTCCTTGTGATCCAAAGAACTGGATTTCAGGTGAATTCAATGGGCAGGTGACCAGATGGGGAAGCCAAACGCAAAATATTTGGAACCAGAAATCTTTGGAAGGATCTGTCCTGGGAGGAGGCTCCTTGTGTATTTTGGATCTAATTGTGGCAGGAGACCTGCATTCCGCTTGCTGATAAAAGACTCCTGAAATAGAGGAGAGAGAGAGAGAGAGAGAGAGAGGGAGGGAGGGAGGGAGGGAGGGAGAGAGAGAGAGAGAGAGAGAGAGAGAGAGAGAGAGAGAGAGAGAGAGAGAGAAAGGGTGGGAGGGGAAAAAAAAAACCAGAACAGGTTAAGGCACTTCCTGAAATTAAAGTTAAAATTGAGAAAGGGAGTTTCCCTCCTGATCTCTCTGCCTCCCTCCCTCCCAACCAACCAAACATACACAAACCCAATCAGGTAGATTCAACTGGGCGTGGATTTCGCTCCAGGTCCCACCTCCACCTTTCCTGCAGGCCCAATGGCTTTGCCTGTTGGGAAATTGACTCAGGTCATGTGCTTCCACGGAGGGGCAGGTAACTTAGGAAAAAGAGAGCGAGGAAAGAAAAAGATTTTTTTTTAAACCTAGGCTGGGATCCTGCCATGATGTCAGAGGGAGACAAACGGACTGTCTGTTAAATTTTATCCCCCAGTTAGAGCTGGGGAGAAAGAGCTCACCTGAAATACAGGTACAACAGCAAACAGATATTTTCCCCCTTATTATTAAATGTTATTTGAATCTTAGCTACCTTTTTCCCTGTTCCCTTTTACCCATAGTTCTGGCTTTTCTGAGATTGACTTTTTTATATCTTCCCTTTGATCACTTGGGGAATGGGGGTACCCTTTATTTGTAAGTTTTTGTGTTTGGCTTGTTTTATACTTTTTCTCTCTTTCTCTCTCTCTCTCTCCTTTTCTTTTATTTATTTTTTGTTCTTTTTTTTTTCTCTCTCTCTCTCTCTTCCTTCTCTCTTCCTCCTCCTTTTTTTCCCCCTCTTCTCCTTTACCTCTGCTTTTGATTGTAGCTCTTCCCTCCCTTCTGTGGTCATGACGGCTTCTTCTCCGCACAGTGACTGTTTGGTGGTCTTGTTTGGGGCATCCGCTGGTGGAAATGGGGCTAAGCTGGGGTCGGATGAAAGGGAACTAATTCTGTTGGTGTGGCAAGTTGTGGATCTCCCCAGCAAGAAGGTATGACTTCCCAAACCTCTTTGTACACCCGTTGGGCAATTTGCAAAAGGAGAGGCGAAACCACTTTAACCGAGAAAAAAACCTCTTCTCTCTCATTCAACCACCTGAGGGGGATTTCTATATCTGAGCAAACATACCCAGGGCTGGAATGAGCTTTGCTCTCCTCCCCCAAACTTGGCTTGGGGGGGTTGGGGGTGGGGGGGCTGGCGGGTTAGTTGAAAGCAGGGAGAAACTATTAAGTCTGGACCAGGCTCAGTTCAAAATTAAACCTGGGTTCAAAATTTTCCCTTGAAATTGACTAGGAGAGTCAATTCCAGACTTTACAAAAAGAACGAAGTCTTCGCCCAGCTCCATATTCTGGGGTCCATTAAACCTGGGTTCAAAATTTCCCTTGAAATTGACTAGGAGAGTCAATTCCAGACTTTACAAAAAGAACGAAGTCTTCGCCCAGCTCCATATTCCGGGGTCCATAGAAGCATTTTCATGTTTGAGGGACTCTAAAAGGCCCTTGCTTCTTGTAAAACAAACAAACAAACAAACAAACAAACAAACAAACGGCCTTTTAACCATGTTTGGGATATTGGATATGTACCTTTTTGTGTTTCTGTGTTTGAAATCAGGCCTGCATGTTTGCTTGGGGAACCTGTCGCTTGATACGGGGATTAAACCGGAGTGAGTGGGAGGAAAACCTGTTTTACGCAACCCAGAAGAACTCGGTCCAATGAAATCCCTATGTTGACTTTCTTCCTCCCCCCCCGCACCCCCGCACCCCAAAGTGAATTTCAAATGAATAATTTGAAAAGAAAACAAGAGGGGAGGTTCAAGGGCTGTGTGTCCCCCCCACCCCCACCCCCACCCGAGATCCCTAAATCAAGTTCTTAATGATGGGATCAGCCTGATTTTATTCCCCCGCTCCTCATTGGAATGATGCAAGAATTGCAGCTGGGTCTCTTCAAAAAATAATCTCTTATATTTTTATGGGAAGGCTGTGAATCTCCTTGAAAAGGCAAAAAGCCCAGAGGGGAAACCGAGATGGGAAGTTTGCGAAATTAGCAACTGCATCTCCAGCCATCCCTTTCCCATTTTCAACGGGGAGCCAGCTGTGGTTCCAACCACCTTTTAATACACTTTATTTTATTTTTTTTACAAGTCGCTCGCTCCATCCAGTTCCTGGAGTTTTACTTTTCTTTTCTTTTTCCCCTCCCCCCTCCCCCTCTGCCTTCTTTGTTAAACATTTTCAGGTAGGGACGCTGCATAAATGCCTGGTGAAGGCAGACAATTTGGAGCTGAGCGAGCCTTGCCGAGAACTGACAGGGTTAACCCCCGAGAGTTTGGCCAAAGCGGAGCCTCTGGACCGCGTCCTCCAACAGGTGAGGGTTCGCTTGTGAATGCAGGGAGCAGGGTTCCAACTGATGCAATCGAGCAAACAGGAAGTGCCTTCCGCTTTGAAAATTGGTCAAGCGACCCAGTGCTTCGCCCCTTGTCGAGGAAAGCGTGTTTGTTCTGCAACCGAGGCTGGCTGGGCACCATCTCTGCCACGTGTGCGGCCACCTTGGATGGTGGCCTGCAGTGGCTGAGTTCACCCAGCACCCGAAGCTGTTTGCTTTTGCTCCTTTTGAACCCTTTCTTGGCCTTTGCAGTCGATCTGAGTCGCAGTTAAGCAGCCAGGGTTTGCGAAGGGAAGCCACTGAAGTTTATCCGGGCATCGGTAAACCTGGTTAAAATAAATGCAACATTTGTTGATTTAGTGGTGTGAACTGATCATGGTTGATAGTGTTTCGTTGGCCAGTGATGAGTGCTGGAACTTGGTCGAGTAAGAAAGTGCAGATGTGAGGACAGTCAGTAGATAAAACATCTCACCCTCATTATAAATGACTGGTTTACCCACCCTGTGCCCAATCTTCCATCATCTTAGGGAGGTGTCTCTTTGTTGTCTGTCTGATATGTACCAGCTCTCTTTGTGTTACCTGTCAACCATTCGGTTTGTGTTACCTGTCAGCCACACCTTTATGAGTTGTCCAGAGAATTATTTTTTTTAAAAATCCTGGCTTGGCATTATGTATGAACGTAATCCAAGGTATGAGCTATGTTAAAAAACTTGGATGTCGTAAGTCATTGCCGAGAATAATTATGACTGGAACTTTCGGTGAGCAAATCCATGTTGGCCCATTTAGATGTAGATTAATGTCTATATTTGTTGCTTAACGTTGAACTCCGGGACATATCTGCACGTGCGAATTCACTTGGAAAGTTTTTGGATACGTTGTGTGTTGCTGTTTGGTTTGGAAACTTCTCAAGAATTTTAATACACTTCTGAAACGTGGGACAGAACTTTAGCATCCTTTACAGCAGAGGTCCAACCCCCCCTGGGACCAGTACCGGTTCGTGACCTGTTAGGAACCGGCCTGCATGGGCAATGGGTGAGTGGGCAAAGCTTCACCTGCACATGTGCAGGATCTAGGTCCGTGATGGTGAACCTATGGCATACGTGCCAGAAGTGACACGCAGAGCCATCTCTCTGGGCACATCAGGCATCGCCCATTGCTCTTCCAGGTTCTGGTGCGCACCGGACAGCTGGTTTTTGCTCACATGGGAGCATTGGAAATCAGAAGCTCAGCTCCCAGGCATGTGCATGCACATCAAGGAGCTGCTCTTCCTGTTTCCAGTACTCTTCCCCCCCCCCCCCCCGCCTCCAGTGCATGCTCCCATTTCGGCACTCGGTGCCGAAAAGGTTTGCAAGCACAGATCTAGGTTGCACAAAAAAACCAATCCCTTCCTTCCCTCCCACGCCATCCCCAGTCCATAGAAGACAATTCTTCTTCCCAAACCAGTCCCTGGTGCCAGGGAAGTTGGTGACTGCTGTTCTACGGCAAAGTCAGAGAAAACTTTCTGGACCAAGAGCCCAAACCATAGCAAGATATCCCAAAGAATATGGGAAATGCTTAATGCTTAAGTTCAACACATTTTAATAGTGTTGATTTGACTTAATCTCTTTCCTTTTTTTAAAAAAAAATGTACCAGCCTTTCAAGGTAGGTCAAATTAGGAATTCTGGATTCCCAGAATTTTATTCTATTGATGAGACAGAATTTCAGAAGCCGAGAAGGGTTCTCACTGTCTCCAAATTGAATCAAGGCCAAGGCTATTCCAAAATCCTTGTTCACGCCTCCCATTTTCCCAGGACTGAGAGTAGCTGTTTCACACCCCTTCCCTAGTCCTCAAGGACAGATCATCTCTGCATTCGGAATCCCTACAAGTAATCTACACCCTCCAATCGCATTGAATATGAGAAACCAGATCAAAAGCCTTTGGACACGGCATCTGTTCCTGAGGATATTCATCCCAACTTTGGGGAAATTTTGGTACCCATGATGTCTTGGATTATGCTTCTTTGGGTGGGAGGGTGAGAAGATTCCTGTCTCTGAACAACAATGTAAGGACAGCTTTCAGGAATATCGACAGAAGAGAATATTTGTAGTTTAGGGTTGAACCGTAGAGTCCTTGAGGTTCTCTGAATTTGGTGGGTTTTTTGCAGACATTTCGTTAACTAAGTAGGTAACATCTTCAAGGCTAGAAGGGAGCGGGGTTTGCTCTCTGCTAGAGAATATAATGAAAGGTTTGCAAAAGAGCCAAAAACAGGCCAGCCCAGAGAGCACCAAGGACTCCCCGCTTTTCAAGGAATGTTACTATTCTTGGCAAGTCCCAAAGATGCTTTTTTTCCCAAGAGGCCACTGGGCTTTCTTGAGTCCAGCTGCCTCTTGGGAAAATAAGCACCTTTGGGACAACCGTGACCTGGATGGCTGAGAATCTCCATAGACATTGTTCTTAGCCAGGGTCCCACAAAAGACTTTGGATGGAGAAATGACAGGTATCGTATTTGGGTGGGAGGGTAAGGAGATTCCTGTTTCTGAACCACAATGGGGAAAGAAGGGAATGTTGCATCCCCTCGGATGCACAATAGGAGGCTGTCTCCTCTTGTTCTCTATCTCAGATTGAGGTCGTCCTTGGTTTAAGGACCACAACAGAGCCCAAAATGTCCATCGATAAGCAAGACAGTTGTTCAATGAATGTTGCCCCATTTGACAACCTTTCTTGCCACATTGAGTGAATCCCCGCTGTTCTTAAGTTAGTCACACAGTTGTTAAGTGACTCCGGCTTCCCCATTGGCTTTGCTTGTCGGAAGGTCGCAAAAGAGAAATCACCAGTCAGTCCAACCGTCCTAAGTACATGCCAGTTGCCAAGCAGTGATCATATGACCACGGGGAAGCTGCAATGGTGGTAAGGGTGAAAAAGAGTCATAAGTCACTATTTTCAGTGCCGTTGTAGCTTGGAACAGTCACTAAATGAATGGTTTTAGGTCAAGAACTTTCTGTTTTGGGTTGATTCCTGGTTGATCTATGGATGATTCCTGACATTGGAAACGAATTCCAGGACTTTTATCTGGCTTTGTAAAGCTTTCGTGAGGTTTGGAGAAGTAATTCTGGAGCTGAGCATAGATTTCAAAATTCCCAACCAAATTCTTCGCCTAGTTCTTTTTCACCGTTTATCTGAATTCTGCCACGGAACTTCCCTAATAATTATCCAGTAATTTCTCAAATTAAATTATTAGAGGGACACGGTGGCTCAGTGGCTAAGATGCCGAGCTTGTCAATCAGAAAGGTCGGCAGTTTGGTGGCTCGAATCCCTAGCGTCGCGTAACGGAGTGAGCTCCTGTTACTTGTCCCAGCTTCTGCCAACCTAGCAGTTCAAAAGCATGTAAAAATGCAAGTAGAAAAATAGGAACCACCTTTGGTGGGAAGGTAACAGCATTCCATGCACTTTCGGCATTGAGTCATGCTGGCCACATGAGCACGGAGACGTCTTCGGACAGCGCTGGCTCTTCGGCTTTGAAGCGGAGATGAGCACCGCTCCCTAGAGTCAGGCATGACTACCACATACGTGTGAGGGGAACCTTTATCTTTAATTTCTCAAAGAGAAAACTCTCCTTGCAGTAGCCATCTTACCCAGGAGCTTCTGGAAGAATTTCCTTCCTTGGTGTTTCACATAATTGAAGAGAAGTTTGTTTCAAAACAAAAACAAACAAAAAAAAAAAAACCTAAACCCCTCTGGCTACTTTGGGATTAAATAGATGCAAATTTCCTGCCCTCTGTCTTGGAGAGTTTCTCTGAAATCCTCTTTTCTACTTTGAAAAAAAAAATCAAAAGCAAATTCTCTTTCAGAAAACTAAATGAAGACCGATAGGAAAAATGCAAGGTATTTCTTTAAATAAATATGTACGTTTTTCTTTCTATAATACATCACATTTCCAGTTTTGCAATGGCAGTGTACTGGCTGTATCTAGTCCTTTTTGAGTAGATATAGTTTTATACATCCTGATTATAACCAATATTCTCTTAATCATACATTTATAATCTCTTTTAAATACATAATGTTGTATGTCATAGTTATCGACATTATTTTCATAATTGTACCTGAAAAATGCAAGATGATTGTTAAGATGCCAAATGGGTATATATTTATGATTGGGATCCTATTGTATTGTTTTTCCTGGAAATATGACATGTTGGTTGACATGTCTTGCGCTCAGAGCTTGTCTGTAGAATTTGTTGGGTGTTCCTTCGCTTTTAAGGTCTTAAAGAAAAGATTGGACAGCCATTTGACTGAAATGGTATCCTGATTGAACAGGTGGGTGGACTAGAAGTCCTCCAAGGTCCCTTCCAATTCTGTTATTCTGTATATATTCTGTATGTCTTCTTCCCATTCGTGTTTCCAAACAGTTGTTGGTAACTCCATATGTTCCACCAAGGCCATCCAGCTATGATAATCCAGCTGTTACGCTAATTTAGTAACTTTACTCTTCGTTTTAACCTTCACAGGGACTAGAACGTACTGTATTACAATACAACAAAAGCAAACTAAATTGAGGACTGTAGAGTGCCATTCAGAAGTGCCAGATGATATTTTTCATAATCCCCCAATAAGCATAGTGGAGGTGCTAATCTTAAACAGGATTTTAAGTTGGCTAGATGGTTATATGGTAATTAATTGAATATGAGGGGCCCTTGGTCCTCTCTGAGCTTGGTTGCCTTCTTGTAGACGTTTTATGACCCAAATTAGGTGATGTCATCACTGCTAGCAGGACTAGCCCTGATGATGTTACCTAGTTGGGTCATGAAATGTCTGCAAGAAAACAACCAAGCTCAGAGAGCACCATGGACCCAGTGGTGGGTTGAAGGCGGTACATCCCGGTAAGGGCGTACCGGTGCCTGCCGGAAGCACCGGGTACCGTTCTGGTACGGTGCTCCGGAGGGCCCACACACCTGCCCGAGCTCCTTACCTGTATTTGAGCACTTTGGCACTTCTGTGCATGCACATGAAGCGCACGGTGCCTGCGCGGAGCTCCGCCGAGCAGCTGGAGCATCGCGGAGGTGTCATGGAGGTAAGGACGCATGCACACGCTGTGTACATGTGGGGGACACCGGGCCCCATTGCACCGGGATCCGGAACCCACCACTGCATGGATTTCTCATTTCAACCCTGAGCTACAAGTATCCTCCTTTATTGTTAATTGAATCTTCTTTTGTATGCTTTTCCACCATCTTGTTTTTGGTCATCTGTTTAATTTACATTGGTTGCTTTTAATGGTTTTTAATGGATTGTGTTTATTACACATGTGCATGAGATGGATGGCTGTAGAAATCCAATGCAGTCAATCTTACCCATGTAGGAGATCCCAGGTGCAAGAAGTTGGATTGCGCACTTGGTAGAATACCACGTGATTTGGTCTGTTTCGGCTTTGAACGACACACCAGCATGTCCAGTGCTTTTCTTTCTGGTGTCCTTGCAGGATAAGGTTGCTCTTTTTCTATGTGTTACTATAGACACGAGGAATAGCTCGGCTATTTACACGTGAACGTAAACATTCCCTCGTCCTTTTTCTTCCTATGTATCTCTCCGAGCTTGGAGTTGGAAACCGGAGGGGAAAAAATTGAAAGTAGACAAATGCAATTTCAAAGCTTTGTTGAATGTGGGTTGGGTGGGTTTTTTTTCTCTCTCTCTCCTATGAATCTCCTGTGAGTGTGTTTGCTGAGGAGGTAAAACGGGTTACTAGATTGCTGTTTCTTGGACAAGTATCTGCCTGGAAAATAGAGCTGAAAGTGCCGTGTTGTTTCAAGGCTGCTGGGTTTTTTTTTTTCCCCTTCTCCATGCTGAGCTGATTCATCCTTAATTATAGGAGAACAGAAGCCTCTGGAAAAGCTGAAGTAATTTTGAGCAATGGGGGGGGGGAGCCATTAGATATGATACGTTTCTATTCTTTCACTCTCCAGTTGGATAAACTTCACGAAAAACCAGTTAAGACTGCAAAGTGAGTTTTGGTGGTTTGGAAATTATTCCAAAATGAGTATTCGGACTGCAAGTTAGATCTTGCCCTGCGTTTTACAACCAAAGACAGCTGAAGCAGCTTAAATACACTTTGCCGTTTCTTCTGTCTCCCATCCCTCCCTCCCTCCCAGTCACACTTCTTAAGCAACACACTATAATTATCTTCGATACTTTTACGAGACAGTACCCTGTTTTCGCCAATTGCAACTTGGGGTTTAGCCACCCTTCGCAGATTTTGCCCGCTTTTGCTTGCTGAACCAAGTCACGGACTGTTGTAATCGTGAATAATGGGGAAAGCCACAGTTGGCTGGGTACACAAATTAAATTAAGCTACAGTTTTAAAAACAAGTCGTACTGCGCCGGAGAAACCCCAGTGAATAAGTTAATTAAGGCATGATGAAAATCACAAACCGTAAATCATCCCCCCTCCCCATCAAAAGTTAACACAGCCTTTGAAAAGCTTGCCTTCTCTGGCCCCTTGTTTTGTAAGCTCGCAGTGACTGAGCTCACACATCTAAGTTCTTAAACCTAGCTTGTTGAATAAGCCAGCCATTGACAAATCGTTCCAACTATAGGTCATGATTTTCAAACCAGATTGCTGGATTCACATGCTAAGCCAAAAACCAAACTCTCTGATCATTGGGGGAGCTTTGTCACAGGAAGCTTTCAAGGAGAGACTGGAATGCCATCTGTCTGAAATGGTGTAGGTAGGGTCTCCTGCTTGGGGTGGGGGGTTGGACTAGATGACCTACAAGGGCCCTTCCAACTCTTTATTATTCTGTGTCTTTGGGTATAATGTGATATGTACACCAAGATGATTTTCTGGTAGGAACCAAATGGTTCTTGACCCTTTCCAAGAGAACTTTGCCAGGTCTGTAGGACAGAATCGGCTGGTTTAGCATACTTGGGCATGCTAAAGTAAGGACAGCTTTCAGGAATATCAACAGAAGAGAATATTTGTAGCTCAGGGTTAAACCGTGGAGTCCTTGATGTTCTCTGAATTTGGTTGTTTTCTTGTAGACATTTCATGACCCAACTAGGTAACATCTTCAAGGCTAGAAGGGAGCGGGGTTTGCTCTCTGCTAGAGAATATAATGAAAGGTTTGAAAAAGAGCCAAAAACAGGCCACCTTTTTTTTCAAGAGGCCACTGGGCTTTCTTGAGTCCAGCTGCCTTTTGGGAAAATAAGCACCTTTGGGACAACCATGACCTGGATGGCTGAGAATCTCCATAGACATTGTTCTTGGCCAGGATCCCACAAACACTAAATACACAATGCATGACTTTGGATGGAGAAATGACAGATATCATGATAATGTTTGTGTCAGGGTTGCAAAAAACACCCCCAATGAAAGAAAACTCCAAGGTTTGAAGTTCCTCAAAGTTCCATTTTATTGGAGATGTCATATTGGCACATCTGGGAAAACCCAAATCTGAAAGCTTCCAGGTTTTTCCCACCCAAGGGAAAGTTCAAGTCCCTGCCCAGCCCCCACATGTCCATCACATGGCCCAATCAGACCCTGTCCCAATCGGAGAGACCTTCCAATCACACCACTCCAGGTGCAGGGCAAGATGTCCTTGACTCTCTGAGAAAGGAATGTTATTTTGACTATATCTCTCTCTCATACTCCATATAATCCCTCCTCCTATTTTCTCACAGCAGTAAATGTGGCAAGCTGGAAGGCCCAAGGCAAAAGATGGCTTCCAGGCCTGACAGGCCACCCCCTCCCATCAGAAGACCATGTCCTATAACGAACTTAACACAGGGGATTAAAATCAAAATAATAGCCACAAGAAGTGATGTCCTATTGGCACATCTGGGAAAAGCCGAATCTGAAAGCTTCCAGGTTTTCCCCACCCTAATGAAAGTCCAAGTCCCTGCCCAGCCCCCACATGTCCGTCACATGGTCCAATCAGGCACCATCCAAAACTGGAGATGCCTCCCAGTCACACCCCTCCAGGTGAAGGGCAAGACGTCCTTGACTCTCTGAGAAAGGAATGTTATTTTGACTGTATATCTCCCCCATACTCCATATAATCCCTCCTCCCATTTTCCCACAGCAGTCAATGTGGTAGGCCAGAAGACCCAAGGCAAAATATGGCTTCCAGGGCTGACAGGCTGCTCCTGCAGGCATGGGTTTAGAAAGGAGAAGGGGACCTCCAGACTGTTTAGGTGAGCAAACCTTGGACTCAAGGAAAAGCAGTCAAATGAGCCTCGCCCTTTGCAGTTGGCTAGCAGATTGCTCTTTGCCCTGGTGAAGGAAGCCAGGGTTTTTGTGGAATCTGTTAACCTGAACAATGGGAGTGATATTGTATACTTTACACTGCAAACACGCGGCTCCTTCAGAAATACCGTCAACGTTTTGATCTGCAAAAGTATCCATTGGGGTGCACCGTCGGAAGGCTTGCAAACGTATTTCTTTGTTTTTGTTAGATCATACAGGTACTCCATTAAGGTCACAACTGCGACCAGGATTTCCAGCGCTAAGCTAAGCAGCTGTGAAATCAACTGTGCCCAAATTTGTGCCTTCTTTTTTTTGGGGGGGGGCATGGTTGTTAAGTGAATCTCTACAGTTATTAAGTCAGAGGGGGTCAAACTTGATTTCATTGAGGGCCACTTCAGGGTTGTGTTTGACCTGGGGGGAGCGTGGCCATGGTGGGTGTGGCCAGCTCGACATCACATGTCAGGGGCGCCTGTGGTGGCTCGAGCGCCCCGCTAAAGAAAACAGCTCCCGAGCTCCATTTCTGGCTGCAACCTTCTGCCAGCAAAAACGGAGCCCAGGTGCAGCCCACGTGAACTCCATTTTCAGCTGCAATGGCCTCCGTTTTCGCTGGCAGAGGCATCACGGCTGGTCCTTCACTGTTTCCAGGGCAGCCCCATGGGCTACATCTAAGCACCCAGAAGGCCAGATATCCCCCCCCCCCCGGGACCTTGAGTTTGACACCCCTGTATTAAGTGACTCAATGATTGTTAGGTAAATTCTAGACTCCCCACCCCTTCCAAATGGACTTCACTTATCAAAAGCCAGCTGGGAAAGTTGCAAATGGAAATTGCATAATTCCAGGGAGCTTGCGACCAAGATAAACACATGCCCGTTGCTATAAACGTGTGTATTTTGATCCTGTGGCTAGGCCGTGCAAGGGAAGGTCATAAGACATTTTTTTTTTCAGTGGTGATGTAACCTCAAAAAATGGATAAATGGCCGGTTGTAAGCAGAGAGCTACCTGTATGGAGTTACTATTATTCAGTGATCGCCTGAAAAGGTGCCACGCAGACGAAGGTCACAATCAGAATAGGTCGTCTTACCCTACGAGACAGATTTATGTGGAATATTGAGTAGTAGTAGTAAAGGCAGTTTGATTTATGCAAGGCAGTGCGAGGCTGGTTGTCTTTCATTGTTTTCCTTCACTCTGAGACCAGATAAATCATCTGTCTAGGAATGTATTGGTACTTTTTCAAGAAGGCAACTGGACTTCCTTGTTTTATTCTTTTGAAGACATTTCACTTCTCACCCAAGAAGCTTCTTCAGCTCTGACAGGATGGTGGGGAATGGAAGGATTTATATTCCTTGCAGACAGCTGGTCATTTGCATCCTTTTAGAGGGCGGTTGAAGCACTCCGAGGTTTGTCTCTGTCCTCAGGGTCACCCGAGTGGTGCAAATGGTTCCTGTGGTCTGCAATTTTTCTCTGGAAATCCATTCCTATTCCCACACCATTCCAAGGGTCTTCATCCCAAATTGTACAGCAAAAAATCTGTAGAGATTCTCAGTCCTCCAGGCCATGGTTGTCCCCAAAGGGGCTTTTTCAGGAGGCAACTGGACTTCTTGATTTTATTCTTTTGAAGACATTTCGCTTCTCATCTAAGAAGCTTCTTCCGCTCTGAGTGGATGGTGGTGAATGGAAGGATTTATACTCCTTGCAGACAGCTGGGCATTTGCATCCTTTGAGAGGGTCGTTAAAGCACTTGGAGATTTAAAAACCTTCCATAAATCCTTCCATTCCCCACCATTCTGTCAGAGCCGAAGAAGCTTCTTAGATGAGAAGCGAAATGTCTTCAAAAGAATAAAATCAAGAAGTCCAGTTGCCTCCTGAAAAAGCACCTTTGGGACAACCATGACCTGGAGGACTGAGAATCTCTATAGTATCTATTTGGTAGAGTGATAGAAAATGGCTGGTCTCTATTTTGCATTGTTGGAAATGTTTTCTAGTGCATCCATGGACCTATGTTTATTTAGAGATCTTGCTGAATTTCCAAGCTGGCTGTGAAGATGCTTGTATATTTTATTTAAATGTTGTCAGCTAATTCTCCCTGGTTCTCGTAATCCCCTCTAAGGATTTTCTTGTCTGTTGATGGATAATTGGAAACAGGGAAACCTGTTTCAAAATAGGAGTTGATGTGAGGACGGATGCATGTTAGAGGATGTCTCAGCGTATAAAACACGGTTGCTTTATGCTCACAAAATAAGGTGTGGATTTCTCTGTTTCATGGAGTATCCTGAATGAAAGAGGTTCAAACATACAGATGCTTCTTTGGGGAAGAAGATTTTTCTGGAAAAACAAAATTCTTTTATCTAGTTTGCTTTCTGCTGTCTATTTGGACACAGCCTTATATTGTTGGGTTTCTTTTGGCAAGAGTAAACGCTTGTGTATCTATTGCCAAGAGTTGTTTGCTGTCGTTTTGCTGTTGCTTTTTAAAAACAAATGAACCTGTTTGGCCTAGGGGTGAAGATGCTAACCTGGGAACAAGGAGACTGTGAGTTCTAGTCCAGCAGTGGGATTCAAAAAGGTTAGCAATTGGTTCTCTGCCAGGTTGCTGGGTGGGCGTGACCATGGTGGGCAGGAAATAAATTAAGTAAATAAGTAAATAAACAAGCACATACATGCATACATACATAAAATGGGATTTCTTTGTAGTTCTATCCAAATATCAATTGTTACCCAGCCATGCTTAGCTTTTCAAGCGCAGCTAACAAAGGTATTAAGTGCAGAAACACTGTTCAGTAGGTGGAGGTGAGGATCTCAGGTGCAAAGTAGTGGAGAAAAGAGGCAGAGGTGAATCTGTGCATTAATGGGATGTATTTAATTGCAATGGCGTACGGTCTCCTGCCTTGCGCAGGGGGTTGGACTAGAAGACCTCCAAGGTCTCTTCAAGCTCTCGGATTCCGCGTCCTATGGACAAACTTAACGAACTGTTAACATTGGAACTCATAAACACAGTAACCTGAGTAAGAGAATGTTAGTTATAAAAGCATATTAGAAATATAGAAGTTCTTCAATAGTATCTAATTTGAATTAGATAAATACAGACAGCATTGGAACTGTTTACTGTTATAATGATGTATCATACTGGATTTTTTATTGGTTGCATTCCCCCCCCCCTCCAAAAAAAATCTTTTAAAGGATGTTCTATGCATTTGGCTATTTTTCTGTTTGACCGTCGCTCTATCATCATTCTCTTTTGGTTTCATTCCCGTTTTGTTATTGTGGTTTTTAAATGGATAAGGTAAATAAATAAAGAAGGTAAATCCCCAATTAAGGAGTCAAGGATTGAGGCTGGTCTTTGGCGGTGATGTGGAATCCCAGAACTGATTGAGCTCTGTAGATTTATCTTCTGCATGGCATTATCTCTACCTGCCTCACCTCTTCCGTTCAATCCCTCTCTTTTTTGCCTCCTCTGAGGAAGTCAGGATGCTACAGGGGATGTAAGAAGATACTGAGGAAGTTGAATGCCTTTCTTGTTTCTCAAGTGGGTGGTTTCTGTTTTTTGTTTTGCTCCTTCCTCAGCCTGGTGCCCTCCCCAGACGTAGGGTTACATCCAGGGGTGGGATTGAAAATTTTAAGCAGCCACTTCTTTGCCCGGTTGCTGGGTGGGTGTGGCCATGATGGGCGTGGCCTCCTGCACCATGGTGGGGGGGATTCTCACCCTTCCCAGGCTCTGTTGGTTTTCCTTGAGCCTCCAGGAGGGTGAAAATGGCCTTCTCCAGAGGCCGGAAACAGGCTCATTTCCGTACTTCCGGAATTTCCGAGAGGCGTATGTTTTCATCCTCCCCAGGTTCCGGAGGTGTTCCAGAGGCCCTCCGGAGACTGGAAACGGCCCTGTTTCCAGACTTCCGGAACTTCAGGGAGGCCTGTTTTTCACACTCCTGGAACCTCTGGACTTACCTGGCATCCAAAATGGGCCATGTTTAGACTCCTGGGAGGGGTGGAGTGGGGTGGGTGGGGCCAGCCAGTCCTTTCAGCTCCCGGCTGAAAGAGAATTAACAGTGTTGGAAGGGACCTTGGAGGTCTTCTAGTCCAACCCCCTGTTCAAGCAGGAGACCCTATACCATTCCAGACAAGAATAAAATAAAAGAGAAGAGAAGAGAAATAGAATAGGATAGAATAGAATAGAACTGGAAGGGACCTTGGAGGTCTTCTACTCCAGCCCTCTGCTCAAGCAGGAGACCCTATACCATTCCAGACAAGAATAAAATAAAAGAGAAGAGAAGAGAAATAGAATAGAATAGAACTGGAAGGGACCTTGGAGGTCTTCTAGTCCAGCCCCCTGCTCAAGCAGGAGACCCTATACCATTCCAGACAAGAATAAAATAAAAGAGAAGAGAAATAGAATAGAATAGAACTGGACGGGACCCTGGAGGTCTTCTAGTCCAACCCCCTGTTCAAGCAGGAGACCCTAATCCATTTCAGAGAAATGGCTGTCCAATCTCTTTTTTAAAAAGCATCCTGGCTTTCTCCCACTGAAGCGTTTGGCATCTGGAGATGTTGGAATTTTGCTCTCTGAAACCATTGTAGTTGGACTCGATATATGCATTGCTCATTTCTGGTTTTTAAACTGCCTGTCTAGAGATGTGCCTGTACCTGTGGGTTAGTTATAAAAGCCACCTGAGTTTAGGAATGCAAAACAAAGTACCAAGCGCCAACCATTTCCCCTTGTATGTTATTCCACTAGGATGACAGCTGAACTCTCACGAGTGGTTGGGCGAAAGTGCTCACACAGTCATGCTTTTTCCAGGCTGATGTTTTCATTGCACATGGGACAATAGCATTAGTGAAAGATGGTCCTCAGGAGCACAGGGAATAGTACAGGTAGTCCTCGACTTACATCTGTTCAATAAGTGACCGTTCAAAGTTGCAACAGCACTGAAAAATGTGACTTACGACCATTTTTCACAGTTACAACCTTTGCAGCATCCACGTGATCATATGATCCAAATCCAGAGGCTTGGCAACTGGTTCGTATTTATGCGGCGGTTAGAATGCAGTATTGCAGGCTAACTCTGCTCACTGCCAGCAGTTCGATCCTGAATGGCTCAAGGTTGACTCAGCCTTCCATCCTTCCGAGGTTGGTAAAATGAGGACCCAGATTTTGAGGGTCAATAGGCTGACTCTGTAAACCACTTAGAGAAGGCTGTAAAGCACCGTGAAGCGGTATATGTGTTATTGCTAGCACACACAATATTTTGTGACTTTGGTGTGCGTAGCTGTGGTGAGAGGTGGTGTTTATTATAGCAAGACATTCTGAGCACATTGACCCCTCCTTTTTTTCCAGCTTCAACTTATCTAATAGTCACCATGGCACATGCAGCAAATCATAGCTCTGAAGGGGGAAATGGGGCAAGGAAACAAACCGTGGGACTCCAGATGTTTCTGAACTTTTCTACAGCTGCTGAGGATTGAGATCCAGGAACATCTGGAATGCCGCAGGTTATCTAGGACATATTTCAATTCACACAGAAAGCAACACAGAAAGCAGGAGTCCATGGTGGTGAAGATAAGGCCACACTTGGAATACTGCATTCAGTTTTGATCACCACGATGTAGAAAAGATGTGGAGACTCTAGAAAGAGTGCAGAGAAGAGCAACAAAGAGGATTAGGGGACTGGAGACTAAAACATATGAGGAACGGTTGCAGGAACTGGGTATGTGTAGTTTAATAGAAAGAAGGACTAGGGGAGACATGATAGCAGTGTTCCGATATCTCAGGGGTTGCCACAAAGAAGAGGGAGTCAAGTTACTCTCCAAAGCACATGAGGGTAGGACAAGAAGCAATGGATGGAAACTAATCAAGGAGAGAAGCAATTTAGGACTAAGGAGAAATTTCCTGACAGTTAGAACAATTAATCAGTGGAACAGAAGTTGCCTCCAGAAGTTGTGAATGCCCCAACACTGGAAGTCTTTAAGAAGATGTTGGATAGCCATTTGTCTGAAACGGTATAGGGTTTCCTGCCTAGGCAGGGGGTTGGACTAGAAGACCTCCAAAGTCCCTTCCAACTCTGCTATTGTATTATGACAGGAATTGAATTAGAACACCTGTAGAGGTGGAGCCAAGGGACATGGTGGCTCAGTGGCTAAGACGCTGAGCTTGTCGATCAGAAAGATCAGCAGTTTGAATCCCTAGTGCCGCGTAATGGAGTGAGCTCCCATTACTTATTCCAGCTTCTGCCAACCTAGCAGTTCAAAAGCATGTAGAAAAAATGCAAGTAGAAAAATAGGAACCACCTTTGGTGGGAAAATAACAGCACTCCTAAATGCTTTGGCATTGATTCATGCCGGCCACATGACCACTGAGACATCTTTGGACAGCGCTGGCTCTTTGGCTTTGAAACGGAGATGAGCACCGCCCCCTAGTGTCGGGAACGGCTAGCACATATGTGTGGGGTAACATTTACCTTTACCTTTAGAGGTGGGACCAGGCTGGAGAAGGAAGAGATAAACTTACTGTAGGTGCAAAATTAGGACCTTGTCTTAAACTGACACAAGATGTCAGGAAATGATGGGTAGTGTTGAAGTGGAAAAATAGTCACACATACACTGTCCTATGAAAGAGGATTGTAGGCACCCAAGTTAGGTTTTAGTGATTTGGCTCAGGTGTCTGGTTGCAACTTGGATCCTACCTGAGAACCTCAGGGAAGATGAAATCCCAACACTCGTCATCACTGATCCCCAGCTTACAAAACACCGAAATTATAGGTTTCTATCTTTAGGGGGAAAATGCATTTGGGAAAATTGAAGTGAAACAAAATGGAGCGATTTTTATCATTATACCCAAGGAGGTAATTTTAAGTAATCGATAGAATAAAAACAAATTAATGGAAGACAGACTAGCTTCACTCAGATGTTACAGAGCTGTTATGCCTAAGGAATAAAGTTTTAGGTTCGGCTATTAGAAATGCCTGAATATTCTTTAAGACTCACAGACAGTAGAAAATTGTGTGTGTGTGTGTTCTCTCTCCTTCTCTCTCTTTCTCCTTCTCTCTCTCTCCTTCTCTCTCTCTCTCCCTCCCTCTCTCTCTCTCTCTCTCTCTCTCACACACACACAGACACACACTAATACATATAAAAGTATTTGTTTTACAGGTTGTCTTGATATGTTTCCATGCTAAAGAAGGATGCATAGCAAAATCATCTAATTTTGATTTCTCTTTACTTAACCTGCAGTGTTCGTTGTCTTTCCTTCAAAATTTGGTGTACACTAAATGTTTACAACATCACTAATGAAACAGCTGAGTTACTGAAATGGCTGACAAGGTGGTTCTTCATGAAAAAGTGGGGTTTGTAGCAAGAAAGCATTTGAGTTCAATTGCATGGAAGTTCTTATAGGAGACATCAGTTTGTGAATGAACGCCATAATCATCTCATTTATGAAACAGATGGTTATGTTGCATTTGCCTCTTAGCATTTTCCAAGGCTCAAGCAGTACCTGGTGTTTTTTTTAAAAGACTCTTTAATCAATAATAAGTAAAGGGAAATGGTCATGCTTTCTTCTGACCGAGGCTTCCCAAGAGCATGAAGCAAACTCCTTGTCCAGACAAAAAACCCTTTTATTCATTGACTGTTAATTCTGCTCATTCACATCCAGCAAAGTCTTTCAAGGGAGGATTTAGTGTCACAGACCTTATCTGGCTTGGAGAGCTGCCAGGCCGATATCTGCAAAATGTGGCAAGGAGCCTCGGAGAGTCACGAACCAATTAAGTGAACTAATTGTCCACTGCAAACTCCACTCCCCTTTCGCTCCTCTTTTATTCCCTCTGGGTGGGGGCATTCATCATCCACCTGTGGCCTTACTCCCAAGTTGACCCCTGTTCTTTAGCTCTTCCCTTCATCTGGCAGTTCTCTCCATGTGCATACTGGGAACAGGCTCCAGCTGTTCTTCTGCCTCACTGATGTCTGACTCTGAAGGCAGCTGACAACTGGCATACGGCTCTGGCCCCCTCTCTGCCTCCAACACAGAGCCCTCATAAGAGCCTTCCCCAGATTCCAGGACTGGCCCATGTTCCTCCCCAACCTCCTCACTGTCTGAATCTGCACAGAGCCACTATCAACCCTAATGTTCATTTCATGCATTCAACAAAGCTTTGCGTATATTCTCATTTCCCGAAGCCAAAATAAAAGACTGCCGACCTGGTCAGAAATCAGAGAAGTTGGTAGAAAATATCCTTGCGAGAAAGAAGGAGGAGAAGGAGGAGGGAGCAACCTGCTAGTTGGCCTCCTTGTGAATTCTTGGCAAGTATTCCTATCCAGCACATCAGCCATTTTGTGAACATGCTCAGAGAATTCCAGATGTGTTTGCTGTTGTCGAAAGAATGTGGTTCTGTGATTGAAGAAATGTGCAATTCGGCTCTCAGTTGACTTGAAGAGGGTCACCTCCACACCTGTCCTAACAACTAACCACTAACCATGAGAGCTGAGGGCTTTCCTATTAGCAGCTCAATCTGCAGGAAATGGGCAGGGGGTAGAGATGCAAAGTTTTAAAACAGAATAGTGTATGGTTTCCTTCGGAGATTCCAACAAGCTGATTAACAGGTTGCAATTTTGTTTCAGGGCAAACCTGTTCTGCAACCTGTTTCTTCTTCCTCCTGTACCGAAGGGTGTGTTTTCCCTTCTGCCTGGTTTTCATTTCATCTCACAAATCTCTTTTCAAAACCATTTTGATGGCGTTTTGGGAAGAGGGACAAAAAAAGGGATGCTTGCCACGACTCTTGGAAAAGCCAAGGCGAATGCAAGAGCGATTGTTTTCTGGCATTTTTTGCTTTTTGTCTCGGCTCGGGTAAAAAAAAAAATTAAGGGAAAAAAATAGGCAGGAATGCTGACTCTGCTAGATTCCTTCTCTTTAGATTTGGAAAGCTGATTAGGTTTGGGCAAATGCCGTGTCTCCAGTTCTTTTGTAGGAAGTAGGTTACTTGGATCAGGCAGATGGAACCCTAAAGTTGATTATTAGATATTGGAAACTTTCCTTTCCCTTTTCTCTTTCTGCTTTCCTTTCCCTCAGCCTTTCCTTTCCTTCCCCTCAGCCTTTCCTTTAGCCTTTCCTTAACCTCGGCCTTTCCTTTCCCTCATTCTTTCCTTTCCTTTCCCTCAACCTTTTCTTTAGGCTTTTCTTTTCCTCAGCCTTTCCTTTCCTTCCCCTCAGCCTTTCCTTTAGCCTTTCCTTTCCCTCAGCCTTTCCTTGCCTTTCCTTTCCCTCAGCCTTTCCTTTCCCTCATTCTTTCCTTTCCTTTCCCTCAACCTTTTCTTTAGCCTTTTCTTTTCCTCAGCCTTTCCTTTCCTTCCCCTCAGCCTTTCCTTTAGCCTTTCCTTTCCCTCAGCCTTTCCTTGCCTTGCCTTTCCCTCAGCCTTTCCTTTCCCTCAATCTTTCCTTTCCTTTCCCTCAACCTTTTCTTTAGCCTTTTCTTTTCCTCAGCCTTTCCTTTCCTTCCCCTCAGCCTTTCCTTTAGCCTTTTCTTTTCCTCAGCCTTTCCTTCCTTCCCCTCAGCCTTTCCTTTAGCCTTTCCTTTCCCTCAGCCTTTCCTTTCCCTCAACCTTTCCTTTCCTTTTTCCCCCCTCAACCTTTTCTTTAGCCTTTCCTTTCCCTAAGCCTTTCCTTTCCTTTCCTTGCCCTCAGCCTTGCCTTTAGCCTTTCCTTTCCCTCAGCCTTTCCTTTCCTTTCCTTTGCCTCAGCCTTTCCTTTCCCTCAGCCTTTCCTTTTCTTTCCCTTCCCCCTTCCCTCCCTGAGCTGGAAGGAACAATTGTAGTCTAATCTCTTCAGCCCGCCCTCACCTACACACACAATTGTATAATTAGGTTTGTGTAACAGGCAGTGTCAGAGTCGAGACAGCAAACATAAGTAATAGACAAAGGAGACTGTCAATGAGTGTTACCTTAAACAACATTCAATCAATGATCCAGGTATCAACAACATGCCAAAACTCAACCCACCAGCGATAGTCATAGGATACTAATAAGCAATCAAACCATACTAGGGAACAATAAAAACAATATAAGTTGTAAAGATACAAGCAACATGGATATAGCCATAAGTGGGAAGAGCTAGGAACTAGTAAGGATGAGAAGAAGAATAGTAATACAGTCTTAGTAGATAATTTGACAGTGTTGTGGGAATTAGTTGTTTAAATGGAGAGAAAGTGCTTTTAAGTCTGGATCAATATTATACATATTATTATTATGTAAATGTATGATTTCATTTATTGTAGCCCCTACCTAGAATCCTTATTCTTCCTGGAGTGATTTCTTCAAGGACAGCTCTTCTGTCCATGGTGTGAAATCCCTTGAATTATTAGGAATAAAGGTAAAAGTTCCCCTCACATATATGTGCTACTCATTCCCGACTCTAAGGGGCGGTGCTCATCTCTGTTTCAAAGCCAAAGAGCCAGCGTTATCCCAAGATGTCTCCGTGGTCATGTGGCCGGCATGACTAAACTCCGAAGGCACCCGGAACGCTGTTACCTTCCCAGCAAATGTGCTTCCTATTTTTCTACTTGCATTTTTACATGGTTTCGAACTGCTAGGTTGGCAGAAGCTCAGACAAGTAACGGGAGCTCACTCCATTACGCGGCGCTAGGGATTCCAACTGCCAAACTGCCGACCTTCTAAATGACAAGCTCAGCATCTTAGCCACTGAGCCACCGTATCCCATTTATTAGGAATAGAAGAGACCAACTAACTGAACCTGATCATCCACATCAACCTACTGGTGGTCTTGGGCTGCATTGACCATGTTGTTCAACGGCTATTTTTATTAGCCAAACGACACAGGAAAGAACAGTATTGCAGAGTCCTTGCTGCTCTCTGAACTTGGTGGTTTGCTTGCAGGAGTTTCATGACCCAACTAGGTAACATCATCAGGGGTGACATGTGTAGGGTTTGATCCCTAGTTATATACAGCAGCTTGCCCTGCTAGTGTTGGTGAGGGTGTGGTTTCCTCCTCAGTAATTTCTTGATTAGGGTACAGGTAGTCCTCAATGTACGAGGAGGTGTTATAGAATAAACTGGACAAGCATTTGACTGGGATGGTGTAAGGTCTCCTGCCTTGAGTAGGAGGTTGGATTAGAACACCTCCAAAGTCCCTTCCAGCCCTATGACTCTATGGTTCTGTCTCTAGAGTTCTATGCTCTAGGATTATGTGTTGTAGGGTTCTAGGAGTCCATGGTTCTAGGATTCTCTATTCTAGAGTTCTATGTTCTATTGTTGTAGGGTCGTAGAGTTCTAGGGTTCTACATTTCTATGATACTATGATTCTATGACACTGATACTATGCTTCTGTGATATTATGGTTCTATGGCTCTATGGTTCTATGATCTTGATCCATATTTCTTTGACTGGCTTGATCCTTAAAGAGTACTAGGAATATATGTGCCTAAAGGCAGGGATCCTAATGGTTTTGTGAAGAAGGAGTATCTATGCATGGTCTACTACTTCCCTTCTTACTGGCTCAGCTTTGCACTACAAACAGTGGGAGAGTGTTGGGTAAATACAGCAGGAGGACGGTGCTTTGCAATCAATACCTAGAGCCTGTGCTAAAGATCGCGTTGCTGCAAGACCTTGAGGGGAGGGGAAGGGAGGTGGAGGGAGGGACAGGCCACGGGCAAACAGGGAAGTGTACAACAAAGGCTTTGTGCCTGTGTGTGCATGTGTTTCTGTGTAACGTCCTGCAAAGCCCTTTCAAACCGGTTATTATGGGGCCATGATGTTTTGCAAAGCTGTCTCTTGGGTTCGCGCAGCGAGTCGGGGAAGATCTCCCTTTCCACAAAGGAAAGGATAAATAGATTTAGAAGATATTTTCTTTTTCTCCTGTCTCCAACTCCACAGAAGATAAAAATGGACAAAGGGACGAGACTGGGGGGGGGGGAAATGAAAGGATCCTTCACCCAGTGCTCTCGTAACAACCAATGGCTCAAATATAACCAAGTGTCTACATTTTCAGAAAGGTCTTTCAATATTTTATATTAGATGTTTGACACTCGTTCGAAAAGTTGACTGGGGAATGGGATAATTATGAAGCCGGTGAATCCTGCCCCTTTGTTAATTCTGAAAAAAGAAATAGAACTCTTAAGGGAGTTTTGCTTAGTGTGCCTAGAAGATTTCTGCCTGGTGGAGATTTATGGTGAAATACAAGAAAACAGCCTTTCTGTCTAGCCGTTTTATAGTTTCACGCCGGATTGCACCAAAGGTGGGTTTTTTTTCAAGAGGCAACTGGACTTTCTTGTTTTTCTTTGAAGATGTTTCGCTTTTCATCCAAGAAGCTTCTTCAGCTCTGATTGGATGGTGGCGAATAGAAGAATAAAAATCCTATCAGAGCTAAAGTACCCTGTTTTACCCAAAAATAAGACCTCCCCAGATAATAAAGCCCAATTGGGCTTTTGAGCGCATGCACTAAAATAAGCCCTCCCCTGAAAATATGCGCTCCCCAAAAACATTGCAACACAGCAGCAGCCATGAGGTGACTACGCTTGCTGCTTCCTGCACCTCAAAAATGATAAGATCTCCCCGGAAATAAGTCCTGTCTTATTTTCGGGGAAACATGGTAGCTTCTTGGATGAGAAGTGAAACGTCTTCAGAGAAAAAAAACAGAAAGTCCAGTTGCCTCGAAAAAAAGCATCTTTGGGACAACCGTGACCTGGAGGACTGAGAATCTCCAGAGACATATTGGATTGCAGTTCCCATGTTTCTAAAGCAACATGTGGGGAATAATGGATCTTGTGATTCAACCCATGGAAGTTGCTAGTTAAGGAAGGCTATAAAATGATTTTCAGTAAATACAGAATATGATTTATATCAGGAGGACCAGTCTGTTGAGGAGGATGGCCATGGCAAACACTACCCAAATTTGGTGTAAAGGTAAAGGTTCCCCTTGCACATATGTGCTAGTCATTCCCAACTCTAGGGGGCGGTGCTCATCTCTGTTTCAAAGCCAAAGAGCCAGCACTGTCTGAAGACGTCTCCGTGGTCATGTGGCCGGCATAAATAAATGCCGAAGGCGCTTGGAACGCTGTTACCTTCCCACAAAAAGTGGTTTCTATTTTCCTGCTTGCATTTTTACATGCTTTTGAACTGCTAGGTTGGCAGAAGCTGAGACAAGTGACGGGAGCTCACTCTGTTACGTGGCGCTAGGGATTCGAACTGCCAAACAGCCCACCTTTCTGATCGACAAGCTGAACATCTAAGCCACTGATCCACTGAGCGTCCCATAACAATAATAGAGAGTGGATTTAAAAGAAAAATCTAAAATCAGGTGCTCTTGCAAATGGCCTGGCCCCGTACCCAGCACCTCGGATTGCCCCTGGTGGTGGGGGGATCAGCAGAGGTGTAAGGTGGGTAAAATCTGGAGCACCCCAAGCTGCTTCTGTGTATCTGTGATGAGTGGCAGGCAATGCTCAAGGAAGCCTGTCAGGTGTACGAAAGAGGCTGGTGGCAGGAAAAGGACAGCTGTGCCAGTTGGGGAGGGGGGGTCTTTTAATCTTAACTGTGGGACCCCTTAACTGCAAGGCTTGGGCTGCATTGAGCCTGTCAGAGGGAAGGCATAAGGCAGACCATGGCAAGAAAGCGCTTGCTGTTGACAACAGCAGGACTAGCCTCTGAATGAGGATTAGGTGATTCTTTCCTTGCTTGAATAGAGCTTAACAATATGGAAAGAAAGACGGCCTCAAGTCAAAAGCCCTTCGGGATGACTTCACGGACAAAGGGCAGCAGTGCCCTTTGCTGACTTCTGGGAGGCTTTTGAATTTTCTCCTCTGGCAACCTCCAGGGAATTATTTTTGGGGGAGGTGATATCCCATCTCACTATGAAGCTGTATGAGAGGGGTTCTTGGTGCCTTCTGTGCTGTGTTGTTTTTCAAGGACCCCACAATTGTCTTCCTCCTCTTCCTCCCCCTCCTCTCTTCCTCCCTCCCTCCCTCTCTTCCTCCCCAACCCCAGTCCTTTCTAGCACTGATGACGTTACCTAGTTTGGGTAATGAAGTGTCTGCAAGAAAACCATCAAGCTCAGAGAGCACCAAGGACCCAGGTTTTCCTCCTCCTCACTCCCCTTCCTCTCCCTCCCCCTCCTCTCTTCTTTTCCCCACTCCTCCACCCCAACCCTACTTCTTTCTAACATGGCATTGGCATCCTTCAGTCTCAAAAGACGATGGTATCGTGCTCTGGGAAGAGGTCAAAGCTGGAGTGTCCTCTCCAGAGCACGAGGCCTGGGTAGATTAATATGGAGGATAGACTGTGACCCAAGCAGCAGATCCTCTCTCTCCACATCGCTGAAATAGTCCAGGAACGGCAGAGCCGATACGATGCATCACAGGAGTTACCAGAACATGGTTGTACACAGTCATGAAATGCTTCTGGGACTCCGGCTCCGGATTTTGCCTGGAGGTTGACTCCTGAAGCCTTTTCCAGTAGTGGATATAGCCATAAGGCAGTGGAGGTTTCTAACCAGAGTTTCCCTTCTCCTAGAAGATGGTTCTGTCGCTTGATCTGCCGTTGGGGCATAGAGCCCTCTTCCGCCTTCCAAATCATTGACCGTCTTCTCCTGTAACCCTGGAAAGGGGCCCTTACGAGGTGCTCCCAGCCGGGCCAGCTGGACCAAGGATTTTTAAGGAGGTGTTACTCCTCTATCACTCACCCTTTGTCCTGGCTTGTGACAGGCAGAGCCTGGCTTCCCAAACATTGGGCCCAGGATGGCAGGGTTTCTTTCTAACACTAATGAGGTTAAACCACCAAGCTCAGATAAGTGAATCAGTCTGCCTTCCATAACTTGTCACTCTCTAGATGTGTTTGGAGAGATTTCAGACATCAATAAGTTTTGATGTTGAAACGTATCTGAAGGGTACAGTATCAGATTAAGGGAATTTTATATAAATTATAAACAAGCCACTCTCCCAAATCAGAAACAGCCCAAATGCGTGGATGATGGGTGACAGGAACAGAGTACTGTTGAAACAATAGTGCTTGGCAGAGCCGCCTAAACAAGCTATATTTATATTTTTCATTTGTAGGTGTGTGTCGATATGAATGTAAATTGAATGAAGATCTGCACTCTTTGTTCTATATAATAGTAGCTACTTAATTCTGCAGAGGGTTTGATGAGTAGGCATCTGCTGTACTAGTCTCGAGGGATGAGCTACCTCTTATTTGTAATTGTCCAGTTCCTCCCATTCCTATTTTGAAATCCAAGAAGGGCTCAGTTTGAGGTTCTAAATTTGTTGTAGGGGAAGGAGTGGCAGAACCTGGAGGTGGAGTCAAAAGAGGAACCAGCCTAGAGTTTCTACATAGTCACAAGCAGACTAAGTAATATTGAACTCCATTGACCCTTATCCAGCACCAAAATAGTGCTGTGACTTGACTAGATGACATATGTGACGTTCCAATTAAATGGATGCATTGCTACTCATTCACAGGAATGTACTCAACTCAGGGTTAGCACTGAATGAAGGACTTCATTGCCTTCAAAAGTTGTGGGTGCTTCATCACTGGACGTTTTTAAGAAGATAGTGGACAGTCACTTGTCTGAAATGATATAGGATCTCCTGCTTGACCAGGGGGCTGGACTAGAAGACCTCCAAGGTCACTTCCAGCTCTATTCTGTTTCAATGCAGAAATCTGCTTTGGAAATACAAGTGTGGTTAGCTAGAAAGTCAAAGCAATATCCCCATCTTGAAAAGAAAGTGGTAGATCATTTCTACAAACGTGTCAAGATATGGTGATTGCTTGGAATCGATCTCTCAAAGTCAAGCTTGAATGAGGTTGTCACTATTCCCTTCCCTCCTTCACATCTATGGCCCTGACTTTTGTCTACCTCTTTCCATATTTACATGTAGGTGCAAACTCCCTCTGCACAATACTGATTACTTAAACCAAACATTGGGTGTAGCTTTTAGCCTGACATGAAAATCCCTGTTCTCTCTTTTCTTCTTTTGTTGGTTGGCCCAGGGACTAATCTTCATTTGTGCACAGTTAAGCAATAGATAAGACCTTAAAAACAAATGAAGAACAATACCATTGTTCCGTTGTGAAATTATTGAACCCTGGTGCTTCTACGTTAGTCTTCTACCGCCTTAATTTCGCTTTTTAGAATTGAGTTGAGTGACAATAAAATAACTCTTCCCCCCACCCCCCGTCTTTGGCAGTGCTTTTCAGGGTCCCATTTTCATCTCCCAAAACAGAGGCGGTTCATGCATGTAGGATAATTTTACATCTGGTATTAAATCTGTCCCCACACCTTCTGTGTCTTCTGTCGACAAGGCCTACCTTTGCTCAGACAACAAATAGCCTTCAAAACAGGGGCAGTCAGTACTGCCGGTTCATTTGTGGGTGCACCGCACGCATGGGTGCTTGATGTGCATTGCGCATGCATGCGCAATACAATAAATATTGTTCTGCACTTGCGCAGAAGCAAAAAACAAAATGGTGGCACTGTAGGCACTGCCCGGAGAACTGGTTCAGGGGCGTGGCAGGCCTGGGTTACTGCCGGTTCCAGCGACCCAGGCCGCCAAACCACTACCGGTTTGTCCGAGTCCCTTTTGGGAGAGGGGGCGGTCTAGAAATACGAAATAAAATAAAGTAAAGTCTGAACCGGTCGGAACCCACCACTGCTTCAAAACCAGATTTTGGTGTCCATGTAAACTTTTTACAGCCAGTTGATTATACAGCAACAACATACAGCGAGCAGCAGAAACCACTGTTTAAAACAAGGCGAGGCTCACAAACCTTTTGCAGCTGAGTGGCATAAAATACGTGCTGTAGTAGCATAAGGAGTGTAACACAAGGAGTCGCTTTGCCGAAAAGGTGGGGTGGGGTGGGGGGGAAGGCAGGTGTTGGCTTGATGCCAGGCTCTGACTGGCTGAACGCGCCACGCAGCTTCTCTTCGCTCCCACTAAATGGCCAGAATCCTGTTTAACTGGTTTCCGAGGCAGCTGTTGTTCCATTAGGTTTTCTCCTCTGGGCTCAAGCATTTCATGTAGGTTAAACCTTTTTTTATAAAAAAAACAGGGCTGCTGCTTGACAAATGTAAGGAATGTTGCGGGTGATGTTTGGTTCGCGCTAGTCGCACCTCAGCTGAAGCAAGCAGGCTGGGGAATGTTTTAACGTCCTCAACTTATGTCCACAAGCGAGCCCCAAGATTTCTGTGGCTAAGCGCGCGGTTTGTTCGGGGAGTGCCCCGCTTTATGACCTTCCTTGCCGCCGTTGTTAGGTGAACCGCTGCAGTTGCTCAGTTGGTAAAGCAGTTGTTAAGTGAACCAGGCTTCCCCATGGAATTCATTTGTCAGGAGGTCGCAAAAGGGGAACATGTGAGCCCGGGATTCTACAACATGACGTGACTTCGCAACTAACAACAACAATCTCCTTGGGAGGGGAAAAAACCCCCCACCTTAATTCTAGTTATGAATATTTCTTTGGAAAAAAAAACAGAGATCTCACTCCCAAATTCAGTTGTGTGGCATGACCATGGCGTTTCAGATACAGCGAATCCCTTCCCCCTCCTTATCGCTTTCCGTTCTGTGCCCGTGCTCAAATAACACCCACAAAATAAATTCCAAGGAAATGCAAGAGCTCAAATTAGGGTTGTGTCAATATTGGCATCCAGGCGGTTCCTCGGGTGGAGGGTTGCTGAATTTCGATGCTTCTGCCACGAGGCAGGCAGGCATCCTAGGCGCCCTTTAAAAGTGGTAGACACGTCTCAAGCGGATTTGCTTCCGCGTGTGAAACATTTGGGCTTTTCTTTTCCAACAGTGCAGGGCTGCTGACCATTTCTAAAGTCAAACCTGTAAGGGTGACAAGGCAGTAATTAAACTGCTCATAGCATCTGAAATGCTAAAAAAAGAAAGAAAATATTGGGACAGGTTGGTTTTCTTGATTCTATCCAAATACTACCATCTCCACTCTATGTTGTTGTTAGTTGAAAAGTTGTGTCTGACCCATTGCGACCCCATGGACAACGTTCCTCCAGGCCTTTCTGTCCTCTACCATCCTCCAAAGTCCAATTTAAGCTCACGCTGGCTGCTTTCGGTGACTCCATCCAGCCCCCTCATTCTCTGTCGTCCCCTTCTTCTTCCTTTGCCCTCAATCTTTCCCAGCATGAGGCTCTTCTCCAGGGAGTCCTTCCTTCTCCTTAGGTGGCCAAAGTCTTTGAGTTTCTTCTTCAGGATCTGGCCTTCTAAAGAGCAGTCAGGGTTGACCTCCTCTAGGACTGACAGGTTTGATCGTCTTGCAGTCCAAAAGGCTCGCAGGAGTCTTCTCCAGCACCAGAGTTCAAAAGCCTCCATTCTTTGGCGCTCAGCCTTCCTTATGGTCCTACTTTCACAGCCATGCATTGCAACTGGGAAAACCACAGCCTTGACTATACACACTTTTATTGGCAGGGTGATGTCTCTGCTTTTCAGTATGCTTCCTTCTAGATTTGTCAGAGCTTTCCTCCCCAGGAGCAGGAGTCTTTTAATTTCTTGGCTGCAGTTGACTTCAAGAAAAATGGCTAGAAGTCACTTTTTTCAGTTCTGTCATAACTTCAAATGGTCACTATAAATGAACTGTTGTAAGTCGAGGACTACCTGTATTTCCAAACCTATTAATTTGTGAAATGGGAACCTAGGTCAGAGGCTTGTAAGTGTGATTATTTTTCCCCTCCTTTTTCAGTTCAGCCAACTGGTTTCCAATGACCTGAAAGTTCTAGGAAGGAGCTCATATACTTTCTGCACCGATGGCCAACCCCTTATTCGACAAGTTCTCCATCCAGAAGCATCCAAAAAGGTAAGCTACTAATGGGATCCTGGCTATGACTCAGGACAATATGTTGCAGTGGTGGGTTCCGGATCCCATTCCAACCGGTATGGTTGGAACGGGTCCCGCGTCGCCCACATGGACACGTGCGATATGCCCATGTGTTGTAACTGCCAGCAACGCTTCCACAAGCCTCTGCGATGCTCCAGCTGCTTGTCGGAGCATCGCGCAGGCGATGTATGTGCCATGCACGTGCGCAGAAGCACAGAAGGCTTTAAAGGACAGTTAAGGAGTTCAGGCAGGTGGGTGGACCCTCCGGAGCACCATACCAGAATGGTACCCGGTGCTCCGGGCAGGCTCCGGTACGCCCATACCGTCTGCAACCCACCACTGATATGTTGGATGTTACTTCAGGGCTCAATTTATTTTCTGCTGGGGATCCTTCAAATCTGAAACTACATGTTGTGACCCACCAGCTGCCAGCTGAGCTGTCAGCAGACTCAGATGATGAGGAGGTTGGGGAGGAACTTGGACCAGTGATGGAGTTTGGGGGAGGCTCCGATGGATGCTCTGCATCAGAAGCAGAGATAAGGCCAGGGCCATCCGACATTTCCCAGCCACTGGAGAGGCAGCTGCCTTTGAAGGGTGATATGAGTGAGGAGGAAGAACAGCTGGGGCCTGTTCTAGTTGCACAAATGTGCAGAGTAGCTAGGAGAGGAGAACAACGGAGGACAAGGAGTCAATTTGGGAAGCAAAGCACATGTGGACTCTGAATGGCCCCTCCCTGGCTGGAGAATAAATAGAAGGAAAGCGGAGTGGTTATCGTAGGAGACAACAGTTCATATTTCTGAAGACTTTGCTCATTGTGTTTCGTGCATCAAGGACTGCTTGCCAGAATGTAATGGGCAGCCTTTCGGCTGGGCGCTCACAGCCAAGTCTATTGCTGCATTTAACTCCTTGCAGGACTCTTGCTTGGACTTTTTGTTGGGTGAATGCCATTAATTCACAAGAGGTAACTAAAGATGGGTTTTTCATGGGAAGGACTCTGTTTCTTGTTTCAGCTAAGGCTGGATCAGAACACTACAATGCAGTGAAACTATGGTCATAATAACTTGAAAATTATGGGCTTCTGATGACAGCACCTCTTCTTCCTTCAAGTTTTATTTTAAAAGCATCTTTGTGAAATCAACAATCAAGCTCAACCTTTTTAAAAAAAAAATATCTACATCAGTGTTTCTCAACCTTAGCAGTTCGAAGATGTGTGGATTTCAGCTCCTAGAATTCCTGAGAGCTGAAATCTCCACATCTTCAAACTGCCCAGGTTGAAAAAACGCTGCTCTACCTTTTCCCAATTAGAATGCAAGAACTCTTAAGTTCTTTAGAGTTCAAGAACTCTTAAGTTCTTTAGATCATACAAATAACATACTATAAAAAAAAAACCCCACCCATAACTCTTTTCTAATCTAGGACAAGGTCATGTCATCTTCAGGTCAAACTGAAGAACTCCTTGTGACTTATGCAGATCATAAATCAAGGAAACAACAGTTCTGAGGTTTATTATTTCCTTCTTCTGGAGATAACTTGCTTTCCCCCCCCCTCAACTTTCCTGTGTGGTTCACAGCCCCAGGATGTCCTAATAGGCATGAGTAGCATTTGACTTTTGGTAAACTTTTCAAAAATGACAAAAAGCAGAGACATATTGGTAGTATGTATAAATAAGGAGGGTGCTTTTACAGACTGTCACTGTACTGACTTTAAGGCAATAGGATTAGCATAACTCTTGGGTAAGCTTTCTAAATTTGCAGGTGAAAAGAGTTGTTGAGTTGACGACTCTTTGTTATTGTCTTCAAACACATTCTAAACACTAGAAGGATCCTGCATCTAATGGAATCTGCATCTAATGGAATCAGGGGTATGTGATTTTGACTGAATTAGGGTTCTGTATTTCGTCTAATTTAACTGGTCTCAATCTTCCCTAAAGTCCCCTTGTCCCCTTCTCCCATCTGGGAACTCCCCGGGAGTTGTAGTTTTAAATTAGCTTCATCAACACTTCCATTTCCATTTCTGGTAATTTGAAGAATTGCAGTTCCTAAAATACTAATGGGCAGATCAGGTTGATAATAGAAAGATGAGCTAAGCACCTAGAAAGCCTTACACAAACAGAAATTTGAATACATAGTTATTATTTTTTTACTTCCATTTACCCCTTTATTATCACATGAAAGGCATCTCTAATCTAAATTTGTAGGGAAACTTAATTGATCAACCTGATGTGAAATTAATCCCAAGCACCTTTGAATGAAACAATCATTATCTATCACTCCTCTGGTTATTCAATCATCCTTTTCTTTCCTCTGCATCTCCTATCTGAAATTGTGTGCCTGGGCACAAGATTGCATGTAATATTTTGAATGTGAAATACTTTGAGCTTGAAAGGGGCTGATCTGAACATATTGGAAGGGTTTAGGGACAGAAACAAACAACAAGGTACCCATCCAGTTTTCTAGTCCCAAAGAGGGACTCATGGTCTCCAGCTTTTTAATCTGGTGCCTTAACTATTAGACCCAACTGGCTCTAAATATTCATTATCTCCTTTTTATGTTACTCCCATTACAGAATCTTCTGCTGTCTGATTGCTTTTATTCGTTTTATGATCTACGGAAAGAATTCCATGACTGCTATCCCAGCTCAGCCCCCGTGAAGGATCAAACTATACAATCTATGGCAGAATGTATCTTTTGCAAAGTTTTGCTAAAGTTTTATATCATAAGCAAAGTGGGATATCTGACCTTTCAGAAAATGCCAACTGACAATCTTCAATAGCCTTCATCCTTGGCTAGGTTGGTTGGGCTCATATTGAGAGTTGCAATTTTATAATATCCAATATACTCCAGTTTATTGCGCGTACACACATTTGCGAACAGGTAGGGAAAGTAAGTCAATACCACCCCTGATCCATGGTCAAAATGAAAAGTATCCCTATTTATTTTATTTATCAAATTTATTGGCTGCCCACCTTAGCACAAGGTTACTCTGGACGGCTTACAAAATTAAAAAATAAAACCATATAAATTAAAATTATAAAATACAAAAGCAAAAAGAAGGAGAGGGAGGGAATAGGATGAGCAGGGAGGAGGTGGTGATCTGATATTCATCTATAAGCCACCTCCATCATGAACCGTCTCCTTTGGAGTCCAAGGCCATCTGATAGACCCTAGGCCTTTAGACTCTTATGGAAGGTCAGGAGGGTGGGAGTGGACTTCACTCCCGGGGACAAGACGTTCCAAACAACAGGTGCAATGGCAGAGAACGCCCTATTCCTGGACCATGCCAGCTAGAATTTCTTCGCCGATAGGGCCCACAGCATGCCTCCTATGTTGGTACAACTGAAACAGGCCAATCCTAGTGGGATGAAATGGTCCCTCAAGTAGCCTGGAACCATACCGTGAAGAGGAATGGAATGGAATAGAATATGGGGATGGGGATGGAATGGAATGGAATAAAATAGAATAGAAAATGGGAATGGAATAGAATGGAATGGATTGGAATAGAATAGAATATAATAGAATATAATAGAATAGAGGAATGGAATGGAATGGAATAGAATATGGGGATGGGGATGGAATGGAATAGAATAGAATAGAACAGAACAGAACAGCACGGAATTGGAATTGGAATTGGAATTCTTTATTGGCCAAGTGTGATTGGACACACAGGGAATTTATCTTTGGTGCAGATGCTCTCAGTGTACATAAAGAAAAATAAAATAGAATATATTCATCAAGAATCATAAGATATAATACTTAATGATAGTCTTAGGTTACTAATAAGCAATCAAATTATACTAGGAAACAAAACAATATAAATTGAAAGATACAAGCAACATGGTTATAGTCATAAGTGGGAGGAGAGAGGTACTAAGAAAGAGATAGGTACTAGGAAGGAAGAGAAGAATAACAGTAATACAGTCTTAGTAGATAATTTGGCAGTGTTGTGGGAATTAGTTGTTTAGCAGAGTGATGGCATTCAGGGGGGAAAAATTAAAGGTGATTACCAACATCTTGAGTTGCAAGCCAGCAGCCATTGTAGCTCATGGAACAGTGGTATTAATGGGGCCCAGTGGTGCAATTCAGCCGATTCTATCCGTTTTGGGTGAACTGGTAGCAGCAGTGGCGGGAGGCTCCGCCCACCCTCCCGGATGTCATCATGTCTCGTTTTGAGAGGCGCATGCAGAGAGGTGGTGCCTGTGCTCACATTTGTGATCCGGTAGCGAAGGTAAGTTGATTTCACCCCTGATGGTTCCCAAGGACTGTCCGTGATCCATAAGCATCTCTGTGGCTGGAAAAATCCTTTCACGGTCGTTTCTTAAACTCAAATCATCCAGATATTGGCTATGGGATAGATGAAAGCGAGGAGGACTTTGGAGTATGGCAGGTGAAAGCCATGGTAGCCATTGTTTTCAGCATGCTTCCGGATACATGCAGTAAGTGAAATTCTGATTCTCATTCTGGGCCTGTTTTTCTTCTCCATCTGAAGCATCTTTTCTCTCCTTGGTGCATTTCCAGGCTCTTGACTTCTTCATTTTGGTCTGTTTCAGGTCACAGGTTTACCACCCCAGAAACGGTGAAGTACAAGTATGAAACGGGACCCTGGTAAATGTTTTTTTCTTCTTCATAGGATGGCACCAAATGGAAGCTGGATGGGGGGCAGAGATGATTGCGGAGTCCCTGGAGCCTTATTTATTTATTTACAGACTTTTATTCCTGGAACGCGGTGGCTCAGTGGCTAAGACGCTGAGCTTGTCGATCAGAAAGGTCGGCAGTTTGGCGGTTCGAAACCCTAGCGCCGTGTAACAAAGTGAGCTCCCGTTACTTGTCTCAGCTTCTGCCAACCTAGCAGTTCGAAAGCATGTAAAAAATGCAAGTAGAAAAAACAGGAACCACCTTTGGTGGGAAGGGAACAGCGTTCCGTGCACCTTCGGCGTTGAGTCATGCCGGCCACATGACCATGGAGACGTCTTCGGACAGCGCTGGCTCTTCGGCTTTGAAACGGAGATGAGCACCGCCCCCTAGAGTTGGAAACGACTAGCACATATGCCCAAGGAGAATCTTTACCTTTACCTTTATTTCTGGGAGAAAAAGAAGGATAGTAAGGAAACATCCCCAGTTATCTCAAGCTTTGTAGAAAATCCGAAGTCACCATTTTTGCTATCTTTATATTTAATTTTTTCCCCCCGAGGGCTTCCTAAATGCCAAACATGAGAAACATACCATTTTTAGAGACAATAAGAAGGGTGACTTTGAGAGAAATGTGCAAGAATCTTAGCTCAATACAGTGGCATTTTGGTCTTCCTGTGGAGTTGATATTCTGGCTTGCTCTACCTGGCTGCTGTGACACTTACTTGGACTTAAGTCTTCCAGTGTCATTACAACTACATTGGGCTAAACGTTTTGTCCAGCGATTTTGGATTGGTTCATGCTATGGCCTGTGAATATTATTGCAGCGTATATAGGCTAGGCACGTACGAGAGTTCATATTTTCTCATTTAGTTATTTTTTAAATGTTATTTTTATATGTTTATTTATTTAGCTTGGAATAGTAGAATTTTCATGAAAAGTATATGGAATTGGGATGGGATGAGATGGAATGGAATGGAATAGAAAATAGAATGGAATAGAAAATAGAATGGAATAGGAAGAAGAGAAAAGAGCTGGAAGGGACATTGGAGGTCTTCTAGTCCGGCCTTCTGCTCAAGCAGGAGACCCTCTACCATTCCAGACAAGAATAAAATAGAAGAGAATAGAATAGGAATAGAATAGAATAGAATTCTTTATTGGCCAAGTGAGATTGGACACACAAGGAATTTGTCTCTGGTGCATAGGCTTTCATTGGGCATACAAACAACAAAATAATATAATCATAAGATACCAATAATGAAAGGTAGTAGAAAAGATGAGAAGGATAATCGTAATACAGCCAAACTACATGGTAAATATCCTTAGACACAAGACACCAATGTGGGTGAAGTACAATCCTGCATTTTGCTGGCACGAGTACAATCCTACATTCAGTGACCGTTCAAAATTACGAGGGCACTGAAAAAGTAACCTATGACCAATCCTTGCATGTACAATTGTTGCAGCATCTTACAGTCATGTGGTCAGAACTCAGGGGCTTGGCAATTAGCATGTATTTACAATAGTAAATCCAGTTGAAAGTGACAAGGGCACTGGAAACAGTGATTTACAACTGGTCCTCACATTTACAACTCGCAAAGCCACCTGGAGTTAAGTGATCACTCTTTGTGACCTTCCCAGCTCAGGGGTCTCCAACCTTAGCAACTTTATGATTTGTGGACTTCAACTCCCAGAGTTCCTCAGCCAGCAAAGCTGAGCTGCCCCCTCTCCCAGCTGGCTTCTGACAAGCAAAGTCAATGAGGGAAGCTGGATTTACTTAACAACCATGTGACTCACTTCACAACTGCTATAATTTGCTTAACAGCTGTGACCAAAAAATAAAAGGTCATAAAACTGGATATGACTCATTTCACCTCCGCCTTGCTTAGCGATGGAAATCTTGATCCCAATGGTGGATGTAAGTTGAGGATCGCTTGTAGTATGGTAATCCAGAATTGTGTCAGATTAATTGCTGGTTTGTATTGTCTTCTCTTTCTTTTTGTAGTAGTAAATCAGAAGCAGTGGACAACGAAACGGTCATACGGGCCCGAGGTCTCCCTTGGCAGTCTTCGGACCAAGACATAGCTCGCTTTTTCAAAGGCCTTAATATTGCCAAGTAAGAAAGTTTCTCAATCATCCAATAGAATAGAATTCTTTATGAGCCAAGTGTGATTGGACACACCAGGGATTTGTCTTTGGTGCATAAGCTCTCAGTGTACATAAGGAGAATAAAATACATCAAGAATAAAAGATACAACAGTGAGAGTCAAGGTTACTAATATGCTATCAAATCGTACTAGGAAACAAATAAAACAATATAAATTGAAAGATACAAGTCATAAGTGGGAAGAGATAGGTAATAGGAAGGAGAGGAGAAGAATAGTAATACAGTCTTAGTAAACTATTTGACAGTGTGATGGGTATTATTCGTTTAGCAGAGTGATTGTGTTTGGGGAAAAACTGTTTTTGTGTCTAGTTGTTCTGGTGTGCAGTGCCCTATTGCATCATTTTGAGGGTAGAAGTTGAAACAATTTATGTCCAGGATGCGAGGGGTCTGTAGATATTTTCACAGCCCTCTTTTTGACTCGTGTAGTATACAGGTCCTCAATGGAAGGCAGGGTGGCAGCCATTGTTTTGTCTGCAGTTCTAATTATCCTCTGAAGTCTGTGTCTGTCTTGTTGGGTTGCAGAGCCAAGCCAGACAGTTATGGAGGTGCAGATGACAGACTCAATAATTCCTCTGTCCAAGTCATGGTTGTCCCAAAGGTGTTATTTTTTCAAAAAGGCAACTACGATTTCTTGATTTTTTTTTCATTGAAAACATTTCACTTCTCATCCAAGAACTGAAGAAGCTTCTTGGATGAGGAGCAAAGGTTTTCAAAGAAAACATCCAAAAAAAGTCCAATTGCCTTTTGGAGTGGGAAAAAACCCCACTTTGGGACAAGGAAGAAGGATGGGTTAATGCTGTCTGTTTCCAGCTACATATCCATTTTACTTTTCTGTTGCTGCAAATGCTTGTGTCTCCTGTCTTGGTAATCTTAGCTGTAAAGGATTCTTTACAGTCCCTGTCAAGGTGGCTCAGTGGCTAAGATGCTGAGCTTGTCGATCAGAAAGGTCGGCAGTTCGATGGTTCGAATCCCTAGAGCCACGTAACGGAGTGAGCTCCCGTTACTTGTCCCAGCTTCTGCCAACCTAGCAGTTCGAAAGCATGTAAAAATGCAAGTAGAAAAAAATAGGAAACACCTTTGGTGGGAAGGGAACAATGTTCCGTGCACCTTCGGCATTGAGTCATGCCTGCCACATGATCACGGAGACATCTTCGGACAGTGCTGGCTCTTCGGCTTTGAAATGGAGATGAGCACCGCCCCCTAGATTCGGGAACGACTAGCACATGTGTGCGAGGGGAACCTTTGCATTACCTTTAAAGGATTCAGGGTAAAATTTTTATACTTAAAAGTTGGGCACCCAGAAAAGTTAGTGTGGACCACAAACTCTTCAAAAAACATGAAAACTTGTTGGGTGATGTCTTTATCAAGAACCATCAATGAGAAGAGTAGAATGTTATTATGTTCAGCTTTTCTGTGGAGTCAAGAAAGGGGGGGCAACGGCCATTGTTTCTTCAGAATCTGGAAGGAACTTCTAGATTAGATATAATCAGATACTAACCGACTGCATTCAGCCCATAAATTCTGCCTTGGGGACTGATTTCAAGATGCTGATAAAAGTTCTTGTGGTTTAACAATCTGACTTAAGTTTTGTACTTTCTTTGTCATCCCCCCACATTCAAGAGTTCAAAAGCTTTTTACCACATTTGAAGTTGTTCTGGTTCATTCTAATTCAGCCAACACAAAGAATCGAATAGAATTCTTTATTGGCCAAGTGTGATTGGACACACAAGTCATTTTAATTTGCAACCTGGCAGCTCTTCCTAGTGATTTGAGAGTGCGTCCCATTGATTTATAAGCGATGCAATTTTATGATTTTGATTGCACCGTGATTGTGGGTGGCTTTAGAGCAGGATTGAAATCTTGCCATCCAAAGCTCAGTTGCATCAAAAAGCTTAGCCAGATCTTTAAAAAATGACATCGCTTTGGAAGAAAGCTGGATATGGTTCATTTTCTCTGTGGGTTTTCTGAATTTCCCCTTTCTTTTAGAGGTGGTGTGGCCTTGTGTCTCAATGCTCAAGGAAGGCGAAATGGGGAGGCGTTGGTGCGTTTTGTCAGCTCCGAACACAGAGACTTGGCTCTGGAGAGGCACAAGCATCACATGGGAAGCCGATACATTGAGGTAACTTACTTAGCTAGCTATAATTGATTAATTATAACTAAAGAACTCGATGTGATGTACTGGACGTATGCAAAGGGGATGTAGCATTAGCAATAGCACTTACACCAGTGGTTCTCAACCTGTGGGTTGGGACCCCTTTTGGGGTCGAACGACCCTTTCACAGGGGTCACCTAAGACCATCGGAAAACACATATTTTCGATGGTCTTAGGAACTGAGACACCAATTTTATGGTTGGGGGTCACCACAACATGAGGTACTGTATTAAAGGGTCACAGCATTGGGAAGGTTGAGAACCACTGACTTAGACTTATATACCACTTCACGGTGCTTTACAGCCCTCTCTAAGTGGTCAGAGTCAGCCTCTTGCCCCCAACAATTTGGGTCCTCATTTAACCCATCTCAGAAGGATGGAAGGCTGAGTCAACTTTGAGCCTGGTGAGATTCGAACTGCCAAACTGCAGGCAGAAGTAGCCTGCAGTACTGCACTCTAACCACTGTGCCACCGTGGCTTGTGTAACAGTCATTTACTTGTTTCCTATCTACTTAAATAATTTACACGGCTGCCTATCTCACTACCATCTTCCTGAATAGTTGACAACGAATCAAGGCTGAGATTACAATTTTTTAAAAATACCAATGTATCATGTGCCAGGAAGCCACATAGATCATTCCATTTTATGACCAATAATAATCCCAAAGGAAAAGACAAAGCAACTAACAGCAACTCCCCTATCATCCCAGCCCCAAAACATGAGGGAACAACCAATCATGACCAATTGGATGAGGGCCATCCATATCTCCAAGCTACCTTCCCTTTGTATACAGATCTCTAGTGCCAATAAGATTGCATTGAAGGGCCATGGAGCTTGATCATCATATCAGTTCTGGTGGATTAAGGAGAAACATTCAGAGTGATCCTACAAATAATTTGGCCCTTGGCCATACAGGGCTTTATGGTGATCGCTTAAACTACACTTGGAAGCTTGGTAGAAGTGTAGTGTTAGATTCCTCTTGTAGTGTTGTATGAGTGTTTTAAAGATGAATTAAATGTACTTTTATATGAGTACTTCCAAATCTACAGAATAAATGTTCTTGAGATCTCCTGATATTCCATTTTCCTTAGGGAGCACTGATTACTGGTTCCAGATGGTATCACAGACCACTTCTGGAAAGCTAGATTGATGTGGTCTGCAGGAGAAGTATCCCAAGGTCTTCCCAAATATTATGTCCTAAAATGGTTTTGCAGATAACTAGATTTATAAAGAGTATCTTGTGTCATCTTAAAAGACAAATGTGTATATTATGCTAATATCACTCATCAAATATCTAGACATCGATCATAATTATTGTCTTTGCCCCTTTTTTGTTTCAGGTTTACAAAGCCACAGGAGAGGAATTTCTGAAAATTGCTGGTGGTAAGTTCTTTAGCGGGGGAAAAACCTTATTAAGCAAGAGATTGAAACTGTACTGCGAGAAGGTGCTTTTAAGTTGCTATGAGAAATAATATAAAATGTGACATATCAAAATTTATTTTTGGTTCCTCAACATGCCCATCACCAGATATTGGGGTGGGGTGGGGTATATATAAGTCTCATAATTTTAACTATAAATAGTTGGGAGTTCAGTCAACAGATTCAGAGATGGAGAAGGTTGTTCCAAATAGACCCAGCACCAGGAGACTAAATATTTAATAATGTCTTTGTTGACATGACTTAACAAACTAGCTAACTAGCTAAACTTTTGCTTACCATGCTGTGTAAATTCAGATCCTGTGTTTAAAATCAGTCTGACGCGTGCACCCAGAAAATTTTGCAAGTTGGGTGTCTTGTTTATTTATTTATTAGATTATATATTGTCTTAGGGAATGCGTTGGCTCTGTGGCTAAGATGCTGAGCTTGTCAATCAGAAAGGTCAGCAGTTCATCGGTTCGAATCCCTAGAGCTGCATAATGGAATGAGCTCCCGTTACTTGTCCCAGCTTCTGCCAACCTAGCAGTTTGAAAGCATGTAGAAAAAATGCAAGTAGAAAAACAGAAACCACCTTTGGTAGGGAAGGGAACAGTGTTCTGTGCGCCTTCGGCATTGAGTCATGCCGACCACATGACCACAGAAACGTCTTTGGACAGCGCTGGCTCTTCGGCTTTAAAACGGAGATGAGCACCGCCTCCTAGAGTCGGGAAGAAGTAGCACATATGTGCGAAGGGAACCTTATCTTTACCTATCTTGTCTTGGGTTTGTACAACCCGTAATAGCGCATGTATTGCTCACTCATTCTAATAACCCCACAACAGCAACAACCTTGGAGATGGATTGGGCTATGAGGACTGGCCCGAAGTCACACAAGCAGCTTCTATGCCTCGTGGAGGGACTAGAATTCACAGCCACCCACTTCTTCATCCAGCTCTTTCGTCAGTGTATGAAAATGTGGAATTAGAAAGAATGTTCAATTTCAAATTTTAATTGACAAAAGGTTTCTCTCTGAGGATTAAGTATAAGACGTACACTTTCCTGTCCTTAACGGTGGTCATCTCTTCTGTCTAGGCACCTCCAACGAAGTTGCCCAGTTCCTCTCCAAGGAGAACCAAGTCATCATCAGGATGAGAGGTCTCCCTTTCACTGCAACGCCCGAGGATGTGCTTGGTTTCTTGGGCCCCGAGTGTCCCGTCACGGGAGGCAAGGAAGGCCTCCTCTTCGTCAAGTATCCAGATGGCAGGCCAACTGGAGATGCATTTGTTCTGTTTGCCTGTGAAGATTATGCCCAGAATGCCCTTAAGAAACACAAGGAGATCTTGGGCAAACGCTACATCGAACTCTTCAGAAGCACAGCAGCTGAAGTCCAACAGGTGGTACCACATATTTTATTCTGGGCATTTGGGTCTCTCTCACCTTTTATACATTGGGCCTTCTTGGGGATAAGAGCCACAAACAACTGGTGCAGAGATCTGGGAGCAATGAGAGTAATTTAATCCTAGAACATGGACCCAAAACAGCCTTTGGAATTTATCCATTGATCTTCAGGACAACAAAATGAGTTTAGGTGATTTTTCTCAACTTTTCCAGAGGGGAAGTTGGCCTCACTAAAATGAGCAGACCATGAAAGCATCTCGGCAGGAAAACCAACACTCCTTTTATTGGGATTAGATGTAATAAGAGAATCTGGCATGTCTGATTATGTTATACCTCCTCTTCCTCCTATTTATAATTCGGTGACAGGAAGACGTCTGCGCGAGCCGCTTCTGAATATTACCGTATTTTTTCGCCCTATAAGACGCTCCGGAATATAAGACGCACCCAATTTTAAAGGAGGAAAATCTAGGAAAAAAAAGATTCCGAACCAAATACTGTAGTAAAATATTTTATATCAACTGTAGAAAGTTAACAGCAGTTTAAGAACAATTTTATGTCTGCCCCATTTTTAGATGACCCAGGTGGCTACATTCGGCGTATAAGACGCACCCAGATTTTCTCCCCCTCTTTTTTGGAGTAAAAAAGTACGTCTCATAGGGCGAAAAATGCGGTATCTCATCATTCCAGACTTAAAAAGAGTTCCAGCCCTTTCGCCTTGGGAACAGTTCCTACATATTTTTTTTTAGCAAGGGTCATCTTCCCCTACTCTCCAGAGGGGAAAATTCTGGCCCAGCTTATCAAGAGTTTAAAACCCTTCCCCTTCACATCGCCAGGAGGAATTCCTCGTGATGTCTTCCCTCAGCCGTGAAGCATAGTTTCCAAGCCAGGGTTGCTAGATGCACTCATTGCAGTAATCCACACACACACGGTATCACGGCTTAGTATGATAATGTGACCTCGCTATTTTCTTAGGATTCTTTCTGCTGGCGCTTTTTGCAAAAGGCTTCAAGTAAGGGAAATCATTTGATTTTGTTGTGTCGATTCCAAATAGGGAATATAATCGGGGGGGGATTCAGTCTAATTTTACAGATGCTAATTTTACATCTGGCTTGCCAAACTGGTAGTTGCAAGGACTGGCTGGCCCCGCCTACCCTGCCCCGCCCCTCCCAGGATTCTCCACACAGCCCATTTTGGATGCCGGTTAAGTGGAGGGCTCGCGCGGAGGCTCCGGGAGGGCAAAAAATGGGCCTACCAGAAGTTTCGGAAGTTAGGAAACGGACTCATTTCCAGTCTCTGGAGCCCAAGGGAGGCTGTTTTCGCCCTCCCAGAGGCTCAAGGAAAGCCTCCGGAGCCTGGGGAGGGTGAAAATGCCCCCACCCACGGTGCTGCGGAAGGCCGAGTAGGCCACACCCACCATGGCTATGCCAGCCAGCAACCAGGCAGAGAATGGGTTGCTAAAAATTTTAAATCCCACTCCTGAATGTAATCAACCGAGAGAGGGCCAATTAGGGACCCCTCCTCATTTACAGACGTAACAAATTAAGTCTTCTTGGAAGAGGAGAGAGGGCTGAATTCCAGAGAGACCGTCATCTTCACCTGTTCCAACGAAAACACAAGCAAGGATCCCTCGGCACCACCTTAAACCCAGGTTGGTTCCTTGGGGCAACAGCCTTCTAGGCAGACTGAAGGAAGGTTGACCAGATGGTCTATAATTAACTTCAGGACAATAGTATCTCTACTGCTGGCTGGGCTCCAGTTACTTCTCTCTGGCAGTTGTCTGTTGGAGACAGACCCAAGAGGGACTCACTAGAAATATTACCAGTGAGATCTGAAAAGCCGGGAGTTTGTGTGTGTGTGTAGATTTCTCTGAGCTTATTATTTTAGCCAGATGGAGACTTTTCTTTGTGCCACAAAGGGGATGAGTCTGGATGGGTTTATGGCACAGATGGAGACTTTCCTGGATCAGCTTGAAGCAAGAGCAAAAGGGTGGCCTTGAAGGGACGGCGACATTTGCATGGGCTTGCCTTTGTGTACGATGTCCAGGCATGGCTTTTGTTTAGCTGTGGGTCACTCATTAAACTAACCCAAGAGCCTCAAGGTGACACACAAGCCCCACATTGCAGCTTATGGAGGCTTGTTTGTTTCTTTGTTAAATTTATGTCCTGCCCATCTTCAGTGGTGGATTATTTTATTTTATTTATTTATTTCTTTATTTTATTTGTCAGTAAGTACAAGGAAACAAGTATGAAAAAACGGCACAAATAATTAGATATACATAAGCAAAACATAGCGCTAAACACAGATATAAATGGGGACAGTAGGACAGGGAGGGTAGGCACGCTGGTGGGCTTATGCACGCCCCCTTAGGAACCTCTTGAGAAATATGTAAGGTCCACGGTAGACAGCTTAAGGTAAAAGTTATGGGGGTTAGAGGAATTAACAACCGGATCGGGTAGGGTGTCCACACATTTCCTACTCTTGCTGAAATCGTTTTTCCTGCAATCAAGATTAGAATGGATTCCATTTAGTTTGTAACCTAGCAGTTCGGAAGCACGTAAAAAATGCAAGTAGAAAAATAGGGACCATCTTTGGTGGGAAGGTAACAGCCTTCCGTGCGCCTTTGGCATTTAGTCATGCCGGCCACATGACCACGGAGACGTCTTTGGACAGTGCTGGTCTTTGGCTTTGAAAGGGAGATGAGCACCGCCCCCTAGAGCCGGGATCAACTAGCACATATGTGCGAGGGGAACCTTATCTTTTGTGTTAAAGGGAAAGGATATCTTTTATTAGTTTTCTTTTTTCAAGGCCCTTGTGTAGTTGAAGTAAAAGTTGTCATTAACAGGTAGGGCGTTATGGCAGATTTTCTTGTGCACTAAACTTACAGTTCTTTACACTTTCCTGTCTTAATGATCCATCTGTGAGAGGTATCTCAAGATCCAGCCCTGTGTTTTATTTTTTACCACTCCTGCCCTAGTAGATAACATAGAATTTTGTACCAGGAATCAGTGTTTAAAGCTCTTTTCTCACACGCTCACTTCTCAGTTAAATAATTCAATGTGGGCCAGACGGCTAAGAAACATTTGGAAGTATTTTGCTGAGGAAAGCTGATCTGTTCTTGCCTTCTTCAGCAATTAAACCGTTAAAGAACCAGTTCAGCTTAATGAGGCAAAGATCAGAGGGAACCTTTTCACCTTGTGTGCGTTGTCCTTCTTAAAGCCGGGTGCCTGGATTAGCCATTACCCACATTTGTTTCGGCTGGACCAGTTTATCCTGGTTGCCCTGAATTGGCTTGCTATGGTGGATGCGTTAGGGAAGGGCTGAATTCTTAAGCCGAATTCAGGGTGTAGTTTGGTAACCTTGATCTGTTAGGAAATGGTAAGTATAATGTTGTGGTTTGGGTGAAAGAGAAACGGTGATTAATGGGAGATTTGAGCAAGGAGGGAAGTGAGGTGCATATTAGTTAAAAATGTGTTCACCCTGCTACATTAATACAGTATAGCCCAGTGATAGCTAACCTTTTTGCCATCGCGTGCCAAAAGCTGGGGGTCGTTCATGGGCATGCCCACACTCATAATTCTATGTGCGTGACCCACCCTGTGCATTCGTGTGCACACTCTTCCCTGATTTTCGCACGCGATGGACCCGTTTTTCACCCTCCCCAGGCTCCAGAGGCTTTCTAGAAGCCTGGGGAAGGCAAAAATGCCACCCTACCCCCGAGGCCCTCCAAAGGCTTCAGGAGACTTCCTTGAAGCCTCCGGAGGGCGAAAAATGGCCCAACATGCAAACCGGAAGTCTGTTCCCGAACGGCCGAAAATGAAGGCTGATGTCAGCTGGCCAGCGCACGCATGCGCGGTGGAGCTGACAGAGCAATGCCTCGCATGCCCTAACAAATGCCTTCATGTGCCACCTGTGGCAGGCGTGACATAGGTTCTCCATCACGGGTATAGCCTTTATTGTCATTGTACTTCATGTATACAATGAAATTGGTTTTAGTTTCACTGGTGCAATCCATGACAAAAAATACTAACAACATAAATAGTATAAAGAGCAATCCCTATGCAAGTAATTAGGTAAAAAAAATAAGAGCTGCGGTGGCTCAGTGGTCAGAGTGCAGTACTGCAGGCTATCTCTGCTGGTCACTGGCTGCCTGCAGTTTGGCAGTTCAAATCTCACCAGGCTCAAGGTTGACTTAGCCTTCCATCCTTCCGGGGTGGGTAAAATGAAGACCAGATTGTTGGGGGCAAGAGGCTGACTCTGTAAACCGCTTAGAATGGGCTATAAAGCACTATGAAGCGGTATATAAATGTAAGTGCTATTGCTAAAACAAGAAAGGAAAGAAAGAAAGGAAAAGTAAAACCTGTCAAATGTTTCAACATGTGTGTGTGGAGTGATTGTGGTTGTGTTTAAGAGTCTGACAGCCCAAGGATAGAAACTACGTATTTTTAAACCTATTTGTTCGGCTGGCAGAACAGAGTAGAAAAGAGAACAGCTTGTACAGAAATGACAAAACATGAATTCTAAATAGGCAAGTGACTTTGGGTGGAAAACTTGCATTCCCTCACACAAGCCATAGATGCCCATAAAAACAAATTTTCAGCATAAGCGCTCAGTTAGAACTATCACCTTGATGAAATGAATTAATCAAGTTAAAGTTAATTGAAGTTGAAAGGTTGGAGAAGACTTCTCAAATATGAGCGATTTCATAGCATGTTAAAACAGGTAGTCCTCAGTTGTTAACTATTCATTTAATGAGAGTTCGAAGTTACAGCGACACTGAAAAACCTGATTTATGACCGTTTTTCACACAACCACTGCATGATCACATGGTCAAAATTAGGATGCTTGGCATTTATGACGGTTGCCGTGTCCCAGCATCATGCGATCACTTTTTTGCAACCTTCTGATGAGCAAAGTCAACAAGGAAGCCTCTGTGTTAACTAACTGCAGTGATTCACTTCACAACGGTGGAAGAAAGATCATAAAACAGGACAAGATTAACTTAACAACAGAAAGCTGACTTAACCACTGTTCTGTATGGCAATGGAAATTGGGGGGGGGGGTCAGCTGTGGTTGTAAGCTGAGGACCACCTCTAGGGCAGGGGGTCCCCAAGCCTGGCAACTTTTAAGACTTGTGGATTTCAACTCCCGGCTCTGCTGGCTGGAGAATTCTGGGAGTTGAAGTCCTCAAGTCTTAAAGTTGCAAGATTGAAGACCTCTGAACTAGAGGTTTTCACTCTTCCTAGTCCGTATCCAGAAAGCAATTCTGTTCTCACTCTCGGTGAACTTTCTCCTCCTGCCAGGTTCTCAACCGGTACATGTCAGCCCCCTTGATTGCTACTCTCCCTACCCCGATCGTCCCTGTCATCCCTCCTCCTTACACCATTGCTGCTGGCAGTTTGCGAGACTGTGTCCGCCTCCGAGGCCTGCCTTACACAGCTGGGATTGATGACATTCTGGAGTTCATGGGCGACGCGACTGGAGACATCAAACCGCATGGAGTTCACATGGTCCTGAACCAGCAAGTATGAAAGGGTTGTAATGTCCTCAAACTCTTGGAGACACGGGCTCCACGCAAGGGCTCAGAGCCTGTTGTGGGTGTCTCACAGAGGGGTTGTCCTAGGGATAGAATGGAGCAACCATAAACCAGAAGGTGATCATGATGGGGTTTTCTTCCATCCCATGAGCCTTGTAGGAACCTATTGTGGCCTGTTGGCTGCCGGCCCCTCCAGCAGCCAAATTGGAGGAGGGAGGCAGGGTCAGCATCAAGGCAATTTCCCAAGGGGGAAGAGAGAATGGAGCTGGCAGAGAGAGAGAGAGAGAGAGAGTGAAAGAGAGGGAGGGAGGGAAAGAGAGGGAGGGAGGGAAAGAGACAGAGGCAGCCCTCAGATGGAGAGTCAACAGCCCCCAGGTCTGGTGGTGGCTGATGAAGAAGAGGAGGAACAGCTGTGTCCAGTGCCTGACATGTGGCTGCACAGAAGGCAGAGGAGAGGAGAGCAGTGGAAATCTATGGGCCGGTCCTTGGGATGGAAGAGCCACCGCTGCTAGCAAAGCCCCACTCTAGCCCTGGGGATAAAATTTGGTTCTCTTAAGGAAATGTGAAATCTTCAGATTTAATCCTGCCAATAATCAGTCTCGGATATCTGATGAAAACGTCTGGGAAAGCACATGGTATTTCTTTTGTTTGCAGAAGAAGAAGAAAGACTAGTAGAATGTCAGCAGTATCCATCTTAGATTGTGTAATAAGATTACCTGAAAATTATAGGGAGTTTGCCAAGCTTCCCAGGATGAAATTAAAAGATAGAGACTTGGCGTTAGTCCAGAATAAAGATGAATGCAAATGAAAAGAACAGCTTCCTTTATGCTGCAAAAGATGAGCAAGTATTTTACTTTTGGTGATTCTTTTTTTAAAGAAACAAAAAACCCAAACCCATGGCCAATAAGACAAAGAAAAATCGTGCGTCAACTCTGGAATATTATTACGCTTGGTCCCACAATGAGCCAGATGTTTAGACCGGATTTGGCATTATTATCTATTGAGTCCTTCTTGAGGACCTGAGAGAGGCAGATGTGGATGTTGGATGGTATTGCAGTTATCATCACAGAATGTCAGCTCTTCCAAGCAAAGCTGCCTTTTGCAATTGATTTTTTTTGGGTCAATGCCAATGGCGTTGAAGTGGTGCTCCAGATGTGTCTATGGAGATTCTCCATCATCCAGGTCATGGTTGTCCCAAAGCTGCTTTTTCAAAAAGCAATTTCTGGGTTTTTTTTTTGAAGACATTGTGCCCGGATTGTGCCCAGGGGAATCTATTACTATTGGTACTACCTTTGCTTTCTTTCACTGCAGTCGTTCGACTTCTATTTGAAGACCTTTGTATTTTAGGACAACGATTATTATATCTCACCTAATTTTTATAAGTCTCACCAAAACAACACAGCAGCATAAGTTGTTTATTTAGCATAGGGCATACAATGTCAGTGAAAAGTACTACGCAAGGCACAAGTTAGACACAATGCAGTGTGAAATGCTGAATGCAGGTTTCTTCCTCTCTACTTCACAAGGTCACTAACCAATATCTATATCTATCTATCTACCTATCTATCTATCCATCTTATCTATCTATCTATCTATCTATCTATCTATCTATCATCTATCTATCTATCTATCTATCTATCTATCTATCTATCTATCTATCTACTATCTATCTATCTATCATCTATCTATCTATCTATCTATCTATCTATATATCTATATATCTATATCTATCTATCTATCTATCTTCTATCTCTCTATCTATCTATCTCTTTCTTTCCTTCTCTTCTTTCCTTTGCTTCCTTCCTTCCCTTCCATCCCTTCCCTCCCTCCCTCCTTCCTTTCCTCCCTCCCTCCTTCCCTCCTTCCTTCCTTTCCTTCTTTCCTTCCTTTCTTTCCTCCTACCCTCCCTCCCTTTTCTTCCTTCCTTCCTTTCTTCCTTTCCTCCCTCCCTTTTCTTCCTTCCTTTCCTCCCTTTTCTTTCTTCCTTCCTTCCCTCCCTCCTTCCTTCCCTCCTTCCTTTCCTTCCTTCCTTTCCTCCTTCCCTCCCTCCCTTTTCTTCCTTCCTTCCTTCCTTTCTTTCCTCCCTTTTCTTTCTTTCTTCCTTCCTTCCTTCCTTCCTTCCCTCCATCCCTCCCTCCTTCCTTCCTTCCTTCCTTCCTTCCTTCCTTCCTTCCTTCCAGGGCCGGCCGTCAGGAGATGCCTTCATCCAAATGAAATCTTCTGACCGAGCCTTCTTGGTGGCTCAGAAGTGTCACAAGAAAATGATGAAGGACCGTTACGTGGAAGTCTTCCAGTGTTCCGGAGAGGAGATGAATTTTGTGTTAATGGGTGGCACTTTAAACCGTAGTGGATTGTCTCCGCCTCCTTGTAAGTTACCATGTAAGTCTCCAATCCTCCGCCTGCTCTGTGCTGCTGCTCCCGGCTGACACTCTGGTAGGTGCTGATGGACAGCAGGATCTGGCCCCTTTCTTTCGGGATCAACTCTGATCAGGAATCCGCTTTCTGGGGACAGGCTGGGATTGCAAGCTGGGTGAAAATGAGAGACGATTGGCAGGCGCTTTTCTTGAAAACGGCCCACAGTATGAAGGTGCCAATGTGGGCCAAGGCTTTTCAAACTGGGATTGGTTTTGCATCCAGTTTGCATCCGGAAAAAGTTTTTTAAAAAGTGGCCTGGAAAATCATATCATATTTATTATCTATATATTAGATCCAAGAGACGCGGTGGCTCAGAGGCTAAGATGCTGAACTTATCAATCAGAAAGATTGGCAGTTCGGTGGTTTGAATCCCTAGTGCTGTGTAATGGAGGGAGCTCCAATTACTTGTCCCAGCTTCTGTCAACCTAGCATTTCGAAAGCACGTAAAAAATGCAAGTAGAAAAAATAGGGACCACTTTGGTGGGAAGGTAACAGCTCTCCATGTACCTTCAGCATTGAGTCATGCCGGCCACATGACCACGGAGACGTCTTCGGACAGCGCTGGCTCTTCAGCTTTGAAATGGAGATAAGCACCGCCCTCTAGAGTCAGGAACGACCAGCACACATGTGCAAGGGGAACCTTTACCTTATATTACATCTGTCCTGAAAATTTAGATGAAGTCGCTTGCAAGCCACGTTTTCTGCCAAAACAGACCTACAACTGCTGGCATATCGTATTAGCCAGCCAGGGTTGCAAATCACGAATGATTTTATCTTACTGTTGGGATTGAATCATTCTTTTGGCCATCCACTATGAATAAGAGGTCTAGACATTCACGCTGTTTCCATAAATTCTAAATAATAGAATTAGAGTTAAGAGTTATAAACATTTTTCACGCACCCAGGCACAAGCCTGAAATCTTGTTAGAGGTCTGACAGCTTTTATACCTCCAAAAAAGGAGTTATTAGTTGAAAAAACTGCTATTTAAGGAATGAGAGAGGAAATATAAGATCATTTAAAATTAAAACTACAAGGTGCTCTTCTGTGCTAAGAGACGTGGTGGCTCAGTGGCTAAGACGCTGAGCTTGTCAATCAGAAAGGTCAGCAGTTTCGCAGTTCGAATCCCTAGCACCGCATAATGGAGGGAGCTCCCGTTACTTGTCCCAGCTTCTGCCAACGTAGCAGTTCGAAAGCACGTAAAAAATGCAAGTAGAAAAATAGGGACCACCTTTGGTGGGAAGGTAACAACATTCCATGCACCTTTGGCATTTAGTCATGCCGGCCACATGACCACGGAGACATCTTCAGACAGTGCTGGTCTTTGGCTTTGAAAGGGAGATGAGCACCGCCCCCTAGAGCCGGGGACCACTAGCACATACGTGCGAGGGGACCCTTATCTTTTGTGTTAAAGGAAAAGGATATCTTTTATTAGTTTTTGGTACATAAAATACAAGGTTGTCTTATGGGTGAGATGGAGCAGTACATAAAGTTAAGAAGTAAATAAAACATGACAGGTAATTCTCAATTCACAAGCAGGTGTTTAGCAACCATTTAAAAGTTACAAGGGCACTGGAGAAAAGGTGGCTTACAAGCACTTATGAACATTGTGGCATTGCCCTTGGTCACATGATCAAAATTTGGGCTCTTGGCATCTGGCATTTCTTTACAACAGTTAATTGTTAAAGGGGACATGGGATTGCCCTGCGTGACATTTCCAGCTGGCTTCCAAAAAGCAATGGGGAAAGCCAGATTAATTTAACATCCATGTGATTCCCTTAACAACTGCAATGATTTGCTTAACAACCTTGGCCGAAAGAGGTAGTAAAATCAGCCACAACTCATTCAACAACTGCTTTGCTTAGCAATGGAAATTCTGGGTCCTAATTCTGGTTGTAAAATGAGGACTATCTATATAAGAACATCCTTAGGCAGTTCCCTGTAATGGGTTAAAAAAAAACCTGCATTTCCCAAAGTTTCTCATTCATCCTCCTTATTTATTTATTTCTTCTAAGAATCAAGAGGTTTTCTGGGCTGCAGCTTTAAACTGATCAGGATCTCATCAGTTTTAAATCCACTATAAAGAAATGTCACCCTTTGCCCAAATTTGAGTAGCTGCCTTTGGAAGCCTTTCTGCTTTGAACTGCCCTGAGATTAATGTTATATTAACCAAGGGGAGACTTAATCCGCAGAGGAGGATGCTTGTTATTGAAGACAGAGGGTCTCGAGGGACAGGAGGTCTAACAAACCGAGAAAGAATGATGAAATCCGCTGGGTTTACATAGCTTTGTAAACAGTATTTCCAGTTGTGTTGAAGGACAATTTGTGATTTGGCTTTTTTTATGGCGGGAAAGGAAAAAAAAAAGAAAGGAAAGAGGGAAGGAAGGAGATGGAAATGAGAAGAAAGAAAGGGGAAGGAAAGGAAAAGAAAAGCACAGGAGGGGTGAGGGAAGAAGGACAGAAAGAAGGAAGGAAGGAGGGAAGGCAGGAGATGGAAATAAGACGGAAGAAAGGGAAAGGAAAGGCACAGGAGGGAAGGAGGGAGGAAGGAGGGAAGGAAGGAGATGGAAATAAGAAGGAAGAAAGGGAAAGGAAAGGCACAGGAAGGAAGGAGGGAAGGAAGGAGATGGAAATAAGAAGGAAGAAGGGGAAAGGAAAGGCACAGGAGGGAGGGAGGGAGGAAAAAAAGAAGGAAATGGAAATGAGAAGAAAGAAAAAGAAAAGCACAGGAAGGAGGGAGGAAGGAAGGAAGGAAGCAATAAATTCTGCCAGTCTGCATCTTGTTTTAGGGTTGGCTTTGGAAGTCAGACTTTTGCTGCTTTCTGATACAGAGGAGATTATACTCCTCTGTTTTGAAATTGGTACGACTCCCTTTCCAGAGAGACACATTTGAGCCCTGATGCCCAAACGTTGGAGAGCCCTAAAAACGAGGACTCACAACAGACTAAGCGGGCCAGTGCGCTTGGTGAGAATTGTCGCTTTTCCCTTCTAGCTGATAGGCACCCCGAACCCCTTGTTCATCTCCTTTTTCCAAAGTCAACAGCAGCTGCCAAACAGAATCTGTGTGGCTGACTTTGCCTTGTCGTCCCGCTTCAGGCCTTTCTCCTCCCGCCTATGCTGCTTTCCAAACAGCAGCCACCGCCGTGATCCCAGCAGAAGCTGCAATATACCCATCACAAGCCCTCCTGCCTCCAACCAGGTCTCAACACGCTGCGGCCGCAGCCGCTGCAGCCGCTGTCACTCCAGCTGTCGCTTACTACCCCACTCAGGCGGCTCAACTTTACATGAACTACACCGCTTACTATCCCAGGTACTATTGAACGTTGGCGTGCGTTTTTCTACTACGTTTTGGGACCCAAAACGTGAGCAACGTCTTGCAACTCGTGCTGCGTTTCCAGTGGCATTGGGTTTTTAAAGTTTCTAGTCCTCCCAGTTCTTGAAATGCGTTTTTAAGATGCTTAGCATTTAAGATCTCAAGGAATGAGGAGAACTGATGTTGGTGAACAAGGTCCAGCTAGGATGAAGTTCTACCTCTGAAGAATGTCACAAGGTCCTCAATTAAAGACAAAATGCCGGATAAATTTGAAGCCGGGTATTCAAGATCCTAGATTAACAGAATAACAAAGTTGGAAGGGACCTTGGAGGTCTTCTAGTCCAGCCCTCTGCTCATTAGCATTAGCACTTAGACTTATATAGCGCTTCATAGTGCTTTTACAGTCCTCTTTAAGCAGTTTACAGAGTCAGCCTATTTGCCCCCAACAATCTGGGTCCTCATTCTACCCACCTCGGAAGGATGGAAGGATGAATCCACCTTGAGCCAGTCAGGATCGAACTGCTGGCAGTGGGCAGAGTCAGCCTGCAATACTGGATAGATGGATAGATGGATGGATGGATGGATGGATGGATGGATGGGAGGGAGGGAGGGAGGGAGGGAGCCATAGCCCTTAGATTTATATTCTTCTTTACAATGCTTTGCAGCCCTCTCTAAGTGGTTTACAAAGTCAGCCTATTGCCCCCAACAGTCTGTGTCCAAGCAGGAGACCCAGTACGAATTCTGACAAGTAGTGATCCAGTCTCTTCTTAAAAGCCTCCAGCAATGGAACTGCTTGAAATTCAGCCAATGTTTTGGTCATTTTGACCAGTTTTCTTTTCTAAGCACCCCCCTTCTGTATAACGGCCAACATGGCCCATGTGCAGGAGTTTGAATCCTCTTGCTTGCTTTATCTTTCGACTGGGGCAGATAACAAACTTGTAAATAAATGCAAAAGCTAGTAAAGATTGTCTGAAGATCTGGAGCTGGGAAAAGCTTCCGTTTGCTTGGAGGATACTTATATGTCTTCAACAGTTACCCTGGCCCTGTTCCAGGCCTTCCCAATCTTTTCTCCCACCACCAAGTCTGTGGGACAGAGAAGGGTTATTATTCAGCTGGGTTCCCCCCCCCTCCAGGATTCCCTGTCTTCCTTCCACGGCTGGTGCACGGTGGAGGAAAAACTGCATTGAGTTTGCGGAGTTTGCCAATGTGAGTTTACACATTTGTCCTTGTATTCTCCAAAGCCTCTTTTTCACCTTCACGAGCCAAGCTGCTCCATAGCCCTGGGACATCATTTATTTTCATGCATTCCTGTTTTGTCCTTCAAAGGGCAGAGAGTGTGCTGAGAAGGTTTACTGCAAGGTTAAGAAGGGAACTAGTGCTTTCAGAATCATGAAAAGGTATTTAAAAAACAAAAAACAAGCAGAGGTACAAAATTAGTAAAATTGACGGGCATGCCAAAGAAAATAATATCCCCCCCAAAAAACACAGGATAGTAACAAAGAGAAGAAGAAAGATCAAGAAACTACAAAACCAATACAAAACCACAGAATCAATAAGAGGGGGACAGTACAAGACAGATTGTAGACGAAATAAGAAATTATGAGAGGATCAAACGAATATAGTATGTATGAAATAAGATGTGTAAAATATGGATATAGATATGGGTATAGTTATGTAAGATATATAGGTATTGATAAAGGATAAAATGTGCTGCAAAGATGATATGATTGTATGAATAAAATAAAAAAACTTTTTTAAAAAGAAAGTAATAAATAATATCCCAGGTCTGTTTAGAGCAGTGGTTCTCAACCTGTGGGTCGGGACCCCTTTGGGGGGGGGTCAAACGACCCTTTCACAGGGGTCACCTAAGACCATTGGAAAACACATATTTTCGATGGTCTTAGGAACCGAGACACCAATTTTATGGTTGGGGGTCACCACAACATGAGGGACTGTATTAAAGGGTCGCGGCATTGGGAAGGTTGAGAACCACTGGGTTAGAAGAAAATGCTAGAATTCCATGTGTGCCATCTTTGTAAAGCTGAGTCCAACTGACCCCAGCCAGTTGCCCTCAGATTATGTTGACTGCAATGCTCAAACTTTATAAGCATCATAGCTTCTTCTGTTTGTGGGTCTCGCCAGCACTGGCATCCTTCAGTCTCAAAAGACGATGGTATTGTGCTTTGGAAAGAGATCAAAGCTGGAGTGTCCTCTCCAGGGCACGAGACCTGGGTAGATTAATATGGAGGATAGACTGTGACCCAAGCAGCAGATTCTCGCCTCTCCATGTTGCTGAAATAATCCAATGGAACAGCAGAGCCGATACGATTGGTTCCAGTTGCATCGCAGGAGTTACCAGAACATGGTTGTAAACAGTCAGGAACTGCTTCCGGGACTCCGTCTCCGGATTTTGCCTGGAGGTTGACTCCTGAAGCCTTTTCCAGTAGTGGATATAGCCATAGGGCAGTGGAGGTTTCTAACCAGAGTTTCCCTTCTCCTAGAAGATGGTTCTGCTGCTTGATCTGCCGTTGGGGCGTAGAGCCCTCTTCCGCCTTCCAAACCGTTGACCGTCTTCTCCTGTAACCCTGGAAAAGGGGCCCTTACGAGGTGCTCCCAGCCGGGCCAGCTGGACCAAGGTTTTTTAAGGAGGTGTTACTCCTCCATCACTCACCCTTTGTCCTGGCTTCCCAAACGTCGGGCCCAGGATGGCGGGTTTCCCTTAAACACTGAAGCACTGCTTATTATGTCATCCCTAGTTCTTCCTTTCATTAAACTAGACACGCCCAATTCCTCCAATCGTTCTTCACGTGTTTCAGCTCCGGAGGTTCAGAGGGTGGTTTACAGCCCATAATATTATCTTGTCCTTGGAAAAGGGTCTTGAGAACATTTTGGCCAGACAGCCAGATGTTCCCATTTCTCTACAAGAGTTTCTACTTTTAAAATGGAAAAAGTGTGGGAGCTTCATCATTGGAAGCTTTCACAGAGAGACTGGATTGTCATTTGTCAGAAATAGTGTAGGGTCTCCTGCTTGGGCAGGAGGTCTTACAAGGTCCCTTCCAACCCTCTTAATCTTGATCTAATCAATCTTCTTTGCAAGCAAATGGCTGTCGGAATCATTTATTCAATTCTCGTGAATTTAGAAGAAGGTTTAATCAATCTGAGTAACTTTAAGATGTGTGGATTTCTCCCAGAATTTCCCAACCAGCGCTGGCTGGGGAATTCTGGGAGTTGAAATTCACGCATCTTAAAAGTTGCCACCAAGGTTGAGAGACCTGGTTGAAGAGAATGAATTCCCAGCCCCCAAGGATTCTGATCCAAGTGACATGCCAATCGGTGGAAACAGCCCTTCGACCAACATGTTCTGTTCCTCTCTCTTCAGCCCACCGGTGTCTCCAACCACGGTTGGCTACATCACGGCTCCCCAAGCCGCTGTTGCAGCCGCTGCCTCGGCTTCCCACACTCCGATGCTCCCTCAAGCAGGCGCCCTTGTCCGGATGCAAGGATTGCCCTACAACGCAGGAATGAAGGAAATCCTCAGCTTTTTCCAAGGGTATCAGGTGAGTGCCGGGCCTTTTTCTCTTGCATCCCCTTCTCCTTGTAAGATCATCCATCTCAGCGGTCTCCAACCATGGCAACTATAAGCCTGGAGAACTTCAACTCTCAGAATTGCCAAAGCTGGCTGGGGAATTCTGGGAGTTGAAGTCCTCCAGGCTTATAGTTGCCAAGGTTGGAGACCCCTGATCTGTCAGGATGATTCTGGGAGTTGAAGTCCTTTGCCGGTTGGGGAATTCTGGGAGTTGAAGTCCTCCAGGCTTATAGTTGCCAAGGTTGGAGACCCATGATCTGTCGGGATGATTCACGGTGGCATTTCCCCAATCTCATTCTGGAGAGAAGCTCTTCAACGCCAGAAGGATCTGTAGCCTTCTGAGAACTTCCAACATTGGAAAATGGAGACCTAGTGTTAAATATTCAATGTGGATAGGTTTAAACCTACAGGTAGTCCTCAACTTACAACTATTTGTTTAGTGCAGGGGTGGGTTCCTGCCAGTTCTAACCTCTTCTATAGAAGAGGTTCCACAAATCTACCGTGCCATTAAGAACCGGTTCCAGCTCCTTCCCCCCGCCCGTCCGCACCATGCTTGCCCTGCCTGCCGCTCACTGATTGGCTGGCTCACCAATTGCCCTGCCTGCCTCTAAGAGTCCTATCTAAACCTTAAAGTCTTAAAGCTCTCAAGTTTGAACACCCCTGGGGTTTTTTTTCTAAAGGGTTAGGGGTGCAAGGGTCTTGTAACTTGACAGCTTTAAGACTTGCACACTTCAATGCCAGAGTTCCTGAGCCAACATGACTGGAGGAGGAATTCTGGGAATTGAAGTCCACAAGTCTTAAAGCTGTCAAGTTTGAACACCCCTGGGGTTTTTTTTCCTAAAGGATTAGGGGTGCAAGGGTCTTGTAACTTGACAGCTTTAAGACTTGCTCACTTCAATGCCAGAGTTCCTGAGCCAACATGACTGGAGGAGGAATTCTGGGAGTTGAAGTCCACAAGTCTTAAAGCTGTCAAGTTTAAACACCCCTGGGTTTTTTTCCTAAAGGGTTAGGGGTGCAAGGGTCTTGTAACTTGACAGCTTTAAGACTTGCACACTTCAATGCCAGAGTTCCTGAGCCAACATGACTGGAGGAGGAATTCTGGGAGTTGAAGTCCACAAGTCTTAAAGCTGTCAAGTTTGAACACCCCTGGGTTTTTTTTCCTAAAGGGTTAGGGGTGCAAGGGTCTTGTAACTTGACAGCTTTAAGACTTGCACACTTCAATGCCAGAGTTCCTGAGCCAACATGACTGGAGGAGGAATTCTGGGAATTGAAGTCCACAAGTCTTAAAGCTGTCAAGTTTGAACGCCCCTGGGGGTTTTTTTCCTAAAGGATTAGGGGTGCAAGGGTCTTGTAACTTGACAGCTTTAAGACTTGCTCACTTCAATGCCAGAGTTCCTGAGCCAACATGACTGGAGGAGGAATTCTGGGAATTGAAGTCCACAAGTCTTAAAGCTGTCAAGTTTGAACACCCCTGGGTTTTTTTTTCTAAAGGGTTAAGGGTGCAAAGGTCTTGTAGCTTGACAGCCTTAAGACTTGCACACTTCAATCCCAGAGTTCCTGAGCCAACATTTTGGTTGCTAAGCAAGAGCGTTGTTAAGTGAGTTTCACCACATTTTACAAGTTGGCCATGCCCACCCAGTCACATAGTTGGCAAGCCACTCCCATCTGGTCACATGGCTGGCAAGCCACTCCTACCCAGTCATATGGCCAGCAAGCCATTCCCACAAAGCAGGCCACACCTACAGAAGAGGTTCTAAAAAAATTTGAAACCCACCACTGGTTTATTGGCTGAAACAGCACTGAAAAAATGGCTCATCACCATTTTTTCCCCACACTTATGAGACATTGCAGGCATCTCCCTGGTCACGTGATGAGAATTCAGATGCACCTGGCCCATATTTATAATGGTTGCAGCAAAAGGATCCCCTTTTGCGTCCTCCTGACAAGGAAAGTCAAATGGGGAATCAAAGATTTCCCTAAACCCGGGGTGTCCAAACTTGGGAACTTTAAGACTTGTGGACTTCAACTCCTAGAATTCCCCAGCCAGCCATGCTGGCTGGGGAATTCTGGGAGTTGAAGTCCACAAGTCTTAAAGTTCCCAAGTTTGGACACCCCTGCCCTAAACGACTGCAGTCACTAACTGAACAACTGCAGCGTTTCACTTAACAACTGCAGTGAGGAAGGTCATAAAATGGGGCAAAATTCACATAACAACCGTCTTGCTTAGCAACAGAAATGGAGGTGGTAAGTCGCGGACTACCTGTATCACCAAGGAAACAGGGCCACAAAACTTTGGTTTTAGTGAAGCGTAACGGGGACGGGTGTTTTATTTTTGAAGAATGCCTGTTTGGTTTAGAGACTGCGCTGTTGGTGTGGTGAGGTCATCACTCATACGACAGAAGTTAGGGTCTTGGCATCATTGGACGCCACTTTTGCAATGACCTTCTCCCCCAAATGATTCCTTTTGTCCATCATTTCCATCATTTCCATTGCCATGGGCTTTTCGTCCACCTCAATGCAAAGTTAGTCCCAACAGATTCCGGTAGAATATGGTTTCACTCTCTGTATGAACTCGGTTATAATCTAATGAAGTTGCACATCGGCAAAGAAAGTGACTTTTCCTTCTTAAAATCACTGTTTTCTGTTTTCTGAAGGTGTTGGGTCTTTTTAATCTTCAAAATGGCCTTTGAAACTATGAGCTTTGATCCTCCGTAGACCACTTTTTCCCCCTTGGGACACACTATGCATTCCTGAGCTCACTTGTAACGAATTCTTGCTGCATCTTATCCTGGTTTAGGTTTTCTTCCCCGTTTAGGGAGAGAGAAAGTGTGTCTAGCAAAGACAGAGGATTGGGGACCAATCATAATTGGCTCCCAACCCCCTGGCTTCTCTGGACAACCTCCCCTTTCCACAAGTGGCCACTCCCACTGACAGGGCAAACCACTTGTGTATAGATAGGGAGCAAACCCCACTCCCTTCTGGCACTGATGATGTTACCTAGTTGGGTCATGAAATGTCTGCAAGAAAACCACCAGGCTCAGAGAGCACCAAGGACTCCTCAGTCCTCCTCCTCCTCCTCCTCCTCCTCCTCCTCCTCCTCCTCCTCCTCCTCCTCCTCCTCCTCCTCCTCCTCCTCCTCCTCCTCCTCCTCCTCCTCCTCCTCCTCCTCCTCCTCCTCCTCCCTGCAAACCCCACTCCCTTCTGGCACTGATGATGTTACATAGTTGGGTCATGAAATGTCTACAAGAAAACCACCACTAAACTCAGAGAGCCTCTAAGTTTAACCCTGAGCTACAAACATTCTCTATATTGGTTGGAGCAGCAGAGAAAACAATGGGAGCTATTTCACTTCCCTGCTGTAGCTCTCTTCCTAGACCTATTTCCTTCTCTGCCTTACACACACACACACACACACACACACACACACACACACACACACACACACACACACACACACAAACCTCATAGCTGCTAAATGTGCCCAGTCTTTATTGGACTCTATGGGTTAAAATGTTTAACATGAGTTAAATGTTTTTCTAAAGTAAAACGCTTGGAGCTCTTTCTTGAGCTTTCCATCACCCTAGTTTTGGTTACAGAATCGTGTGTGTGTGTGTGAGAGAGAGAGAGAGAGAGAGAGAGAGAGAGAGAGAGAGAGAGGGAGGGAGGGAGGGAGGGAAATACGACAGTCACATATGGAAAGGAGAGTTAAACTGCTGGACAAGGACTAACTCCTTTGCTTTACTTCGTGAAATGGATCTTGATTCCTCCTTAGCCTTTCCTTCTCCTCCGAACAAGGACAAAACTATGGTGGATTTTTTTTATTTTTGTTTTTGACATTGCTTTCTCCTCTGGGCAACCTTTAAATGTGTTAGGGCTGCAACTCCGGTTCTTCCCACTGGGAATTCTGGGAATTGCAGTCTCAGCACCTCTGGAAGCTAAGAGAAAAGTCACCGTTCCTCCCGGTCAGCCTCTCCTCTTGAAAGTCATCTACGCCCTGCTTAAAGGTGCCCTCTCGTGGCCCGCTCTTGCTATTTGCTGGCGAGGCATCTCTCTCTCGTGGCAAAGGACTTGTTCTCTTATTCTGTTTCGAGCGGGCCTTCAAACATCTCGCTGCCTGTACCAAACTGAGGTTGGATCTGAGATTGGCATTCTTGTGTTTGTCATTCATAACACGGCCTGCCTCAGATACAATCAGGGCTTCTCAAGGAACGAGTTCTCATGATTTCCTTCTCCGAAAGCGTTTTCGATCCCGGCTTGTCCTTTTCAACTTATGATGCAGCTTTAGTTTCGGATCTCTCCACTTTCTTCTGAAGCAGCCTCGGCTTCAGCACTCATCCTGTGCTGTGTTTAAAGGCCAAGGCGATCCTCTCCAATCTTCTTGTGGGCATGAGAAGAACCTGCTAATAGGAAGCTTGTTGTTAGCTGGTTTCCGTTGCTTCCAGTTGTGGTCGAAATCCCCCTGGGTTCCGAACTTCACCACCGTTTAGCCGGTAGGGGAGAACACCGGCGGTGATTATCTGGATGCAATGGCCTTGTGATACTTTCCATTGGTTTTCCCCATCTTCTTTGCTCTTCGCACTTCTAGTTCTCCCCCCACAGCTTTCCTTCAGTGCTGGCTAAGCCTGATGCGTTGACCAACCAAGATAGCAATAGCGCTTAGACTTATATAATGCTTTACAGCCCTCTCTAAGCAGTTTACACGGTCAGCCTATTTGCCCCCAACAATCTGGATCCTCACTTGACCCACCTCGGAAGGATGAGCCAACCTTGAGCTTGGTGAGACTCGAACTGCCAAACTGCACTTCAGCTGAAGTACCCTGCGGTACTGCACTCTAACCACTGCGCCACCTCGGTTCTATGTAATCAGCTTGCTCCTAGGAAGATGTACCAATTAACAATTGAACTCTTTCACAGATTTCTCCCCCCCCCCCACAGCCCCCAAAGTCAGGTCTAAGCGATGGCCAAGAGCTTGTTTTAACGCTTGCTGGCTTCAGTAGCCCCACTCTCTGGACATTGTGGAAGCTCATTCCAACAGATCTGCTGTTGGGCTTAGCTCTGAGGCCAGCGTCCCTCACTTCCTTGTTCTGAAGGGAACTGCAAACCCCCTCCCCCTTAAAGGAAAAGGGCAAGTGCTGATGGGGGGGAAAGGATGAGTTGCTGGTTCACGACCCCCTGGCTCCTTCTCTTGCTGATCTTCTGTGTCACACTTGTACTGTAGTATGCTCCTGACGACTACAATGGCCTCATTCAGCTCAACGAACAAGCAAGGGGCGTGTTACAAGCACCGAAAGACTGGGTGTGCTTGTAAGTGTTGGTAACCACCAGAGAGAAGGTAAGCTCGGATTGGCTGAAGCGGAACTCTTTGGTGGTGAATGGAAATGATTCTGCGGGGAGATGATTTGTGTTCCCTCCTTTTCCCTTTCTTTCCAAAAAAACCAACCCCCCAAAACCAACCCCCCAAACCAACCAATCGTGTTTCATCCTCCCCTCCCTAGCTCGTGATGGGATTTTGCTTGCTAACACTTCCTTCGCTTGGGCCCTTCGCATGATTCCACTAACCCAATGGTGACGTTGAATGTCTCAATGTGCTTTTGTGCTTCGGGATGAACATTTAGGACAACGTTGGGAGGTTGGGACTTTTGAAGTTTGTGTGGCATTCTCTCTCATTCTGGGTTTTTTTGGGGAGGGATGGGGGGAAAACAAGGCTACCTTGCTGCAGCCGTCACCAGCTATGCAGGCCGCTCTCCCTTGATCCTATGGTCAAACGTGGAGCAGGAAAAGCAAAATATAGGAGAGATGGAAGAGGAAGCATCATTTAATTGGCGTCCCGATTGGTTCTTCCATTGTTCTTCCATTGGTCACAATCCACTTGGGGACCTCGAGAGCTCTTGAGAATGCATAAGGCCCAGCCACCATCTGCCGGGTACCAGTTCAGGAACGACATTGTGTGACTAGTTAAGACCTAGGGATTTATTTACCTAGGTTTTGAATCTGCTTCGTGTAGTCTAGCTGCTAACTAGTCAAGGAAATGATGGTAGACGTGTTCGTGGCCCTCAGCTTCATCAAAAGAACACACCAAGTATTTGGAGTCTGCTGCCTCAAACATGTTGGGAAAGCTTGTATCTTCAGACCAGTTATTTGATAACTGTTAAATTTCTACTAGATCTCTTCCCATCAGACACAGGAAAACAGATGTTCATGGCAGACCCAATGCTGAACATGTGTGGACAAATTCCCTCCTCATTTCCAAAGCAGCTACTGTACCGTAGAGACTATATTGTTTTTGTCGTTCCTTTTTCTTTCAGTGTTCCTTCCACAGAACAGCCTTAAATGTCCAACCTAGGAAGTGAATCCTTCTTGGCTTGGGGAAGGCCATGCTTGCATGCATTATATCCTTGTGGGCTATTTGAAAAAAAAAAAAAACACGCCAGGCTACATTTAAGATATCCGAGCATCCATATTTGCAAGTTATTTCTGTAATATCGGAACTTAACTATGGTTTGCTTTCCCTATTGTCTAGCTCCGTGTTTCTCAACCTGGCAACTTTAAGAAGTGTGGACTTCAATTCCCAGAATTCTACATATCTTAAAAGCTACTAAGGTTGAGAAATACTGCTCTAGCTTATCAAATGGATCTTGGAACACGCGTAGTCTTGTGTTTCCCCCAAAATAAGGCAGGGTCTTATTTTATTTTGACCACCGAAATAAGCACTTGGTTTTATTTTCGGGGAGATCTTATTATTTATGAGGTGCAGGAGGTGGCGAGCATGGTCACTTCATTATTCATTATGCAATATTTTCAGGGAGGGGTTATTTTTTTTGGGGGGGAGGGCTTATTTTAGCGCATGCACTCAAAAGCCTGATTGGGCTTATTATCTGGGGAGATTTTATTTTCAGGGAAACAGGGTAAGTTTAGATTCAAGTTGTATTTTCCTTAAATAACTTCAAACTCAGCTTGCTTGCTAATATGGTAGATGAGCCATCTTCCCAATACAGGAACAAAGTTTTTAGCACATATACCATGAAGGAAGGTTCTGGGGCTGGCTGTTGGTTCAGTCTCTTGCACAAACTCAGGAAATGGGTTTATTTCTTAGGCAGATTAAATATAGGACACAAGACTGAAATCATTGTCTCATACGATCCTCCCAAATACAGCAATAGCACTTAGACTTATATACCGCTTTCTAGTGCTTTACAGCCCTCTCTAAGTGGTTTACAGAGTCAGTCTCTTTCCCCCGACCTCGGAAAAATGGAAGGCTGAGCCAAACCTTGGTGGGATTTGAACTGCCAAATTGCAGGCAGTCGGTAGTCAGCAAAAGTAGCCTGCAGTACTGCACTCTAACCACTGCGCCACCGAGGTTCTTATACTAAAATATGCGGATTTCAGTTCTGGGGTGATCGCCATTGAGACCTACAAGGGCTTTTCTGCTTTGGTGTTTGGCTAAATATGCTTTACAGGGACTGTTGAATAGAAGTCCCTGCAAAATCAGCTATTTCCCTGGGGGGGGGGGGGGGGAAATACATTGCATTACAGATAATCCTCAATGTACGACCTAGATTGGGATCCGAATTTCCATTGTTAAGTGAGTCGCACCCGATTTTAGAACCTTTTTTCTTTTGCTATGGTTGTAAGTCAGGGGTGTCCAAACTTGGGAACTTTAAGACTTGTGGACTTCAACTCCCAGAATTCCCCAGCCAGCCATGCTGGCTGGGGAATTCTGGGAGTTGAAGTCCACAAGTCTTAAAGTTCCCAAGTTTGGACACCCCTGTTGTAAGTGAATCATATTGTCGCTAAGCGAATCCGGCTTCCTCCTTATGATTTTGGTTGCAAATGACAATCGCACAACTCTCACTGGATGCTACAACCCTTTGTCAATACACCACGCTTGAGAAACGCCAGAATTTTGATCACATGCTTGTGGAGAGGCTACAGTGGTCGTAAGTGGAAGGACCAGCCGTAAGTCAGCTTTCCAGTGCTGCTGTTACTTCAAACAGTAAATGAATGGTCGTACCTTGAGGATTACCTGTGTTTTCCGCCAATTGTTGGTTTTAAATTGTAGAGTTTATCTTAGACCAGGGGTCCCCAAACTTGGCAACTTTAAGACTTATGGACTTCAACTCCCAGAATTCTCCAGCCAGCTGGCTGGAGAATTCTAGGAGTTGAAGTCCACAAGTCTTAAAAGTTGCCAAGTTTGAAGACCTCTGTCTTAGATCATCCGAAAGTATAATAATAAAAACTGTTTTGGTCTAACATTTCTTTTTTTGCGGGAGATGAACTATATGAAATCAACTTCCTCCCTTCCTAAATTGATATCCATTACTGCTGGTTCTCTTCTATGCCCTTTTCAATGTTTGCTATTTGGGGTGGGTGGGTGTCTTTAAAAATTGTGGCTGAAGATGACCAACTGGATCGCCCAGGTAAGCAATTCTAGAAATCAAAGATCAGGATAGAAAATCAGGATCTAAATGAAATGGACAGCTCCTCTCTGAGCTTAGTTGTTTTCTTGCCAACGTTTCGTGACCCCACTAGGTAACATCATCAGTACTAGTGAGCTAGTGGGGGTCGTGAAACTGGTCAAGAAAACAACCAGGTTTAGAGAGCACCAAAGGACCCTTTCATTTCAAGCCTGAACTACCAATATTCTTCTCTATCGATAAATAAAATTATGATCTGAAAGGGGCTGTTGGAGTTACCAAGGCTTACAGCGGACAGACCTGTGGCTTGTCCATGTCAGCTGGGTGCTGTCTGCTTGTGCATGGCTTATACCATGGTGTCAATTTTCAGAGAGGGCTCTGTGACTTCTGCACCATGGTCCTCTCAGCTTCCCTTTTAATTTCCAACAATATTCTGGAGCAGTCCTGGGTGTTTTATGGCCCTCTGGCAATCCCTGTGTGGCGTTCATGAGGTCAACTGGAAATGAATTGAAATAACAATGGCACTTAGTTATAAGGTCAAGGTTTCCCCCGCACACATGTGCTAGTTATTCCTGACTCCAGGGGGCGGTTCTCATCTCCGTTTCAAAGCCAAAGAGCCAGCGCTATCCGAAGACGTCTCCGTGGTCATGTGGCTGGCATGACTCAACGCCCAAGTCGCACGGAACCCTGTTCCCTTCCCTATTTTTCCTCTATTTGCCTTTAGATGCTTTCGAACTCCTAGACTGGCAGAAGCCGGGGCAAGTAACGGGAGCTCACCCCGTTACGTGGCGTGAGGGATTCGAACCGCTGAACTGCCGATCTTCTGATCGACAACCTCAGCGTCTTAGCCGCTGAGCACTTTGCTATATACCACTTCAAAGTGCTTTTCAGCCCTCTCTAAGCGGTTTTTACAGAGTCAGCATGCATATGTACGCAGGAGAACTGAATTGCTTTTATTTTGTAGACCAAAGTTTTCTCAAATTGACATAGATGTGTGCTTGCGTGCCTAGTACACACCTCCACGGCCCTATTGGTTTGGCCCTCCACAACAGCCCCGTTTTTCTCATGTGGCCAGTTGGGGAAATGAATTGCCCATGCCTCTTCTAGAGCACAGATCCGGCAGGTGAGCTTGAGAAGGTTCTGCCCTCAGGTGCCTGAGATACAGGAGGATTTTCCCCTCTTGTATCCATGGCATCCAGAGAAGGGGCCACCTATTGCCAGGTAATCTCAGCTCCATCACGTCTAACAGGCTCTTGGTTGACGTGGCATTGTCTGTCCCGGATAAGCCGTTCCGGGACGTGTCTGTCACCTTCTCGGCTGTCTCCAGTGGGGAAGGGAAGCTGAGATGACCCCTATTTGCTGTCTCCCCCTGCACCCGGCTGTCCTTTTGATCCTCTCCCTCCATTGTTGCAGCTCCATGCAGACTCCGTCCTTCCGCTTTTCAACTTCAGTGGTCAACCGAGCGGAGAAGCCCTGGTTTCTTTTCCCAGCCTGGACTCCGCCAAGAAAGCCGTGGCTGAGCAAAACGGAAGCCTCTTGGGGGGCCACTGTGTGGACCTCTGCCTTATTTAGACACCACCACCCCTCTGCTGGATCCGAGCGTGGGGACCAAGAACAAATCGCCTCTTTCCTCTTCAAAGCAGCCGTGTCTTCCTTGCCCAGACGCCTTTTTATCCGCCTGCGGGGGAAACAGCCACATCTCCCCAAAGCAGACCAGCCAAGTGAGAAGGAATGTCATCCACCTATTCCCGAAAAAGCAGGACAACTTGCTCAAATATTATCGAGGCAAACACTACTCAGCTGAACTACTGAAGTGCTGTAGACTTTAGGATGTGTGTTTTTTTGTTTCGTTTTATTTTTAAAATAGAAATATATATATATATATATATATAAGCAATTTTTGCATTCCCTGTTTGGAGAGAAAAAATGTTTTGTTTGAAAATACAGACTTGCCAAACCTCTTTAATTTGGAATGGAAAAGAATTCCGTCTCATCAAAAGCGAAGAATCTTTCATTTGTTTGTTTCCCCCCCCCCCAAAAAAAGGTGTCAAATTGAATTATATCTTCCTGTTCCCTTTCCTTAAATGAATGAAATGACAGAATAAGCTTTTTCAGTTGAAAGGTGTCAAATCGAATTGTTTTTCCTACTCCCTTAAAAAGGAAAAAAACAAGTTGTCCAAATGAAATGACGTAAGTGTTTCAGTTTTTGTTTTAATTTTTGTTTCGTGAGGTAGAACCCTAAGTAAAGCCATATTTTCAAACTGCCAACCTGTAAACTAAACAAGGTAGAATCTTAGTAGTACAATGACAGCACGTTAACACTGAGGACTAATAAATTATATATGTTGTTTTATTTAAACATCATAGTGCTCAGCTACTGTATTTTGTTTTTGCTCTAGTTCACACATATTCCATTTGTTTACAATATTCATTTGTATATTATGACGCAGCAAAGAGGTCGAAATTTAAGTCTAATTAGTGCATGTTTTTTTTAAAAAATGTATGTATATAACATGTTCAAAGAACATAATTTTATGTTGTGTAGCGTGTGCCGAAACATCTGTTGTACAAGCACTAAATAATTTTGGTTTTTAACTGTGCCTTGATCAGGATTCTTTCGAAATGTGCAATAACAGCGGAGGAAACCAGACTGAGTCGGGTACCTGTGAATGCAGGGATAATTTTTTGTTTTGTTTATTGTTTTGTTAAATAAAGAACTCTTGAGTAGTACTTAAAAGGGGATCACGCCTGCCCTGCCCTTGAATCGGTGTATGCTTCTTGATATGATAAGAAATAAAAGATGCTTGCAGGAAAATGGACTTGTCTCTTTAGCTTCTTGCAATTGAAAGAAGAACATATTTTTGGGGGTACTGGTAATTCAATTAGCACACCACATGTGGAGTATGTGCCCCACTGGCTATCAGCAACTGAATTCCAGCACAACAACTGATATAGCAAAAGAGCTTTTTTCACATGAACCATAGCCGGTTAATACAATTGCCAAACTAATCTTTGGAGATTAGGTGGTGGTTAAAGCATCGGGTTAGAAATCAGGAGACAGTGAGTTCTAGTCCCACTTTAGGCATGAAAAGTGGCTGGGTGATTTTGGGCCAATCGGCAGGAGATGGTGAGTTCTAGTCCTGCCTTAGGCATGAAAGCTAGTTGGGTGGCTTTGAGCCAGCTTTACTCTAATTTAACGAGGACTAAATCTTATTAAATAGAATAGGTGCACACACTTCATTGCAAAACAGTGTTTCCTATTTGACAAATAGATACAAGCTACTATTTCTTGGGGATCATCTTTTCTACCAACAGACCGGCACCTGATAGTATCTTCTATTTGAACAGAGTCTTGCTATGGCCCATTTGAAAACTCAAGAATCTGAAGACGCCCAGTTCCCACCAAGATTTGCCAGGCAAATCTTAATGCAAAATCATATATTTTTTAAAGCTCTGCAATGTCCACGTCCCACCACCAGATGTCCCCTTCATACTGGATCTCCAAAATGCTGGGCTGATCTAACCTAACTAGAACAGATCTTATAGGATTCTGGTACACAGGCTGAAGCAGTGGACTTGCGATTCCAGTTCAGCTCCTTCTTTGCAGCCTTGGCACAGGGAAGCAATTATTGGGATCATTTCAATTTCCCGTGGATTTAAAAAAGTGTTTCTCCATGTTGGCTATTTTAAGATGTGTGGATTTCAACTCCCAAATTTCCCCAGCCAATGCTGGGAATTGAAGTCCACCCATCTTAAAAGTTGCCAAGGTGGCAAGCCTCTCTTTTTTAACCATGGGTTTTCCCAGAGTTTTCTTCCCCACAAGGTAGAAAATGTTGACTTCCAAGAAATGTTCCCAACCTGCCAGCCTACCTTACCTCTGCCAGGCTAACCAAGTCCAAACAGCTGTTCTGAGATCAATCAGAGTTAGCATGAGGCTTTCCTCTGCTATGACAACTTTTGTGTAGCCACATCTAAAGGTAAAGGTTCCCCTCGCACATATGTGCTACTCGTTCCTGACTCTAGGGGTCTGTGCTCATCTGTTTCAAAGCTGAAGAGCCAGCGCTGTCCGAAGACGTCTCCGTGGTCATGTGGCCGGCATGACTCAATGCTGAAGGCGCATGAAACGCTGTTACCTTCCCACCAAAGGTGGTCCCTATTTTTTCTACTTGCATTTTTACATGCTTTCAAACTGCTGGGTTGGCAGAAGCTGGGACAAGTAACGGGAGCTCACTCTATTACATGGCGCCAGGGATTCGAACCGCCAAACTGCCGACCTTGTGATTGACAAGCTCAGCGTCTTAGCCACTGAGCCCTTAGCCACATCTACCGGTATAATAATGTATGGAAGATGATTAAAGTCCTTCAGCCGAGAAGCAGAAGGAAATGAATCTGCTGGATACTCTCTCTGCCGTCTCACTTCCACAATCCTTCAGGCATGTTTGCTCTGAATCCCACAAGTCTCCACAATCTGTTGAGGGATTCCGTCACAGACAAGGAGTGAATTCCCTGGAATTTGTAAGAATGGCGGGATCTTTCTGACAGTTGCCACTGACCTAAATAACGCAGCTGCTTGCAGCTGCTAAAATAAGCCGCCTCGCTTCTGTTCTTTTTTTTTTAAGCAAATCTTTTTTTAAAACCCCTTTCTATTTTAAGACGGCTATCTTTAAAATGTCTCAGCCAGCAGTGGCACCTAGATGATCTCAAAAAGCTAAGCAGGGTCAGCTCTGGTTAGGAATGGAATGGGAGGCCACCAGAAAGAGCAAAACCTGAGGTGGGGCAGCCAAGAAAAGCACATTGGTGTGTCCACATAAGCACTTGGAGCTCAGCTCAGCTTGAAGGCTCTTGGTAGTAGATAAACTAGGTTTGTAATCCTAAATTTGTACACCCCCCTCCCAGCAGAATCAAACTCCGATGCAGCTCTCTTCAGAAAAGGGAAAAGCCTGTGGACTTCAATTCTCAGAATTCCCTAGCCAGCATGCCAAGTTTGGAGACCCCCGGATTAAAGGATGGATGACAACTCAAAACTCTATCTCACTTTTTAAACTATACCTCCTTATTTATATAAAAGCATGGCGGCCAAAGGTTTTCCTCACACATGCGTGCTAGTCGTTCCTGACTCTAGGGGGCGGTGCTCATCTCCATTTCAAAGCCGAAGAGCCAGCGCTGTCTGAAGACGTCTCCGTGGTCATGTGACCGGCATGATTAAATGCCGAAGGCGCACGGAACGCTGTTCCCTTCCCACCAAAGGTGGTCCCTATTTTCCTACTTACATGCTTTCAAACTGCTAGGTTGGCAGAAGCTGGGACAAGTAACGGGAGCTCACTCCGTTACGCGGCGCTGGGGATTCGAATGACCGAATTGTCGACTTTTCTGAACGACAAGCTCAGCGTCCTATGCCCAAATCAAGAATAAGCCAGTTTTCTGAGCCCTGCTGACTTCTAGCCTTAATTATTTCATGCAAAGTTGAGCATGGGAGAAGTTGTGATGCAACACTCTTGGTAGACCCAAAATTCAAATCAGGTATTCGGCCACAGGGTAGCAAAGCTCCGATTCAACTCTGATCCATCATGAATCTAAGATTGAAGTTCAGCATCTAAATTTCTGGGAGTAAATCTTATCGGTTGCTAGGGGACATTCCAGAATCAAAATCCACAGGAGTGCGTTATTATGTGCCCTGCTTCCATTACCTTTAAAAAAAACCCACATAGAATTCTTTATTGGCCAAGGATGATCGGACACACAAGGAATGACTCTGGTGCATAAATTCTCAAGTGTACACACAAAGTGGTAAGTCACAGATCATACTGTAAGTCATAGAATACAATCATCATCGTAAGATACAAACAAGAAGTAATAAATTGTAAGATATCACTAGGAGAAGGCAGTAGGAAAGATCAGAAGGCGAGAAAGATGACGTATATCTCATTTGAATTACAGAGAGGATCACAAGATTCATGAAGAAGTTATGCACATTATCTTAAGTGTGCTACATTTGTTAATTTAACCTGGCCCCCACAACACTATGAACTAAGTAGTAGTCACAGACATATTAACCAGTACTTTCTCTTCAAAGAGACTCAACTACAGAATCTATCATATTAGAGGCCAATAGTGAGGCTTCAGTCACATCTATAAGCAAAAAAATAATAATCTGATTTTTAAAAAGCCTTGCAAAGTTGTTTTTATTCGTCTCCAGAAATAGAAAAGCCCTGGTTACAGAAAGCGATGCTATTAAATGGGTTCTGCAAATATCTGAAATCCATACAGAATAATATTTAAGAGGGGACTCAAACGATGTCAAGGGGCTTAAATTAATTTAGGGTTGTGGAGCGAAAATATAATAAATCCAGTATTTGGAAGATAATACCATAACAGTCCAAAGATCTCACCAAACACTGTTTTTCTTACTCGGCTGATTATATAAAAAAAAAAAATTACTGCCCATCATGCCTGTTCTGAGAATAGGAATTTTATAATCCCTGATTATATCAATCTTTCAGAAACAAAACATCTTTCAGATGAAACCCACAAACTTCTGAATAAAGAATATGCACATTTTGAGCAAATGTATGGATTCTTGCAAAATAGACCATTATTGGAGCAAATCCTTTTTTTTTTTTTACCTTTTGCAATGGAAGTTAAAGGACTGGTGTCCAGTCCACTTACAGTCAATTACAAAGACATATTAAAGGAAGACAAAGTCTTGTATCATCTTAGGCCTGCTTAAAAAAAAAAAAGATATGTCTACTGCACAGCTAATAGTTTTACTCACCTCTCTTCACTCTTCTGAACTAATGAGAAGAGATAAATAAAGACACAGATTCCAATATGCATTTTCTTTTTTATTTCAACACTATGATTCAAGAGCCTATGATGCTTTTTCCCTTTGCACTTCTGCATGTAGCACTGCAATCATAACTTACAAAAGGTTTAATACACAAAATGTACATGAAATTACAATACAAGGCTCTGTAAACATCTAGAATGTAACTTTTAGTCTTAAATCATTATTGTCCCAAACTGTTAAATAGAAAATTTCAATTGAAACAATCTTCAAACCTCAAGGAATGACATTCATTCTATGTATCAAAAATAGATTTTATTTCCCCCCCAAGATTTGTTTGCATCCAAGCAATTGTTTTTTCTCTTTTATTCTTTGGTTTACAATGGATGGCAATTCCATTTTCTAATGAAGCATTTGTTAGAAGGAGCGCCAAATTGTGGTCAAACTTTGGTTAAACCAAAACAACTTTCAAAATGGGATATATGTATGTCTGTATGTCTGTATATAAAAAACCTCCTTTGGGTTACAAAAGCCTCCACTTCTTTTGTTATGAAAGCTACCATTTGAACGCTTTCCATAACATTTTTTTAAAAACAAAAAACTGGGCCCCAGCATAGAAAGCAATTGTAAATTTGGAGAGGCCAGCAACACAGATGCCAGTCACAGGCAGAAAATTGTAAATTGCATAGTCTAACGGAGATCATGTGCTTTTATCTCTATTACATTACTCAAGATTAACAGTCTCACCTAAAGCATCACACAAGCCAAAAGTGTGTGTGTGTATTAAGACCCTTGCATTGAAGCTTTTACAAGGCAAAAAAAAAAAAAAACCCACCGTTATAGTACTCAACGTCTATAGTTTTGCTTTAAATAGGAAAGCGTTTGTTTCTACGTCTACAGGCATCGGGTATTTCAAGGCAACAGAAGGTTGAGGACAATCCACTACTCCCATTTGCTGCAAACTCTCCATCTCCTTCAGCATCGGCAAGAGCTTCCTCTTGCCAGCTGGGGGGAGAGGAGCTGACACTGCAGTGCTTGGTGGATTGCTCACTTAGTGCATAGTAATTCGGGACTCTTTGGGTGCCCATATTTCAGGTACAAATACAAAGACACACTAGCTGGGAGAACTTTTAAGGGAGAAGAGGGGATAGCCATCACTCATCTCAGAGCACAAGAAAACTCTGAAACTTCACCTAAGTCAATCTTCACATCTGACCCACTCTGTACGAGGCAACGGAGATAGCTTTGGACAAAGGAATGCAAGAATCGTTAAGTACATCTCTTAACTTTGCCGAGGAAGAGGGGGTCCGGGAAAGAAACTCAAAATAATCCCACCTTGATTCTCTTGGGTATAAGAGGGGAATCTCCGCCAGGCTTTTCAAGACCATTAGGATATCCTCCAACAATAAAGGGGAATTCCTTGTAAAGTCTGTTTCCTGACCTGTCCAACGTTGGGAGGCCTGGCACATTTTAAGGGTTGAAAACTGTAAAAGAGACCCCGGTGACAGCACAGAGGAGACATTAAAAGGACGGCCGGAAAAGGAATGTAGTACTCCAATGTGTAACTAGGCGTACTGGTACTTTACACACAACTAGTTGCATCTGTTGAACAGAAGGTAGATTTACTTCCAAAGAAACCCTAACATTTGAGGGGGGCAATTGTTTGGTTTCGGAAGTTCGCGAGTGGCCGTTTTGATGACTGTAGGTCAGACAATCGGAAGGATTGTCATTTTGGATTGTATAGGCTCTCTGAAATGAAGATAAAAGATAAAATCCACCATGGGGGGGGAGGGGGGATGAGCAAGGAAAGGAAGAGGATGCTGCATCAATTTAGGAGTCACCCAGATGACAGGTCCGCTTGATCCAACTCTGAAGACAACAACTAGAATAAAGACATCTTCCTTGCCATCTTAAAAAGGGACAATTTATTAAAAAAAAACATTCGTTTCAGCCATCATCTTTGTGGGGGGTCCTTGGTGCTCTCTTGAGCTTGTAGACGTTTCGCTACCAAACTAGATAACATTATCAGTGCATGATGATGTTACCTAGGTTGGTAACGAAACGTCTGCAACAAAACAAACAAGCTCAGAGAGCACCAAGGACCCCCCCTGAGCTACAAATACTCTCCTCTGATGGCATCACCTTTGTCTTTTGAAGAGTCAAAACCGTGTGATTAAAAAACCCAAGATAAACAGTTCCAGAAACCCTCGAATGCGACTGATTTTAGTGCTCTAAATTATTTTAGGGAACTGTCTTCTGAACTGTGCAAACACATCTGTATCTCCTTTGTTTTACTTCATCCTGAGTTAGCAGGGTGAGTTGTAGACTAAGCAGTAAATGTAGCCTGCAGATAATTATGGTTAAGCTGCCCTCTTAATAACTAAATTGTGGCTTAGAGTTGCCTATATTCTTTTCATTAAAAAAAAAATGGAGATTGATAAAAAGCCAAGAGGCTTGCTGTATGAAGACAGCTACTTCACTCTCTATCAGCCTGTGGTCAGTAGCGTGAGGCTACAGAGCCTATCTTGTCTTTATCAGTTAAGACTTAGGTAGCTATAAAAATTAGCTAAACAGTGACAGAAAACTATCTTAACCCTTATGTATCTTAACCCTTATGGTTCTCGAAGACTCCTACTAATTACCTTTTCATTTTGCAGCCTCCTGATCCGTTTGCTCATCTAAACTCAAGACATTTCTATTTTACAGGAGAAGGAACTCTTATTTAGTAGACATTCTCATCTGCCGTGGTTGGGTTCTGTATCTCTCCTGTTTCGAATCAGAGATTGAGCCCAACCCAAGTCACACCGTGGTGGGAACTATTAACCTAACATGCATAGAAGAGCCATGGTGGCGGAGTGGTTAGAGTGCAGTACTGCAGGCTACTTCTGCTGACTGCCGGCTGCCTGCAATTTGGCAGTTCTAATCTCACCAGGCTCAAGGTTGATTCAGCCTTCCGTCCTTCCGAGGTGGGTAAAATGAGGACCCAGATTGTTGGGGGCAAGAGGCTGACTCCGTAAACCACTTAGAGAGACCTGTAAAGCACTATGAAGTGGTATATAAGTCTAAGTACTATTGCTATAGGTGGTCACAGACAGCTTCACCTTCAGTGGTCATAATGTGGACATGTCCCTGGTCAGTGAGCTCAGCCCTGTGAAGTACATCTCTTACAGTAAGAGGGCCTAGCTACATTCCTTTCGTTACACCAGCTTCATTTCTTAAAAGGATGAAAAAAATAACCCAGTAGGATCGCTAAACCATTAAGAAAAGGTTTTAAGAAGCCCGTATATAAATGCCAACATACAATTTCAGACACATCTAACAGAAGAAGAAGAAAGAATAGACCGTGTGAAGTTCTCTACCTGAGGAATCTCAAGAACAACAGTTTAACAAGTTTGAACAAATCGGGTCAAAAGGATTCCACATGGAACATAGGCCTTTTTGACGCAGCCCAAAAAATTGTATAATGGCTTCAGTTAAAAAGGAGCACAATATATAAATTGTTTTTGAACAAGTGCTTCTGTTTAAAACAGGTCTGTGCTAGCAAAGGTATGAAGGTATAAAAGTCAGGTTTTGGAATGTCGTTTCTATCCCAATCTTGCCATGATGGACTGGTCTCTTTGCAAGCCTACCAAAATTTTTCAGTGTCCCAGGTACACAGGTCTACATTTGGCTTTGCTTCCTAAAGCTCCAAAGAAAATGGTAATCATGATTCATTTGTGAGACTTCCAAAGGCATTGGCTTCAGATGATAGAGACTTCTGTGCCTTTGAGAGAGAGTATTATTATTATATTATTATTATTATTATTACTATTATTTAAAAAAAACCTGTTTGAAACCACATATGCTTAAAGGCTCTTCAAAAAGACCGTCCAAAAGGTATACAAATTTTTATTACAATCTTAGTATCTCTCCTAAAGAAAAGCAGCATACAAAGATGGTGTTTAAAAAAAAAATTACCCACATTCAGTTAACTGTGCATATTTGAGAGCAAAACTATATTTCTCCATACAATGAAGCACTTCATATAAAAGAATTATGTTAAATGCACAAGACAAGCAAAGCTCATTGGTATTTTACTCAAGGTTAGAGTAAGCTTGGGTCACTTCTTGGTGTCCATTTTTATAAAGTAATCTTTCTTTTTTTTTTAACAGCATTCTAAAAATCTAGAACTCAACCTGTTTCCTGTTACCACTTTCTTTCCCGCTCTCCTAGAACAGCTCTGTAGGGATCCAGTGTCCAGGATCATCAAGGCCACGTAATCGGAAGCACAGTAGATCTAAAGGGGGGACATAACGTTACTCAGAGGAAAAGTGCAAAGCTTCCTGGGTCTCTCCAGGTTTCTGCAGGACGGCAGCTCCTGCTCCACGGGATGCAGAGATCTGCGGCATGTCTCTTCCAATGATTTCCGTCACTACATCAGAAAAGGAGAGAAGGGTCAATATGTTTTCATGCCTTCCATAAACATCGGTTTCTGGGTGATCCAATATCTAGACCTTTGCAATACTGGTTACTTCCTGTTCTGACCGAGGCTTCCCGAGAGCATGAAGCAAACTCCTTGTCCCGATAAAACCCCTTTTATTAATTTTCTGTGAATTCTGCTCATTCACATCCGGCAAAGTCTTTCAAGGGAGGATTTACAGTCACAGACCTTATCTGGCTTGGAGAGCTGACAGGCCGATATCTGCAAAACTTGGCAAGGAGCCTCGGAGAGTCAGGAACCAATTAAGTGAACTAATTGTTTCTTGCAAACTCCACTCCCCTTTTGCTCCTCTTTTCTTTCCTCTGGGAGGGGCCACTCATTGTCCACCTGTGGCCTTACTCCCAAGTCGACCCCTGTTCTTTAGCTGTTCCCTTCGTCTGGCAACTCTGCGCATGCGCACATTGGGAACAGGCTCCAGCTGTTCCTCTGCCCCACTGCTGTATGACTCTGAAGGCAGCTGAGAACTGGCATACGACTCTGACTCCCCTCTCTGCCTCCGACACAGTGCCCTCAGCAGAGCCTTCCCCAGACTCCAGGACTGGCCCATGTTCCTCCCCAACCTCCTCACTGTCCAAATCTTCTGCCAGCTCCGCTGGCCACTTGTGGGGCACAACGCTTCCAAACAGGTTGAGAAATCTACTGCAATTGACTTTTCATGCATCTGTCCCTGAAGATCATTCAAAAGCTGAAACTGACTCGCCATGCAGCATATACATTGAATAAATAAAATACAATGCAGCAGCCCAATGAGTGACGGGCACAACTAGCTCAGTCCCTGTAGTATCTTTATTCCTGGAGCTGCATCAGCTGCCAGTTGGCTTCAGGCTACAATTTCAGGGGGCAGTTATCACGTTGAAAGCCCTAGGTGGCTCAGAGCCTACTGAACTTCAAGACAGCCTGCTCCAAAATGCCAATTCCGAAAGATCTGTCTGAAAGGTCTTCTCATCCCTAAGAAATTCCATCCATAACATGGGACTCCATAACCTCCTCGATGCATACAGATTACCCCATTGATCTTCCACAGAGAAGTAAAAACTTCTGGAAGAGGGCATTTGGAAGGTACTAAGGTTGGGTTAAACTGCACCCTTACAGTTTAAAGAGATAATCTTTGAGTTATATCCAGTCACTTGCTAGCAGTTTGAAGTTACACCTGATCTTCAAATCAAGAAGTAAGAGTTTATGCAAAACATTTCAAAATGTTCTAGTTGTTGAGAAGATGCTGCAAAACTGACCTGCTCACAAAAATACCTACAGTTAGGTAAAGCTTCCTCTTTCACTGTCATTTTTTAAAAGCCATTATCCAAACCTAGTTAGGGATACGGGGGAAAAAAACCCTCAAAAGTTTCCACCCAAATGAAAGTCCAAGTCCCCGCCCAGCAACCACATGTCCATCACATGGGCCAATCAGGCACCATCCCAATTGGAGATGCCTCCCAGTCACACCCCTCCAGGTGCAGGGCAAGACGTCCTTGACTCTCTGAGAAAGGAATGTTATTTTGACTATATATATATATATCTCCTAAGCTCCATATACTGCATTTTTCGGAGTATAAGACGCATCTTTTCCCCCCTAAAAGAGGGTGAAAATTTGGGTGCGTCTTATATACCGAATGTAGCCCCACTCACCCACCTCTGCCTCCCAGCAATTTGCCTCTTTGCAGCAAAGGGGGGGGGGGGCTTGCAGAGGCTTCAATAAGCTATAACAATCCCTGCAGCCTCTAACAGCTGATAATCGGGAGAAATTGAAAGTGAAACTAGCTGTTTGCTCCACATGGCAAATTGCTGGGAGGCAGATTTTTTTCTTCTTGTGCTAATCAGGCTGTTTGGAGGCAAGTCAACAACTATAAATGCCTATAGAATGCTCAAATTATTAGACTTATTTTTTAAAGACTGATTTATTATTGTTCTACACAACTTAACAAAATGAAGAAGCTTTTTAAAATAAATGCTTGATCTGGAGAGGCAGATATTTTTCCCTTGTGTTCCTCCCCAAAATCTAGGTGCTTCTTATATTTCGGAGCGTCTTATACTCTGAAAAATACGGTAATCCCCCCCCTCCCATTGTCCCATAGTAGTAAATGTGGAAGGGCCAATGCAAATGATGGCTTCCAGACCTGACATCAAATCTGTATTTGCCAAGCTCAGGATTTAGAAGAAATCTTTTTGTTATATATGGCGTTTTCTGGACCACAAGCTAATTTCCTTTCAGTCTAATTCCACCATTTCTTAAATCCTATTAATCTTTCAGTCCAGATGCACAAAACATTGAAGCAGTATGTAAGTGTTAGTGCTAGTGGTATTCTCAAACTGAGCCCACTCAACAAAGGCTGGTCCATACAGAAACCTAACCACTCACACAAAGGTAAAGGTTCCCCTCGCACATATGTGCTAGTTGTTCCCGACTCTAGGGGTCAGTGCTCGTCTCCATTTCAAAGCCGAAGAGCCAGCACTGTCCGAAGACGTCTCCGTGGTCAGGTGGCTAACATGACTAAATGCCAAAGGCGCATGTGTTCCCACCAAAGGTGGTCCCTATTTTTTTTTCTACTTGCATTTTTACATGCTTTCGAACTGCTAGGTTGGCAGAAGCTGGGACAAGCTCACTCTGTTATGCGGCGCTAGGGATTTGAACCGACTAACTGCCGAACTTTCTGATCGCCAAGCTTGGCATCTTAGGCAGAGAGCCACCGTGTCAGCCTCTGTTTCGCTATTTGCTTTTGGCTGCCATTGAAATGGGGGGAGGGGGGGCTGGTATTTGGGAGGGGAAGCTTTAGTACAGGAGAGATTGTAGAGTGGGAGTTTGGTCTCACCGTCTACTGTGCATGCTGGAGATTAGCGCTTGGTGTCGGCCAAGGCCAACCGTCCGCATACCTACCTGATGATGCTCCTTGAAGATGGAACTCACATGACACCTAAGGGATTTGCAGATTGGACACTGGGATGAGGGTTACCAGGGGGACGGGGTTTGGTCACATATTGATATGTATGATTTCGCGCGCTTTTGCCTCAGATCTTGCTTTGCTTAGGTGCTATCTTTTCATAGCCAGTAAAAGTACTCTTAATTCTGCAAAATGGAGTTAAGTGGTTTCTTTCTTGGTTACTGCGGGAGGCCGGCTTGACACACCGCCTCCCTTAATGCAAAGACAGGAAGATGCAAAGGGGTGCAGGGTTAGACCCTGAAATTTCTTCCACTCAAAAAAAGTATTTGGAGGGGGGGGAACTAAATATGACCAAAGAGCCCAGAAACATGAAGAGCTAATTTTTTTTTCAGTGGGACTCCTGAATTCTACTTGTAGGCTATGCTGCCTTGAAATTTAATCTATTTCCACACCCCTGAGGTGTTAATGTGTTTTTGGCAGAGTTTGGTATCAGTGATGAGCTATCAGGAGCTCCACCGTAAATATTCTTTTGGCCTTAAGTGTCTTTGTTTGGGGTTTATGACACATTGTTGATGTCTCCATCCGATACCAATATTAATTTTCTCTCTCTCTCTCTCTCTTCACAACTCCTATCCCTGTGGAGTTGCAACCCGACGCTGAAAGACTGCTGCTAATCTGAATTTGGATCAATGTTTTTATATTATACAACACACTATTTACTGCAAAATATTCAACTGGATTGATTTCAGGGTTTTTAAAATAAATAAATAAATAAAACAAAAACACCAACATGTCTTCAGTTGGTTTTAGTTTTCTCTTGCAAGAAGGGGGGGGTGAGGGGGGGAAAAGCAAGTGCTATAAAACTAACCCTGCGAAGATTAAATCTTTCACTGCATTTTTAACGTCTACTTTCACTGAAGGCATCCTGCAAACTCCATGCCTTCTTAGTCATGCGTCCACTTCGGTCTTTATAAATTATGTACATTTTTAAATCCCAAAGAGAAACGGGACTTATAAATAGTTCTTCCACTAGAAATGAGCTAACTGTCTTGGGAAACATTTGAACTGTGACCTCTGCTGCCAAACTGGAGAGCTGGGTGTTGTTGTTGTTTTTTTAATTTTTATTTTAATGCTGAATTTGTGTGTCTCACAAATCCAGAAAAACATGTTTGGCAAAAGCCTGGTAAGCGTGACCTTGCCCGGGAGAAAGGCAAATTAAGAGCTATTCCAGTTTGCTGCTCAGCTTCTTGTCCTCGACCAATTAGGAGAAAGGAAAAAGCAGGGCTGTGGTTTTGGAGTCTAATATCTTGCTAATAAATATAGCAGGGAAACTTAAATGGCATTGTAAATATATAGTAACACATGAATAAGGAGAGGGCAGATATAGAGGCTTATTTTGAGAAGAAAATATAATCAGATGGGTAGGGCTGAAGCTGGAAAAGGATCCCAGAACTGGAAGGTTCATTTTAAAAAGATGCGTGCATGATCCAATTTTCCTCTAAATACTATCTTCTTTTCTGCTAAATCAAGCAGAAAAAAAGGCTTGCTGGGGACCTTCCACCACTGCACCGTAGAGAGTATTTTAACTTACTGCACCTGCGTGTGGTTTGCCAATTGCACAGTGGCAGATAGGACAGCGCTCCAGAGGGTCAACGTCATTGCCCAGAGGGTCAGGGGTTGCCCTCTCCCCTCTTTGGAAGAGCTTTATAGCTCCCGATGCCTTAAGAAAGTTCAAAACGTTCTTAAAGACCCATCTCATCCTGGGTACCTTTTTTTTTTTTTGAACTATTACCATCTGGCAGACGGTACAGGACAATAAAAACCAGGGCAAATAGGCTGAAAAACGGCTTCTATCCCAGGGAAGTAACTATATATTGAATTCTACGGTATAGTGTAATATTAATGCAATATCAGGGGGGGGGGGGTGTCAATTCAACTGTACATATGAATGTGAAGGATGTTTTTTTTTTTGAAAAAATAGTTCTGCATGATATGTACTGAAGATGGCATTTAATTTCGTTGTACAAGATGCAATGACAATAAAGTAAATTAAAAGGGGAGCGTACATTAAAAAATGCACACATCTACCCAGAAATCTGATAAAAGAAATGTAGGAAAGATGGGAGGAAAACGCTAAAAATGATGAAACTGTAATCATGTACAAATAATTAAAAAAAAACAACCCACAGATGATTCTTTTTTGAAACGACGATTTAACCGAAACATTTAACCAAGCCACAACAGGAGCAATGGGGTTTTTTAATCAGTTTGTTACCCAAACAGAGACTATGAGGGTGTCATACTGCATTCATATCTTGCGTAAGTAACACTGTTTGCACCACACAGAACTGGACTGAATGACCTTTGGTATCTCTTTACATTCCCATCATAAGACTGTAAACCACCATGAGTTAAATTGTTTGATTTGTGCCTTGCCATGTCATGCTATGGTTTCTAACCATGTCCTATGACTATGGCAGGAAGCAGAAAGCTTGCCAATGGTTAAACACGATGGCGTATTTGTTAAGCGAACCAAATGCAGCCCTTTCAACTAGCTTTGGAATGAGTTCCCCCTAGACCCCCAGGAAATTATGTCTTCAGGCATAGTTAACAAGGACTTCAACCACTCCAGGTAATCATCGGAAGATCACTGGATCACCAGGTCCCAAAGAAGGAACAACGGCACAGGCACACATGGAGCACCTGACAAAAAATACCTGAAACCAATGTTTCTGAAACTTGGCAACTTTCAGGTGTTCCTAAATAGCCAAAAGAACATTTTATTTGACAGCTAAGGAATAAAGCATCATAGATGGAAGTCCTTGCCCAATCCCTCTCAATCTTCTTATTTGTATTACACACACACACACACACACACACAAAGATGACACATGCTCATTCACAAATGATTGAGAATGGATGTAATGAACGTAACTATTAGTCCAAATTACCAATATTCATCACAGATTGGCCACCGAATTAGTAAACGTGCGTTTGCTCTTCCCCAACTCTTGCTATTTTGTTGGTATTAGCTGAATAGTTGTCCCAAGGGTGCTTTTATTTTAAAGGCAACTGGGCTTTCTGATTTTTCTTTTAAGACATTTCACTTCTCATCCAAGAAGCTGCTTCTTCATTTCTATCTGAGTTCAGGGACAACTCTAGGAAAAGATTGTGACCAGCTCCCTAACCATGAAATAAACAATGGTCTTTCCAACCATGGTAATGTATGGTTATGAAAGCTAGGCTTTGAGAAAGAGTAAGAGAAAGAAGGTAGATTATCTTTGAACAATTTGGATTTGGCTAGACTTATTGTACTAAAAGTACCCTATAACCAAAATATAACAATTGTAAAAGATTGTCCAATGTATTTTTATACAAGTCTGATGTGCGCCAAATTTTAAATGAGGAAGGACAAGCCTCTAGTCACACAATGCTCAAGTACATTGCACATTCCCAGATGAACAAGCTATTACAATGGTCTGGGATCCATGATAAATCCTTCCTTGTATGAGGCTTCTGAAAGTATGAAGCTATTTAACCATATTCTCCTAACATAGCATCACTTACCATCATCTAACGTGATGTCTTCCAATCCCATTGTCTGAAAATTTAACTCTTGATCTTCTGGTTCAGGCTTAATATTAACAGTTGACCCTTCTGATGGAAATGGAGATGTGTCACATATGTTATGATGCAGCAAAGGTGAAGTTGTGGCGATTCCACCCAAACCTGGGCTATGCTCTTGTGGGGACTGTTGCCCAGACTGACTGAGGGAAGCTGGAGGAGGAGGAGGAGATGAGGCAGATCCCGAGCTAGAAAGATGGTAAGGTAGAGGTTGCAACTGTGGCGAAGATGGCCCAGATCGTGGTGAATGGACTAAAGAATGAGAAGATTTGGGGGATGATGATGATGAGGAGGAGGAATTACCTGGATTTGAAGAAAAAGTCATTGGCTGCAACTGTGTGGAGGGGGGTCCAAGGGACTGAGTCATTGCAGGAGAGACAGGGTTTTGCTGAGGATCGGGACAATGGTATCGCATGGATTGCAAATGAGGCGAGGAGTGTCTCGATTGAGCTAGGTGTGCTGAAGTATGTCCTCCGGCTGCAACGTTGGATGTTGACACCGAAGCTGAACTTGAAGAATGATATGGGATGGGTGGCAGAGACTGGCAGCTGAGGTTTATCAGTGGAGGTACAGGTGCGTCTTGCTGAAATGAAATTGCCTCATATCCTTGACTGGAAGAGACAGGGTCCATGGGAAGACCGGGCTGTCCATTAAACATAACATTGGGTTGCATAGACTGGTAGGAAGGCCCCACAGAAGATGCTGCTGTGACCTGAAAAGACGGATGGACTACAGCTGAAGACAGGGTAGGATGCTCTTCACCTGGACTAAGGTTTCTACCTTGTATGTGGGACAACTGAGTTACTGTTGAGGATACCATGGGCGTGAAGGGCGGCTGTATGGGACAGACAAGGTTCCTGGAGGAAGGAGGAAGTAAACTATCGTGTGAAAGCCCTGGGTCAGGAGAAGGCAACTGGGTTTGGACAGGAGAGAGTCCTTTACAGTGAGTCAGGGACAACGATGGGACTGAAGACAAGTCCATTTCATCTCTGTTCTCTTGTTTCAATACAACTGTGTAGCAAGAAAACAAGGATCAGCTAAAATTCACAGATGGAATGATACAAACATCAGAACTCAATCGAATAAAAAGCTGTTCCACCCCACATCCAAACTAACATGTACATGAATGGCAGTGAACACACATGGAAAATGCAGTCAACCGTAACATGCTTGAAAAGTATGGTGTGAAATATACTTTGTGGGATAAGGCAGAAAAGGGTTTTCTCACTATAGCAACAGGGATTAAAGAATAAAATTCTAGAGTTGAGAATTTCGAGTCTTGAGTTGAGTCTCATTCAAAAACAGCATGGAATCTACGACTGTGCAATTAGTCCTGAATGTTCATTTTCTGACATGGTTCATAAGAGAACTGAGAACCACAATACACAGGCTATCATAGCTAATTATGGATCAAAGAATGCATCAAAGACTTCCAGTTCCATGCTGGCTGATGACATTTCTTATTTCTAACGTTCAAACGATAATTTATTCACTCAGAATATATTAGAACTTAATGTGCAAAACTTCATTTTTCCTCATTTGCAATCCTAGTTAAAAAGTCAACAGAGATACCTTTATTAATTTATTTTATAAGTAATTCAAGGAAGCAAACATATATAATACTCCTTCCTCCTTCTATTTTCTCCACAACAGCAGCTCTCTAAAGTGGGTTGGGCTGAGTGAGAAGCAGTGACGTGCGGTGAGGTTTATGGCTGGTGAGGCTGGTGACATCATCAGGAAGGCGGGGAATGGGACCACGTGTGCTGGAGGCTCAGGCTGCCTCAGCCTCCAGCACATGTGATCCCATTCCCCGCCTTCCTGGGCGTGCTCCACTGGCTCGCGCTCCGCAGTCCTCGAAAGCGACTGGAGAACGACGAGAACCTTCCTGCCTCTGCTGGACTTTGCGCGCTCCTCGCGACTGCATATTGCAGTCGCGAGGAGCGCGCGAAATCCAGCAGAGGCAGGAAGGTTCTCGTCGTTCCCCAGTCGCTTTCGTGCCTTCGTCATCCGGGAGCGCCGACAACATTTCTGCCTCCGCCCTCCGCAGCTCCCGGGTGCGCCCGGACGGATGTATGTCTCCTGGTTTCTAGCCTAGTGCCTTAAAAAAAAAACACAGGCCGATTGATGTTCAATTAAAAACTTTCTAGCTGTCAGGAAAAGCATTGAAAAATTCCTCGTTACATTTCACACACACATACACACACGCGCCTCCAATTCATGCCTAATTTTCTAGGGTAAAATAACTAACATTTCTCAGAATCTGGGCAATGGACTAGAGACATTTGAAAGAAAAGGCAAGTTCTCACTCATGATTTCTTTGCCAATAATCTGTACCTGGAATATAGGTAAACCGCTGAGCCTGGCTTTTTTTCCTTTTGCCGTTGCAAACATAGAATTGTACGTGGACGGCTGCTGTAATTGCTTTGTTGTGATACGGAGGAACTTCAAGAATGAGCGCAGCCTGTGTAAAAATGAATAAAACGATAGAAAAAGACCAGGTGTGTCTCGGAAGGCTTTTTTCGTCATCCTCATTAGACCTGATAAATTGCATGCTGCATTTCCTGAAGCACTTTTTTCTTTTAAAGATAAGGAACAGAATTGTCAGTGGTGACACCTTTCCACAAGCCACTTTTCCTAAGAATGATTGGCAGGATGTTTGAGTTTTCTGCCTATGAGTCCTACTTCAAAAGGAAAGATCTCTCAGGAAGCAGTTCTCGTAAGTGCAGGATGATGCTTTCTTCGTGAAATTTACATATGCTAGATAACTTACGTAGAATATTTACATGTTCTAATCATTGTAATTTTCCCAAATGTTAGCTTACGAAGCTAACATCTGCGAAGGGGAAAGAGTTGGCACTTCAATTGCTGGAAAAGGTTCCACTTCTGGGTTTCCAAGTTTGTGAATCAAATCTGGCAGCTGCTGTAACTTTCTTGTATAATTTATATTCTTCCTCTTCTTTTCTTTCCCACAATCCCTACTACGCTATTAGTGTTTACTTTCTTCACATCAGTTTGCCCTTTCTAGCCTCTCAAGACTGAAGGTTATTTTTTTTTCTATTTAATATTACATCACTCACCGCTTTAGCCTTCTTCCCTATAAATCTGGCTCAAATTTTGCTAATATTTTTGCACGTTTGATATAAGTGCTAAGGGGGGGAAAAGCTGCCTATGTTGTTTCATTTTCCACCAGGATCTTTACAGAAATCAGTAAAATAATTCTGTACTTTAAAAAAAAAATCTCACCTCTTGACTCCTGTCTCTAATTATTTTTCCTTCCACTTCCCACTGGGGCCGTCCATCTACAAAGGCAAAGGTTTCAGGTCAGGTATCAGCTCAAGCTGAAGTAATTCAATTATTATATACATACAAAATACACAGTGTACAACTCTTATTAGTTTTCATTTGACTTTCAAGACTCTGTTCATTGTAGACATGTTAAATATTTGTCCATGCAATACCTATCTTGTTCAAAGATAACTGGCCAGAGAGAATTGAGCTTTGATTAATGAACCCCAAATGGGAAGTGAACTATGGATGAAGTGAGCTTTGAATGATTAGTTTTAAGAAGGGAGGAAAAATGATGTTGTGGGTGAAGATATTTGCATAATTCATAGGATAGTTGCTGTGTGTGTGTGTGTGTGTGTGTGTGTGTGTGTGTCTCTGTGTGTGTGTGCGCGCACACAAAAAATCATGAAATTGAATGTTCATAGTTAGAAAGATTTGGGCCATTTCATGGGCCACCAGAATCAAACCAGAAGCTAGAGAAAAACCTGAGCAAAATGTAGCACTAGATATTGTATTTACAAGTATATTAGTTTATATCCTATGTTTCTATTTCAATGAATATTTAAGGCACTGAGTATTGTGAACAAAAATAAAATGCAGAAGGCTGAAAGAAATAAAATACCTACCAAATAAAAGGCTTGGAAAGAAACATTATTTACAGTTTTTAAAAAAAATTAAAAGGGAGGGAAACTCTTGAAGAGATTCATTCCATTGCCCAACAGAAAAAGGTTTCTCCCTCCATGTATGTGACTGGCTCTAACTGTACAAATCTTTCAAGTCAAAGAGAGGATAAATCTGTCCAGTTTAATCAAGCAATAAGAAGAAAGGAATCTATAACAGACAGTAGTCCTTCCTGCTGCCAAATTGTCCTGTCGTGAAATCTACAAACTGAAAATAATCCAGAATAACAAGGCAAGCAGATTCTTATAATCTACTCCAACACTGAAATCCAAAGTCATTGGGATCCGATTAATTTCCTCTGCAAACAATATGCAAATTAGAAGGAGTCACTGACTGCTCTGGCGCTAAACTGTGATTTTAAAAAATGCTGCATATTGCAAAACAAAATGTGATGATTTACTGCAAAGAAGCAGTGGCGTAGAAGACTACAAATTCACCGTCTCCAGGGCTGCAGAAGAGAACTTCAAATAGATTTCATCCTACGTCTGATCTAAGCCACCTTGAAAAGTCCTCAGCTTAACATATCCTCAACTTATAATTACACCATAGTCAGTTCCACACTTAAGCATGGGACTGATCTAGCTCTATGGGAAGAGAGTGCTTACAAGCAATAATACCAACTGGGTATACTAGCAATGTTCCTAAACACAAGAGTCCTACATTTTACACCACTGATTTGCAATTTTTTGGACAGGCCAGCTCTATCAAGATCCTTTGTAATTCAAACAGAATTTGCATTTGCATCTCAGGGTAAAAGGACGTGATTGAATGAGCTTAGACACTCCGGTATCGGGGGTGAAATTCAGCAGGTTCTGGAGAACTGGTAGTGGAAATTTTGAGTAGTTTGGAGAACTGGCAAATACCGCCTCTGGCTGGCCCCAGAGTGGGGAGGGAATGGGGATTTTGCAGTATCCTTCCCCTGGAGTGGGGAGGGAATGGGGATTTTGCAGTATCCTTCCCTTGGAGTGGGGAGGGAATGGGGATTTTGCAGTATCCTTCCCCTGGAGTGAGGAGGGAATGGGGATTTTGCAGTATACTTGCCTTGGAGTGGGGAGGGAATGGAGATTTTGCAGTATCCTTCCCCTGCCACGCCCACCAAGTCACGCCCACAGAACCAGTAGTAAAAAAAAATGAATTTCCCCATTGTCCACTATGTTCCTTCAACCCCAGAAACAAACCTTTTCTGTTACTTGAAGCAGATCGACTTACCTTGCCCCTTTTCCAGAAATAAAATTTTTGATTCTGGAAGGAAGTTACAGCCTGTAACAATCATTTCATGGCCTCCGTTTACGGAGCAACTGCTGATGTTGTATTTCTCTATCTGAGGAAGTTCCTGAGCCGATCTCTGAGCTTTATCGAAGAGAAATACAAAAATGCATAAGAACGTATACACATATGGTTCTTATCGTATCTTCTCCCCCCCCCCGCCTTCTCTGTTTTTATTTCCCATATGCAACACACTTTCCTATATTTAGTTTAATCTGTTAGCTCAAACAAATTCAGAAATTGCTTGGCAGACCATGAACTAACCACAGAGGTTGCATTTGCTAAACACCCTAGACCAGTGATGGCGAATCTTTTTGTAAAGGCGTGCCAAAATTGTGAGTGCACATGCTATCACGCGCGCATGCGTGACCACACCCACAACTCAATGCGAACCTGCACACCTGTGCATGCGTGTGCAACACCCCCACCCCCGCGCAGGGGAGTTTTTGCCCACCCCAGGCTCCGGAGGCTTCTCTAAAGGCTGGGTAGAACGAAAACAGCCCTCCGGGAGGCCGAAAATCAGCTGCCCGGTGCTGGAGCTAACAACTCCCATGCCAGAAAATATGGCTCCATGTGCCACCTGTGACATGCTTGCCGTAGGTTCGCCATCACAGCCCTAGACCATGATTGGTAGCATTTGACAAAAAGAAGAGATTAAAACAGCCTGCCTCAGAAGCAAAGTCCCCAGGTGAATACACCAGGGAGCTTTCTAAAAGTCCCAGGGCAGGAAGGTAAAAAGCTGCCTCTATGCCGTATTTCTTATGAAGTCCAAACTTAATTCCTGAAATATTTATGGATATAACCATTTCCCCCACCAGCCAAAAGAATGAGCAAACTTACAGCATTCCACAGGTATAGAGGCAACCTGAAGGGACAAGACCTTCCCGCTCGGCTGTGGGATATGGACACGAAATACGAGCCTCACTCTTGTGTTTTTCCTTCCAATATCGGTCTCCCCCTTCCGAAGCTCGATGTCTGAATTGCGGAGCTTCAGAATACCTGCACAGTCAATACTGGAGAAAACAGAAGACATCACCCAAGTGGTATCTAATTACACGGGCCTTTTTCTTGTCTGAATATCTGCAAACACACAGCCACTCATTTAAAACAATAGCAATAGCACTTGGATGAATATATACCGTTTCATAGTGCTTGATGGCTCTCTTTGAGCGGTTTACAATGTCAAGCCTATTGCCCTCAACAATCCGAGTCCTCATTCTACCGCTCTGGGAAGGATGGAAGGCTGAGTCAACCTTGAGCCCGTCAGGATCAAACTCCACGTTGCGGGCAGAGCTAGTTTGCAATATTGCATTCTAACCACTGTGCCACCAAGGCTCCTTATCGGGTTAAGACTGCAAACTAGACATTGTTCCTTTGTACTAGAACAAGTGGGAAAATATTTATTTTGTGTACCGCAATCAGGCATGGAGCTGTGAGGTGGCAAAAACCACAGCAAGATGCTGGCAGTACAAGCAATTATGTAACTCTGCTTGGTTCTTAGCCTTGGAGCTCATGAGACATAGCACAACGATGCCAGTTGGGCAGAGAAAAAATGAAAAGGCACGTCTCCGGGACTGATCGGAAAGAATCGTGACTATAGATGACTGACAGATGTTAACTGTGGAACATCTCTGAAGTTTGCAAAGTAATTCTCTTGAAAATCACATCTAGCAAACAATGGATCAGTTCTTGCAACAACCGATCACCGGTTTTCAGGTACCATTTTTTAAAATAAAAAACATAGATAATAAATTGACTCTTCCTGGGTCAGTCAGTATCAGATGTGCAGCGCTCCTAGTCATCCAAAGCATTGCTTGCAGTGTTATAAAATCCTCTCATTCCACATTCTCCCTCTTATGAATAAAAAGGAGTAGAATAACAGAGTTGGAAGGGACCTTGGAGGTCTTCTAGTCCAACCCCTGCTTAGGCAGGAAACCCTACACCATTTCAGACAAATGGTTATCTAACATCTTCTTAAAAACTTTCAGCGTTGGGGCATTCACAACTTCTGGAGGCAAGTTGTTCCACTGATTAATTGTTCTAACTGTCAAGAAATTTTTCCTTGGTTCTATGTTGCTTCTCTCCTTGATTAGTTTCCATCCATTGCTTCCACTCTGTCCTACTCTCAGGTGCTTTGGAGAATAGCTTTACTCGCTCTTCTTTGTGGCAGCCCCTGAGATATTAGAAGACTGCTATCCTGTCACCCCTAGTCCTTCTTTTCATTAAACTAGACATGCCCAGTTCCTGCAACCGTTCTTCATACATTTTGGCCTCCAGCCCCCTAATCATCTTTGTTGCTCTTCTCTGCACTCTTTCTAGAGTCTCTACATCTTTTCTTTACATCATGGCGAACAAAACTGGATTCAATATCCCAAATGTGGCCTTACCAAGGCATTATAAAGTGGTATTAACATGTCACGTGATCTTTGATTCTGTCCCTCTGTTTATGCAGCCTAGAACTGGGTTGGCTTTTTTGGCAGCTGCTGCAATGAAGGCAAATGAGGAAGAGGGAGGAAGTCTCTCTTGTCCTCATTCAAGCCAACCATAATTTAACAACACCTGCAAATGCAGCAATGTTTGTGCAGACAAGAGGCAGAAGAGAGGAGTGGGAATGGAAAATAAAGGTGGTGAAAGAACAGACTCGATGTAGCCAAATGTGTTTCGAGAAAACCACGGAGACTACATTGAAATAAATCCATTATAACCTACTTTGCTGACGTTAGTACTTCACTACCTCAGAGACAATACATTTTGCCTTATTTCGGAATGGACCTGATATTTTTTAAGAATCAACATTAGTTCAAGGATTACCGACAAATATTAATGGGTGTGTGTGTGTGTGTGCGCGCGAGAGAGAGAGAGAGAGAGAGCATAGGAATTGTTATGAATATGTCTGAAGGTCAATGAAGAGTTTATTCAGATAGCTGCAAACACTCAAACACAAACTAAAGCTAAGACCTTGTGTTATAATCTTTGTGTATGTCCCTGTGCACATATCTGTGTGTGAGTCTCTACGCGCAAAACTGAGCATGATATAAAGCAACTAATTCTAGGATGCAAAAGCCATCTGCAGTTGCATAATCTTATTCGTACTGCATCATACAACACCTGCACTCCAGGGGTCAGCCAGGCGTTTTTGTTCTCTTAATGTGTCCACTTCAAACCTGAAGGACCACATGGCAAACTGAAGTTGCAATGCGCTGCACTCGGAAGCTGATATACGAAGATTATAGTATAATATACTTTTTAAAAATAAAAATACCCGCGTATCCTGAAACCCACAAAAGCCTATGCATTCTGGGGCACAACGTATTGAATTTGCGAGGCAGAATCCTCAGACCTACCTGGCAGTCATGTTGTTTTCAGGCAAAAGAGGGATTTCCAAAACTTTTGTGCTGGCAAGGATGATTTCTTGACTCGCCGTGGCAACTGTTTTCCCTGTGATTCTGTGCACTTGGTAAAAAGCATGTGGCCTTAAGTAACGATCATCGGCTGTCCCAATGAACATTTGAAGATTTACAGGTTTTTCATTGTAACCTAGGAGCTGATAAGACACAAAGAAAAAAAAAAACCTGTTAAAAATTAACAATTAGCTTTTCAGAGTGAAGGTGTTAAAACTGCAGACACGACCTAAGATACAGATGTATATTTGTAGCATATTTGATTCCCCCCCCAAAATAGCTCACAAGCATATGCCTGTAATAAAAATTAAACATGGCAAATCTGACAGTCAAACCACTCTGCTGCACTTGGCAGTCCTTAGGCTTTAAAAAAAATGGATCACAAAAGTAATTTACTATTATATAGTTTCCTTTTCCAAAATAACTTGCTTTGATTTTGACCTCATTCAAATCCCAAAGGTCCTTTGTCTCCTTGTTAAGCAGGAGGGATGGGGTCGATCAGAAGACCGCCAACCTTCCTTCTAACTGTTATTCAGTTACCTTAGAAATCCTAACTAATTGGTACATCCAAATATTTTAGGTATTGCTCCAATATAAGTTACCTAAAGCCATAATACAAACTCTTTTTTTTTAAAGTCGAATACTATAGTAGGAGCCTTTATCTTCCACTAGAAAAGATTTTGCTGTGAGACAGACTTTCTATGAGTCCCCCTGGGTCCATCCTATTGCAGTCCACTGGGAACGTGGTGGCTCATGAGGTTAGGATGATGGGCTGACGATTGATTGGCAGGCTGAAGACCTCGTTACAGCCTTGTGGTGAGGGGTCCTCTCATCATTCACTTCAGTGGGCTGTTCTGACCTAGGCTTCCCCCAAAAAAGCACGAGGCAGATTCCTGGTCCCGACAAAACCCCTTTTATTAAACGAATGTGAATTCCTCTCATTCGTATTCAGCAAAGGCCTGGGAAACAGTCTTTCAAAGGTGAATTTATAACCACAGACCTTATCTAGCTTGGAAAGCTTCCATGTAAATATTTTCCAAATGAGGTGCTGTGCAAGGAAAAACTGGGGAAAAGTCTCTGAGATTTACGGACAGATTTTCACACTCGTGAAACGAATCTAATGAATGAATGAATGAACAAATTGTTTCCTGCAAAAGCCCCCTCCCCTTTCGCTCCTCTTTTATTTCCTATGGGAGGGGTCAATCACCCTCCCCTTGCGAGGTTACTCCCAAGTCTACCCTGATTTCTGAGCTGTTCTTTTCTTTTGGCAGCTCTGCGCATGCGCGCACTGGGAACAGGCTCCAGCTGTTCCTCTGCTTCACTGCTGTCCAGCTCCAAAGGCAGCTGATAACTGCCAGACGGCCTCGGCCCCATCTCTGTCTCTGACGCAGAGCCCTCGTCCGAGCCTTCCCCAGACTCCAGGACTGGCCCATGCTCCTCCCCAACCTCCTCACTGTCCGACTCTGCTGCCAGCTTTGCTGGCCTCTGGCGGGCCACAACTTGAGCAACTTCATGGAGACACAAAAGGAGCCCCCACCTATGAGTCTCTCAAGCGATGGTGATGTCACTGGCTGAGTCTTTCACCATGGAAGTGCTTGCGAAACGGAAGTCTAGCGTTGCAGTCCAACTATTGAAAGTAGAAAGGGGTAAGGAATGGGTATCCCTCCAGTTGTTTGAAACTACGACTCTCAGATTCTGTTTCCATTGGCCATGATGAATGGGACTGATGGAATCCAAAACAGCTGGAGGGTGCCAGATTGCCTCACCCTCAAACAGAAGCAGGGTGGTTTTGCTTGCCAAGTCTTTTGAAGATTTTTGATTAACTGCTTCCCGCATCTGTTCCAATGTAATTTAGCAGTGGTTTTAAGCTACAATTTTCTTGGGGGGGGGGGGGGGAGAACTGTATTATTGCACTAGAAGAAGAACTCTGTGGATGTAAAGGCAAGCAGCAATAAAATACAATAAATCTGTCAAAATCAAAACCATCAACCTATAATCCCATATGGGAACCATTTTAGATCATTAAAGTAAAAGTCCCACTTTGAATTGCAACTTTCAGTTTAAATTTAATTCATTTCAGCTCTTACTACCAAATAAAATCATTCCTCCCTATCCAGCTCAATCCTATTCGTATTTACAATAATAATACAATACAATAGCAGAGTTGGAAGGGACCTTGGAGGTCTTCTAGTCCAATCCCCTGCCTAGGCAGGAAACCCTATACCGTTTCAGACAGATGGCTATCCAACATCTTCTTAAAGACTTCCAGTGTTGCGGCATTCACAACTTCCGGAGGCAACTTCTGTTCCACTGATTTAATTGTTCTAACTGTCAGGAAGTTTCTCCTCAGTTCTAAGTTGCTTCTCTCCTTGATTAGTTTCCACCCATTGCTTCTTGTTCTACCCTTTGGCGAGAAGCATCTATGTTCAATTAATGGCACCCAAGATCACTACCAAGCCTGCTTCGGAGGCTTCCCATTCTGCAGCAAAGTCAGCTGATTTTAATTCTAACACACACACACACACACACACACACACACACACACACACACACAGAGACGGTGGGTATTCCGTAGGTTCTGATCAGCTCTGGAGAACTGATAGCAGAAATTTTGAGTAGTTCGGAGAACCGGTAAATACCACCTCTAACTGGCTCCAAACCCATCTATTCTCTGCCTCTTGAGTCCCAGCTGATCAGGAGGGAATGGTGTGTGTGTGTGTGTGTGTGTGTGTTTATTTGTGTGTGTGTGATGGATCCATATGCAATTTATAAGCCACTGGCTGCTCATCCCTACCAAAAGATGACACTAATCATCCAGAACATTTCATAGTATTCTACTAAATGCAGAATTAATTTCTAGTTTCCAATACATTTTCTGAATACTTCAAAGCAAAACAGAATATATCCCAACTCTTTTATGTCACCCAAAGGGACGTGCAGACTTTTAATTCTCAATAGATAGGAAGTTGCAGGAGCCACTTTTTTCCCCCTGAGATTCAGAGATCCCTACAAGTCACTTGCCAATCACGGCAGACAGTGAATCTCTCTAGCCTGATTTAAGACACTTTTCTATTTAACCGTTTCCCCTGCTAAAAGGTATCCCAGTTCAGGGGAAAGTTGTTTTGAACAGAATAGGTGCTCCATTTTTTTTTAACAAAACAAAGCAAAACAAAACTGTAGTTGCATGTTGACTGACTGTGCAATCCAAAATATGAATATAAATGGGACCTTGATAAACCCTCCAATGGATATTATATTAAAAGGCTGGCATTAATGCCAGTCTGTGTCCTTTACGCAGATACTACACTCTAGTGGTTGTGTTACAAAAGGGAACCAAACACGTTTAAAATACATTTACAGTTCCTGCAGTTGCCCAAATATAGGCATGCTTATGATAGGCGACGTATATATATATTTTTTAATTCCATAAATATAATCACACACTCTTCACACGAGGCATCCTGCCGAATATTGTAAATAATGAAAAGTTACAGCACCGTCTCATTGACTGACCTCTAAAAACCCTCCACCCGTAACTATATCCTGTGACACACAACCCATTGCTTTGCAGACGAAGCTCTGTTTGTGTTTCTGTATCGTTTCCATAGCAAAGGTCAGCGTATGCGCACGTTAAACTAAAGCTGGAAGGCTAAAGAGAGAAGGTCACTACAGGATAATCTACAGTAGCTTCTCTCTAAAACACCTCTATTAATTGGGGCAGCCTGTTGTCACAGGTAGGTTCCCTTAAATGTGGATGCAATGCAGAAATAAACGACCAGGTTAGGGAAAAGGAGTATTTATTCACTCCCCCCCCCCTTATTTTCAAACCTCTCTCTAAAAACCAACGCCTGGCAACTAATTTCAAGGTCAAACATTTGGCTCCATCGGCTAGACAACTATTTTAGAATGGCAAATCACATTAGGTTCCTTTCAATTAGACTTTTCACACTTTTTTTAAAAAACTCCGCTCTTTGATGGAGCGTTAACCCCCCCCCCCCGGGACTGGATTGGGTGCCTGTCAGCGGTACGCGGCACGACCTCGTCGCTTGCATTCATACCCCCGATTAATGCAACAACAATATCCCAATTTTAAAAGGCGAGAGTCTTCTTTCGCAGCAAGCGGCAAGCGTTTGCTTTTCGTTTGTCCTTCCGCCTGCATTTGCCTTTCTTTGATCTTGATCTGCATTTGGTTTGCAGTTTATAAGCACAGAGATCAAAGGAATTATGGCTAAGGGAAATGAGAACATGTGTTCCGATCTGACGTCAAAAGCCGTCTGCAAAGCCAGGTCTACCACCCCTTGCTTTGTTTCACTGGACCGTGCTTTTTTTTTTTTTTTAGTAATGTAATCAGCGAACGCTAATCAATGTTCCAGATTCTAATTCCATTTCTGGATGTCTAGGACATTTCATAAACTCAGCTAAAACATACGAATAATGGAGAAAATGGGGGGGGGGGGGGGAAACCACGATGAAAGAGTTGATAATAATTCAACCAGTGTTTTGGCCGGGCAGAAAATATCTCATGACCAAATATAGCAGTTGTTCATCTATATATATAAAAGTGTGTGTGTGTGTGTCCCAGCATAACTCTGGAACGCCTGGAGCAATTTCAACCAAACTTGGTACACAGATGACTTACTCTCTGGAAACAAATACTGGGGGGGGGGGGGGGGAAGACACCCCTAACAACCCTTGTGGGGGGGTGTTCTGTTAAGATGCAGCCTGTTGTACCTTAAAATGGCTTCTACCGTACTGCCTTAAAATGGCTTCTACCGTACAGCGCTGTGGAGTTGCCATGGTAACGGCTTCATAGTACTCCACAAGGGGATTCCCTCTGGTAAGGGGAAAAAAATCCAATATTAGAAATTGTGGCGACGTTCATGGAAGGAGGGTTGGGATAAATAAATACCCGGGCAGCGCCGGCTTATCAGCTAGTATTAAATCAAAGAACTTGTCTGTACTTGAGACTTCTGTATTATAAAGTTCTCGAATCATTTAGGTGCACAGAATTGAGACAGCACCCATTGCTTCTGCTGATGACCTTTGGCAAGACCAGGATGAAGATTGTATATTGATCCTGGTTCTTCCTGAAGTCAGTGATCATAGCATACTTCTGCAGAGACTGTAACTGGAGGCCACCATGTAGCAGTAGTCCTCCTCCTTTCTCCGCAGGTAGTTGGTGTTGACAAGTCAGAGAGATCGAGCCTGTGATCCTTACTTGAGAGATGCCTCAAGACTCAATGCCCTTGACCCTTTTTTAAAAACTTCACACGAAACCATTGAATGAGGCTATCTGGGACGTCAACTATCCAACTTAGCCCTAGGGCCGTGATGGCGAACCTATGGCACGCCTGCCACAGATGGAATGCAGAGCCATTTGTTAGGGCACGTGTGGTGTTGCCCTGTCAGCTGCAGCACGCATGCACACACCGGCCAGCTGACTTCGGCTTTCTCTTAAGGCCGTTTTTCGCCCTTCAGAGGCTTCACTCCAGAGGGCGAAAACCGGCTATACAGGCAAACTGGAAGTCTATTCCTGAACTTCCGGTTTACCTGTGGGGCCGATTTTTGTGTTCCCTGAAGCCTCCGGAGGGCTCCGGGTGGGGGGAAGCTGTTTTCGCCCTCCCCAGGCTCCTAGAAAGCCTCTGGAGATTGGGGAGGGCGAAAAACAGGTCCATTGCACACCAAAAGCAGGGGGGGAGGGTTGGGGTCACGCATGCATGCACAAGGGGGGGGGTGTCACATGCATAGCATTATGGGTGTGGGCACGCATGGACACAACCCCCCTGCACTCCACCCGCTTTTGGCACGCGATGGGAAAAAGGGTTGCCATCACTGCCCTAGGTACCCTAGAAATTTTGCCAATGTCTTGTCCTGGTGTCTGGAGGCTGTGCGGGTATGCCCTTCATGGCATAGGCCCTGGTTATCTAAGGGACCGCCTACCTCCAATAGCCTCTGCCCATCTTATAAGATCGAGCAACTGGATGTGCTCTAGATACTCTTGATCAAACAATTCCATCCATCAGGACCTAGGAAAGCATTTCTTTTCTGTTGCAGCACCTGCCCTCTGGAGCAGCATCCCTGAACATTTTTATCTGAGTATCTTATTTCTTCTAGACTTGCATTGACTTTGTTCCTATTGTTTTGTTGCTTTCTTGCTTTTAATTGTTGTAAGCTGTCCAGATTCTTGTGGAGCTGAGTGCCAGGAATGACTAAATAAATTCTAAACAGCCACCAGCTATCATCAAAAAGTATCTCCTTGCTGCTATCTGGTAGTTCTCCAATATTAGGAGCCAGATATGGTAGCCCTAAGTGCATATACAGAGCCTGCCTAACTGGGCTTCAAAAGTTAGAGAATGAGAAGAGTTAAAAGGAATTTTAAAAGTATGTAAATCTGTCCATGTAAGCAAACATAAACTCATCTGTCAACCTGTCTTCTCAATGAATAACATATAAGTGAATCACTGCAGTTGTTAAATTAATACCCGGTTGTTAAGCGCATCTGGTTTCTCCATTGACTTTCCTTGTCAGAAAGTCACACATGACCCCAGGATACTGCAACCGTCATAAATATGAGTCAATTGTCAAGCGTCTGAATTTTGGTCATGTGGCTGTGGGGATGCTGCAATGGTTGTGAAAAATTAAGTCATTTTTTCCAGTGCCGTTATAATTTTGAACAGACACTAAATGAACTGTTGTAAAGTTGAGAACTACCCGTGTAAGGCAGCATTAAAGAAAAAAAAATGATCTTGAAAACGCAAAAGGCAAGTCAGAAAAAAGCAAGGTAATATTTAAACATTGGGGTTCCACGTAAAACAGTTCCCTCTAGCAATTCTCTTGCAAACTCCCTAGCTATCCGGCTAAATTCTAATGTCAGGCCTGCAGTCATATTTCTTTTAGGATCTTTGGCCTGCCACACACTCTCTCATTTTACTATGTTACCCTCCGGGGAGAGGGGGCGGTCTAGAAATTTAATAAATTAAATTTAAATTAAATTAATGTTGTTTCATTAGTAGGGTAATTGGGAGGGGGAATAGTAAGGAGTAGAATTGTAGAATGGGTTGTTGTCAAAATAAAACATTCCTTTCTCAAAGCCCAAGGACATCCTTTGTCTCCGTACCACTGCACCTGACCGGAACTAGATGGGTGGAAATGTTAGCGTGGCAGAGGAAGATTGGACCATGTGATGGACTTGTGGGTGTGGGAGCAAGATGAGGAACTTTCAACTGGGTGGGAACCCCAGGAAGCTTTCAGATTCTGGTTTTCCACAGATTGTACCAACATGTCTCTCTTATTAAATTGGAACTTTGATGAAAGCTATGCCTTGGACTCTGATTTAATTCTGGGTGATATTTGGAACGCTGACATCTAATCCCATACATACAGATTCCAACCACCAAAAATCCCAACAACATGTATGTGAGGCACGGGAAAAGGTATACTCAAATGCAAAATGGGAAAATGAAAGAAAAGTAGAAGATACTTTGCTACAAACTATTTTTTTAATTTTTTTTTTATTAAGGCAAATAGTAACCGGAATAAAAACAGAAAACAGAGAAAAGAAAACAGAAAAAAGATATGGGGCCTCCTGCTTGAGCAAGGGACTGGACTAGAAGACCTCCAAGGTCCCTTCCAGCTCTATTCTATTTAAAAATGGGTTGATAGATTACACTCTGATTGCAATAATGTCTTTTCAAGACACTTAAAAGCCGACTTTTAAATTTTAAGGAACGTGCACCCAGCAGGTATGTTTCTCAAACTTACATCATACCTATTTAGCCCTAAAATAGAGTCCAGTTATGGAGCTTTTAGAGATCTCTAGAGGGGAGAAAACATGAGATGATGAATAACCACCAAAAAGCAAGGGCAACTAGAGATAAGATCCACTTTGTAGCACTATATCAAAATTATCTGAAGAATGAACACTAAATGTGACAGAGAAGCTGATTAATAAAGGAACTGTTTGAACATATAACAAAGAGCTGTGATAAGGTACGGGCTACATTCAATTTCTGAGTTAAAATTTCCGTTAAGTCCTCCATTATACTTCAAGCATTTCACACTAGGTTCTCTCATTTTACAATACTTTGTCTTTTTCTCCTGACATACCAGGTTCTGACTTGCATACCACAAAGCAGGAGAAGTGTGGCATTGCCTTTTAACTGTTTCTCAACTAACTAACATATCACAAGCTTTCTCCCTGACAGAAATGTTTCAATGATTCATTGAACAGTAAAAATTCAAACCTGCCTAACGCTTGCCCAATATAAAAATTCACTGGTCTTCTCAAATCTGGGTCACTTGTTACATCCGGTACATTTTTTCCAGAAGCTCAAAAGAAACTGATCTGCGAGAAGAGTTTGCATTTATTTATTTTTTGGACTAGCCAATGAGCCACATTTTACTATCCGCGTCCATCTTTTACTACCTTCCATCTTTTCTACCTTCCAGTTTTATCATCAATGCCTGGAATCTTTCAAAAGATTCTCAAAACTTTCAGGGGACTTGAGGCTTATTTTTCCGTACTCTTGTTCTTGGAGATTGATAGGGGTACGTATATGAGGGAGGGATGGCACCGCTGGTGGAGGGGCATGCTGCGCCCTTTTTAAGGCTGCTGGGTCATCTTTGGTCCCCACCTGACACCCACCTCTCACCTGTGGCTCCAAGTACTTGAAACACACAGTGGCCACAGCCCAGTCAACGTCTCGGCAGACAGGTCAAACCAGGAGAGGGTAATTGATTAATTGATCAATCTTTGAGTCTCAGTGATGTAGAAGATTTGTCTATCGCAACATGTGAAATCTGGCCCTGGCAGGAAACTGATCAACAGTCTTAACAGTCAAGAAGGCAGGCCCAGAAGACGTTGTGAAGAACCAAGAATACGTCCCAAAGGTGCTTTTTCAAGAGGCAACTGGATTTTCTTTGTTTTTTTCCTTGAAGACGTTTCGTTTCTACATCCACGAAGCTTCTTCAGTTCAGTTGGATGAGAAGCGAAACGTCTTCAAGGAACAACAAAGAAAATCCAGTTGCCTCTTGAAAAAGCACCTTTGGGACTACCATGACCTGGATGGCTGAGAATTTCCATAGACATTTTGCTGAGAATATGACAAGCTGCTTAAATATCTACCGCAGCAGGAGATGTCCCAGCCATAGCAGTTCTCCATGCCACTAAATCAGGAGTGTCCAATCTTAGCAATTTAGCAAAGCTGGCTGGGTAATTCTGGGAGTTGAAGTCCACAGGTCTTAAAAGTTGGGGCAGAGGGGACACCCCTAAACTAAATTAAGGTCTGCTTCTGCCAAGAGAGTGGGACTGCCCCCTGTGCAACAGCTCTTGCACTTAAAACTCCACCAAGCACAGGTTTCTGTTGTGCAGTTCATACTTCTGGAATTCATTTCAATTTCACTGTTTGACACGCTACTATTATACCCTACGCATTTCTAAAATACGCCCTTCATCACTCTTTCATTTCAGTTTTCTATGACTAACTAATACAGAACAGAATTATATATTTTTTTAATTAATCCTGCTTCAGAATTTACTAACAATTCTGAAAGGTTTCCTGTAAGTGCTGTGGGCGAGTTATGCTTCCCTGGTTTTGCTGGGTATCAAGACAGCTTTTGCAAGGTGACTCATCCCTGGATGCTGGAGTTAGTTAGCAGGACCTCTTGGGAACAAAGGAGAGATCCTTAAGATCATCCACCTGACTCTGGACAGCAGCTCCTTGTGAGCAGATCACAAAAACGACTGTTTTCAGTCACTTGATGAATGGAGTGACTGAAAGTTGAGACGACATTAAAGTCACATTCACAAAGCAGCCTTTAACATTAAGCTTGATTGACTCTTACATCTTAAACACTTTTTTGGATTTTTATTTTTATTTTGCATATTGAAGAGATTAAGAGCCTCTGGACTGGCAAGATATTACTCTGCTCATTGGGTGAGATTCCATCTCCTTTAAAAGGTGATGGTGCAAATTTGGTTTGAAAATTTTATATGTATGTATGTATGTATGTATGTATGTATATTCGATTCCCAGTAAAGGTATGGCTAGCTGATGAGAGCTAAATAGCTTGAAATAGATGTATACTAGTCTCCCTTTATTTATTTATCAGCACAAATGCAACACACACACACACACACACACACATATGTATATGTTTTTTTTGGGGGGGGGACTATGCAGCAAAGGGGTACTAAGTATGTAGATTTTGAAAAGTCAGTAATAGATTAAAAGGCCAGAAGGATTTGTAATTATAATTTTGAATTATTTGGAAGATATTGGCTCATGAGAAAATAGAGATTTCTTTCGTTTTTTTTAATGATACAAACACTTTAAAGGCTGGACATTAAAGTTGGAGGATAAAGGAAAAAAAGCAGATGTCCTCAGGACAAATCTTGGAATACCTTTCAGCTATGTTTCTGGACATAATGGGTCAAAGGTTTGATAAAATTGAAAGAGCACATTCTAATAAAATTGCAAAACAAGGATGGCTGCAATCAATCTCTAATTTTAAAGGAAATTGTGTTATAAAAAGAATTTGTTAGCAATTCTAACAGCCACATTATGCCGATAATTCATATTAGTTACATGCCAATTAAGATTTGGCCCAATAAATTTTACCCAATAAATAAGATTTAGCTTCCCCTCCCCCCTCTGTTGAATTTTATGTTGCTTTTTGCAACCCTTTTTCCCCAGTTTCAAAAGTTTTTTTTTAAAATGTGAGTCTGTTTTCAATAATGTTGATAGGCCTTTCTACCTCTGTGTTGTATGTACATTTAATAAGCAAACCATCCACAGCCTCTGCCACATTATTTATTTTAATACACAGGACCGATTGACATAGATCAATTAATGAGCATCAGCTTACTACAGCTGCTTTACCATCCATTACTCCAAATACTATAGCAACATTATCAATAATAAGGTCACTTTTGTTTTATTTTTAAAACAGAGGCTGTTAAATGCTTTGCTAGTACAATATTAAAGAACTATGCTTAAGCCATTCTCATTATCTGAGATCAGTCAGAGACCTGGCCTGGAATATATTTTTTTCTAAGAATGTTTTAATTCTTGTAATCAATACAATGATTCACACATGAACACTGGTATTTTATTCTAAAATGCTGCCATTTTTGCAGGCTTTCTAACATTTTCCACATTCATACTTATCCCATTTTTGAAGTTGGAGACATAACTTAATTCTCCAGTGTTTCTCATGCATTATAGATAATGGTTCTGAGATAATATTTGAAAGCTCTTTCAGTTCCTAAGTGTATAATCAAACTCTTAAAGAGGCATGAAATCATCCCTTTGCTTATAATGGGTACAAATCACCCTTTAGGTTGGCAAAGCTTTTCTTTGTCACAGTTGGCATAAATTATCTTCTTTAAGCATCATCTTCTTCAAACATCATCTAATATAGCCTAGGAAGCAGTTTTTCTTACTTTTTTTAATCAATCATAACTATTCTTCATGTTGAGCTTTGTCTTCCTAACATTTTTATTTGGAAGATATCTGTCAAGAAATCAGGAACCAGGATAGGGTTCAAAACAACTACAAGTTTATTCATGCTACCTATACACAAGAATCTGATCTACTAACAGCCAAGGCAAATTGGCACCAGATAAGAGTCAATGGACTTCAACGGGGAGGGGGCGGTGGACTTAAGATGTAGAGATACCAAACTGATGATGCATTTGACCCCAACCTACTCATCACCTACAATACCTGCCTTTTTTGTCCGTCCATGAACTTTTGAGTTTCCTTAATGTGACGCAGGTCCTTTTAAGTTCAGTGGTTCTTACTAAGGTATCATATACTGGCTTCTTTAAACATCCTCAGTTTTATTCTCTGATGGGAACAGGTTGCAGCTGTACTTTCACATATTTTCAGGAGTCTTCAGAATTTCTTACCAAGGATTTTATTCAAAATTTCCTTATACTTTTGTAAACAGATATCCAAAGTCTTGAATATCCAACGCCTTCTGTATTTTGGACTTCACATAACATGGTCACATTTCCTTTTAATATTTCTGACAATTATGTATCATTGATGGATTCTTCCCTATCAACCAGGATTACATTCAAGATACCATATCCTCTTTCCATTTTCAACAATATTTCCTATACATTTATTAGATATTCCATTTCTAGAAACTTCATCAGAAGTTATGACTTTGTTGATATTGGATCATTAAAGATCCCCCATTATTACTACAGCTCTGTGAAAATTGCATCAACTGCTCCAGAAAAGAACCATTCATGTCTATCAGTTACTTAGCAATACTTGCAATATTACCCTTTTCCCCCCAAAGAAAACTTTCTTTTTTAAAATCATAGATGTTCTATGCAGAAAAACACACTATTGATACCACAATTCTAAGCCTATTTCTTTTGAACAATAATATATACTTACACATACCAGCACGCATCAAACACCTGTTATACATGAGGTTCAGATTATTGTATAAACCTTGCAAATCCACTACATCTCATAAATTACGGTATTCCCCACCTGAAATCTTGCCAGATTCAGGCAAGAATTCCCAGATCACATTTCCAAAAAGAACCCCAAAATAATAAACAATTGCTATATAAAAAAAGATTTTCATGCATTGTTTATCTTAATATGTCTAATATCACAATATTTAGGTAGCTCAATCACTATTACAAACAAGAAAACTCCTTAAAACTGTTGATTCAATAATTTTACTTGCAAACGAATTGCCCTGTTTTACAAAATTAATGCATGTATATATGTAGAAATGTGACTTGTAGTCTTGCATGTCCCAACTTCCTTCTAGACGAACTACAATACTCTGTTTTCCATCAAAAGGAGAAATGGGGGAAAAAAAACATACTGTATGCAACACATACATGTTGGCCTTCCCGTGAGTCTTCAGTCTGCAAATACCCCAGTCCAACTGCACACTTTAATAACTGTTTATCGCCAAGTTCGTAAAAAAAAAAATAAACATTTAGCAAAACTGTTTTGAGCAATAGGATAATGATTTCAATTAAACGGGCAATGTTAACTATCAAGCATTAAGATCCTCATGCTAAGAGAGCATTTCTTGTCAGATCCAAGATAAATCATTTTAGCATATTACAATTTTAATACTATAATAAAAGGAGGAGGATTTCATTTTCTAATTTTTATTTCAGTGATTACGTAACAAGGTAAGCTCAGATTTGGCCACGATCTACACTGAGTCCCAGGCTCATGTATAAGGAAATAAACTCCCGTGAACAGAACTGTACTTAATTCCAAGTACTGTAAAGTTGTATTGGATTATGTATTAAACCAATTCAGTGCAGTGTGTCTAAAAGCCCATGCCTACAACAAAACTATGCACCGTCTAAAAAAATACAGTCTGCAATCACTGGCTATTTTAATGCTTGCCTGAATATTACAAAGCCCGTTAATGTTTAGCACGTACAAACTAAGTATTTGTTTGGCATTCACCTACTTACCCCATTTTATGATCAAGGGAACACGTGATTTACACTCTAGTTTATACCTAATGTCTTACTTAAGCATTATGAAAAAATATTCAATCTCCTGTTTACGCACATAAATAGAAGGGCAACGTTAAATCTGTTGGCTACTTGCTTGTCAAGAAACGTGCACCCGGCTCTGCTAAATACCATTTGTGTGCAGACTATAATCATGCTACCGTATCTTTCCATTTCCCTCTCACGTGTTGGAACAAGGGAAAGTATCACAGTAATAAAAGTGCACTTGCTCCTGGAAATAACCCCCATTTGCATTGGACTGACTGTGATAATGCATGTCTGCTAATGCCTACACAAAATATCAATGGCCAAAATAGGCACAGATCAGAATTTTGGGTTTTCATTCATAGCAAGTATACTTCTGTGCCCAAAAATGACTCCAGCTTAGTGTTATGTGCACATTTCTTGTCGCTTCTAAGCAAGCCATACATTATAAGTAAGTAAACTTTAGGCCGTAGCTTCTGATATTGTCAGCAACTAACAAGGAGATCTGGCTATGTTCCTGGGAAATGAAGTTACTTTAAATGAAGTAAAAATAACAGAAGTAGCAAGTTAAGAACAATTAGCAGGCCTACCTGCTCATGAATAATAAGCCAGCACTCTTCAGAGTTCTGACATAATTCTATCCAAACACTGTTCATTCCTTGTAGACAATTATTTTTATTATAATCAAGAACATGTAGCTATAATGATATCTGGGGATGATTTTGGAGGCAGGAGAAAGACCATTGCTTAGGCTGCAGAGTCTTCTGTCAGGCCTGCAGTTATATTCCTTTTTAGGATCTTTGGCCGGCCACACTTTCTATTATTTTCCTATGCTGTTACATTAGTGTAGTAATTGGGAGGGGGGAATAGAAAGGAGTAGAATTGTGGAATGTGTTGTTGTCATTCTTTTCTAGAAGCCCAAGGTCATCTTTTGTCTCCGCACCTCGACACCTGACCGGAACCAGCGGGGTAGAGATGCCAGCGTGGCCGAAGAAGATTGGACCATGTGATGGATTTATGGGTGTGGGGATAAGATCATGACAACTGGGTGGAATCCCAGAAAGTTCTTCAGATTTGGGATTCCACAGCACGATGCCAACATGTCTGTCTTATTAAATTGGAACTTTAAGGATAGCTCTGCCTTGGACTCTGATTTAATTCTGCATGATATTTGGAACCCTGACATCTTCATCCTGCCTCCCGAGGCCATTCCCACAGACCACTACAGCAGGGGGAAATGGGATTCACAGAAAAGCCACATAGTAGCATCTCTTACCTTGACTACAGGATGACCACCAGTAGATGCTTTTACTGCTCCTCTGCTGCCTTCCGTTTCATAATGTGCTCTGTGATGAGTTTTTGGTTGTACTTCTATTTTCAGTTCACACTGCCCATATTGTATGGGTAAAGGCCAGTCTAGAGGCGGCAATGAAGATGTGCTAAAACCAAGAAGTGCATATGTTTCAATACAAATATAATCTTTTTCTAACCTCCCTCCTTTCAATGTCCACGTTTTTTTGGGGAGGTAACACTATAAATATAGTAATAAAGCTGTGAAGTGTTTTAAACAAAGATTTAAACAAGACTGTCTTTCCCACATTAAAATGTTATTTTAATTTGTTTTAAAAATAATTCAATTATAATTGTTTTATGTTAACAAACATTAGTTACCCGCAAGAAGAAAGCAGATGTGAAGGGCCAAGGGGAAAAAATAGAAACAAATTTGCATAAACTGTCATCCCCCCCCCCCCAAAGACTCTAATAGCTCTCCTACGCATGAAGAGTTATGACTAGGACTCTATTACAAAAGTGTGGCATATTTCATAAACCTGCACTATCTGCACGCATGATACTCTGAATGACCTAACTCATAACTTTCCAGAAGCATTTAAGCCCTTTGTCGAGCACACCAAAGTGAACTATCTGTGGAATTCCTTTCATTCAGTTTTACTATCCCTCTACAAAGATCCAATATGAATTGCAGTATTGTTGTTATGCGCACGCATTAAGCATGTGTTAATGGAACATCAAGCTACCACCAGCTACACAGGATTCTTGTTGCAGGGAAAGATAAATATTACAAATAAAAAGATTAGCTAGCGAGCTAGGATTTAAGCATATTGTACTGTGATAACATGAGAAAGTGCCTAATGCAACCTTAGCAAAGGAGGCAGATAAGCATTTCAAGTCCATTTTTAAAGAAACAGTTTAAACACAGCGTGGCACGAACAATGACCTTGCATGTGATAGTTAGCAGAAACAACCATTATTAAAGAACATTTCACACTGCAAAGACAATAAATGCAGAGAGCCACTTCGCTGAGAAAACATTCTGTATTATTCCAAAATATTTATGACTAGGTTGCAAGCCTCCTATTTCTGAAGTAATGGAAAGACTACTAATGAACATATAACCCTGAATTTCAGAGCATAAGCAGACACTGGCTAACAATAATCTACTCTGAATCTGTGCAAGATCGACTTTCCCCTCAATAGATCCTAAACTGCCACAGCTTGGCTTTCATAGTTGTCTGGTTTATTTAAACTTATCTTCTAAAATTAAGCGATGTCCTCCTTATTTAACACAATCGCCAGAGAGTTTTTCCAGGTTAAAAGTAGAATTACTAACGCGCTTCTTACCAAATCAAGGAGCTAGTCAATCATTCACCCTTTTCCAAACTGCAGAAGATGGAAAATCAAAGAAGATTTCAAATATATCTTTAAAAAGAAAGTGGGGCGGGAGGGGGGGGGAATCTGGACTGCTAGGGCATGAAATATGAAAGATGATCCAAAATCTGCTTTATAAACTAGTGGGGAAAAAAAGCACTGGTACAGATATAGTGGCTGTATTAATAGCAACACGTAATATTCACCATTTCTTGGAGAATGGAACTTTCAAAAGGTCAAAAAAAAACAAAACCTAACAAAAACTAATAAATAAATAGAGGTGCCAAACCAAATGTACAAAAAAGGATTTGCCAATAAAGATGATGCAATCAGGTTCTTTTCACAGGGAAAGTTTCTAATACAACCACCAGGTGTAGCACTGATGTGGCTTTATTTTTATTGATATTTCTTGTACCCAAGATTAGAGAAATCAGTAATGATGGCCTGGTGTACTATTGAGAAACTGGTAGTTAAACTGAAACTGATGCATTAAGTTAGGCAAAACAAACAAAGCATTCCTATTGAACGGGTTCTTTTAGATATCTAGCTAATGGATTGTATCAATCAAGTGCGATTAGATCTGCATCCATTGCATAACATCTAAAAGGAAATTAATCAGTAAATCCTTCATTTTAAAAAAGAGAGATGATCGAGTAAAAAACAGTAAGTTGCCTGCACCTGCACTGAACCATTTTCCTGTGACAGATTTAACTTCAGTTAGTTAGTTAGTTAGTTGCACTTCAAAGCAAAATATGTGTCGGTCGAATGACCAACCACAAAACTTTTCACCATTCAAGATTTCTCATCTCGATCTTAGGCGTTTTGCTTTGAGCCATGCTATTGTGAACATCGAAGGAGTTTTCTTAGGCTTGTTAAGCCAGGGTGGTTTTGCCAAAATTTTGCCAACGTAAGAAACGAACTGAAACCGTATCGGTTGCTCAAAAAACGAATCGCCAGTGAGATCTTTCACGTTTCTGAAGTTTTTTTCTTAAACGGTCCAATTTTAAAGGGTCAAATTGCCAGGTTGCTTTTTAACTGACATTGGAAACTTTAGCCAAGTAAAATGTTGAGGTTTAAGAACTGATTAGTAAATCGCTCTTTGGTGTACTTTTAACTGAATAAAAGTCCGTTTCAAACATGATCAGAGATGATGCAACTAAGGTACAAAAAATGTCAGGAGAATTCAGCTGGGAAACATAGGCAGGATAAAATAGAAGAAACTCCTACTTCATAAGGAAGCTAGGAAAACTTAATTGTGGCTTTAAAATCAAAAGCCAATGTTTAATGATTCAGTGTTTTATCGCAACTTTAAAATGTTAATATGTTTGCCACTAATAAGGAACTGAATTAAAACACTAGATGAACAAATACAGCTATGTGTAAATGTTTTAACTTCTTAATATGTATATACTCTAAAGTGTTTATTTTTCTAAGACGTGTCGGCACTTTGAAAGTCCTCAACTTGTATGAGCACTTATCCCTTGGTCAACAAATATACTTGTAGGCGACGTTTACTCAACCTAGCTGACTGATTTATATACATTATTGGTGAATAATCTAGATATGAATTTATTGTTCAGGTTCCTTTCTGTAGACACAGCTACTCATAGTAATGTCACAGGAAAGATCTGAATTGCTAACTCAAAATTTGGAGTGATCCTTTGTGTATATTCCTTCTCCTTTAAAATCTGGGGGTTTAATGTCTGGGGGTTTAACTAATCAAGGAGAGAAGCAACTTAGAACTGAGGAGAAATTTCCTGACAGTTAGAACCATTAATCAGTGGAACAGAAGTTGCCTCCAGAAGCTGTGAATGCCCCAACACTGGAAGTCTTTAAGAAGATGTTGGATAGCCATTTGTCTGAAACGGTATAGGGTTTCCTGCCCCGGCAGGGGGTTGGACTAGAAGACCTCCAAGATCCCTTCCAATTCTGCTATTGTATTATCTTCTCTTCTTTTTTCTTTGGCCTCTCCATATTATTTCAAGGGGGATATGGACTGCCCACATATTTGGGGAAATCTCTTATCTTCTCTTGTGCGCTGCTTGGAGAGTCCAAACATGGGTTAATTCTGTCTCACTGCCCCGGACTGAATTGAAGATTTTTAGCCACGCCTCTTGCACCAGCATCCCAGATTTTCAATTCAGTCTAAAGCCCATGGACGTGTTATAACGTGGTTCCTATTAATAACCTTGATTGGACTCTCCAACCTAGCTCTTTTCCATTTTAATTACAGTAATCAGGTCGGTGAGTGTTTTAAAAAATCTTTCTCTGCCAGCTACATCGATCTGCGAGCCGACGTTTCCTGGGCTTCGCTCAGGCGCGCGTGGCTGTCATGCCGCTAAGGGCGACGAGGGAGGGTCAGAGTGCCGACGCCTCCCTCGGTTTTGGTATCTTTGGGGCGCAGTGGCAGTGGTTTAGGGCCCGGCCACTCGCGTTCTCACCCATCGCATCGGAGACGTGCTCGGAAGGCCTTCCAATCAGTTTCTTGGTTGCGGTGGCCATTTTCCAGCCAAATTAAAGGCGGCGGCCATTTTAACTACAGAGGTTTTCCTGCCTTTTCAGCGTGGTGGCCATTTTGTGGCCACTTATTGCATTGCGTCGGTCAGAGTCGGTGACAAATTGCCGCTACTCCTCTTCTTGCCACCCGACTGTCCCTACTTGGCAGAGAGTGTGGGGGTCTCAGAGTGGCGCCTGCACCCGGACCTCTTCCACAAGATCATGCAGAGGTTCGGTCGTCCGTCCGTCAACCTATTTGCCACGGCAGAGAACTCCCATCTTCCCCGATACTTCTCCAGGTTCCGGTCCTCAGGAGCGGAAGGAGTCAACGCCCTCCTTTGCCACTGGCCTCCTGGCCTGCTCTATGTGTTCCCGCCACTCCCACTCCTTCCCAGCATGGTCCGCAAGATTCTTGGGGAGTAGGTGGAGGTGATACTAGTGGCTCCATTCTCGCCCAGACGGACTTGGTTCGCCAACCTGGTGAGTCTCTCCATTGCCAAACCATGGAGGATTCCTCCGGAACCAGGGGGCTCTATCACACCTGGAGTTCCAGTGGTTGCAGCTAGCTGTCTGGCACTTGAGAGGGAACTCCTGGAAAGAGACAGACTTTCCACTAAGGTCATTCAGACTATTCAAGCCTCTCGGCGACCATCAACTACCAAGATCTACGATGCCACTTGGGCTGCTTTCATCAGGTGGTGTATTACAAAGACCATTGATCCCACTTCTGCCACTATCCCACAGATTTTGGACCTTTTGCAGGAAGGGTTGGACCAAGGCCTAGCGCTGTCTATGGTCCTGGTTCACAACAACCACTTCTCCCTTGCTCGTCACCCCAGGGTTCGTAGCTTTCTCAAAGTGGCCACCAATTCAAGACCTCCTGTTGTCCACCGTTATCCCTCCTAGGAGTTGAACGTGGTCTTGAGGGCACTGATCGGCTCTCCGTTCGAGCCCCTTCGATCCTGTGACCTGAAACACCTAGCCTTCAAAACAGTTTTTCTGACCGTCATCACCTCAGCACGAAGGAGCTCGGAACTGGGGGCCCTGTCTGTCCGGGAGGACCTTTGTATCATACATCCCGACAGGGTCGTACTACGCCTAGATCCCTCATTTATCCCTAAGGTCAACACCTGGTTCCCTCGGAGCCAAGAAGTCACCCTTCCAGACTTTTGCCCGCATCCGAGACACCCTAGGGAGTGCAGATGGCACAAGCTAGTTGTACGCAGGACACTCCGTAAGTACAAGCGCATGGAGTCATTTCGACAGTCCGAATCACTCTTCGTATCGTTTCAACCTGCCACTATGAGGCACAAGGTCACCTCTGCTACCATTGGCAGATGGTTGCGCGCCTGCATTGCCCTTGTCTATCAGCTCCAATCGACACAAGTGCCGTGTCACATCACGGCCCATTCTACAAGGAGCGCCGCATCTACAGAAGTCTGGGCGACTCAAGCGCCCATTGACGAGATCTGCAGGGCGGCAACGTGGGCATCACCATCCCAATTTGTGCGAAACTACAAGTTGGATAAGTTCATGTTGGCGGGCGCAGCCTTTGGGAGACGAGTTCTTCAGGGCATTCATTCGGTTGGAGAGACCGTTAACGCAAGTGATCCTGGCCCTAGTGACATTTAGCTTGGGTATGTCCCATGCTTGGACTCTCCAAGCAGCGCACAGGAGAAGTAGCTTACCTGAACGGTCTTCTCTATGCGCTGCGGGAGAGTCCAACCCCGCCCTGAGGTCTCTCCCAGTGTTTATTGACTTTGACTTTCCTCAGTCGACATCCTTTCCTTACGGCGATGTTTTGCGACTTGTGACTAACCTTTGATACGATCTTGTAACAGACTTATGGAACCACCTTTGAACAGACTATCAGTCCACACCTTCATCGAAAATCGAAGATGCCGGTGCAAGAGGCGTGGCTAAAGATCTTCAATTCAGTCCAGGGCAGTCAGACAGAATTAACCCATGCTTGGACTCTCCCGCAGCGCACAGAGAAGACCGTTCAGTTAAGCCAACACTACTTCTCTATCCCTTTCCCTACTTCCTTGTTCATCCATACCAGGTTGATCCTCGACCATGATTTATGGGGGTTGGAATAAAAAGTATATTTATTTTCTTTTGGGTGCAAGCTTCTCCACATGTCCGTCAGGGTCAATTCGTCTGTCATCTTAAAAAAGGTTTTTGGTTTCAACCTCCTTAACCAAAAGAATATTTAGAAGAACTGTATAGTTATTAGCCAATATTGTTTTTTTTCCTGATTGCCCAATCCATTTTCCCTTCTTGGTCTTTACATTGCAAACTTTCCTTCTCTTCTTTCCTTCTAGTATTTTTAAAGTAGTAAATAACAGTTAACTCCCTGCACACTTCTGATAAAAGGAGAACATCTGTCGGGTATCACTTGTGGTACGCTCTTTTCCTTATCGTGCGCATCAGAAGGCTGTTTGCTGGCCAAATCTCTTTTGAACTTTCTATATTTGGGGAGTGAAGAGGAGGAAAAGGAGAAAAGAAAATGATGTCAACTTTGTAGGGAGCCAAAAACCAGACTTCTCAATGTTATAGGAGTAGTCCACTAAGCTTGGTTAGTTTTAATTTTACATGATATGGGGAGGGGGGATTAGCCCTTGGTATGAACCTAATCTTATGGCGATAGTTCTGCTAGGTGAAACTCCAGAATTAGGTTAATGGAGTCCACCAGTGATGGCGAATCTTTTTGGCACCGAGTGCCGAAAAGGAAGTGCGCTCGCTCATCTGGGACACGACCCGGAAGAGGAGCTAGCCAGGGGGCATGCACATACCGGAAAATGCACTTCAGGTTTCTGGCGGGAGCATACACACCGGCCAGCTAGACTTCCGGTTACTGGCCAGCATGCATGCTCATGCTGTAAAATGGAAGCTCTTTCAGTTTCCAGCACACAAAAGTCAGCTGATCGTCCTGCGCAACAGAAACCCAGAAGAGGAATGAGCAATGCCGCACATGCCAGGCGACATGGCTCTGCGTGCCACTTCTGGAACACATGCCATAGGCTTGCCATCACGGGAGTAAACCAAGGATGGGGTAACGATAGTTTGGCTCTCAACACAAGTCTGTGCATGTTTAACAAAATCCTAACAGAACAGTAGATATCCTCTCATATGCAGAACTGACAAATATAAAGTGTCACCTATGCACAGGGACTTTCGAAATTCCACCACTGTGTTCAAATTCCAGCCTTCCCACCTCGGCTTTGGTTCTTAAATTTTATGATTGGTTTTATGGGTTAGTTTTAATTTTTATAAATTGTACAGGGGTTATTTAATCTACTTTTGATGTATATTATTGTTTGGATGGGTTTTTTAATCTATACCTGTACACCGCCCCGAGTCCCTCCGGGGAGAGGGGGCGGTCTAGAAATCTAATTAATAAATAATAATAAATAAATAAATAAATAAATAAAGAGAACACACGTAAAAATACACCATTTTGTATATATTTTGAGTTTTGAGTATATATTATTGCTTTGAGGGCAAAGACTATGGACGCTGGAATTCGAGTGTAAGGGGAAATGTTCAGTTCTGCAGCATGTTTTAAACTGCAACTCTATCACTGTTTTTGAGAACAACTGAAAGTGCTGATTTTCATCTCTAAGCCCATCAAGTTTCAGACACCTTCTGCCGGAGATGAGGCAAACGGTGGCTTTAGATAAGAGACGGTTTCTTTTGTGAAAACTCGATTCTGGAATTCTCGCCACCATGTTGAGTCTTACACGTTCCCTAAAATGAACTTACTTGCTCTTAGGATTTAAAGTGCTTTTCAAACATTGGTGCCCTCTGATTAGACTACAGTGAGGCAGACTGTGCTGAGCGAGACAGGCCTTAACCCCAAACCACTCCGTGCCTTTTCATGGCTGAAGGTGAACTTGGACCCGGGTCTCCTCGCTTACAGTCCAATACCTTCACAATTAACACCACGCTGGGCCTGTGTTGGAACCACAACTGTCCAGAGGCATCAACCGGGACATTATCTGGGAACAAAGTTTAGAAATTTCCATTCTCTTTCGTTTCCTTTCTTTGGTACGGATATATAGAACATAGAGTATCAGAGTTGAAAGGGACCGCAGAGGTCTTCTAGTCCAACCCTCTGCTCAAGCAAACCCTGTACCATTTCAGACAAGTTGCTCAAAAGACACCTCTTCTTAAAAGCCTCTAGTGATGCAGCATCCACAACTTCTGAAGGCAAGCCATTCCACTTAGATATACTGTTTCTTTTTTTGTCCTAATGCATATATTAAACAATCCTGTTCCATGGTCTCTAACATAAAGATGCTATATCTCCCCCCCCCTTTTTTTTTTTTTTTTTTTTTGCCTGCAGGCTGCAGTTTTAAACAGAAGGTTTCGTCTGTCCTTGATGCTTTTCTGTTTGACAGCTGGCTTACTGTCTCTCATACTTCGCTACTAGTGGACAGAGTTTTGTCTACAAATGCTTGTCATTCTATACTCCTCTTTGTAAAGCACTTCAATAGTATTTCTATGTTCTTTCAATCTTATTTCCATGCAGAAACCTGCACAATGATTAATCTCATTAGCTGAAAGTTTACCTCTCATGTCCCAGTGCTTAAAACATTTCTCTCATTTTCTTGTTTTTAATTTAATTTAATATGCGTCACTTCCACTGTGACAATTGTATGTTTTCCTAACTTTGTTCTTTGTTTCATTCTATCTTTGGGGGAGAGGGGGGGATGGGGAATTCCTCTGTTATTACCATCACCAGCAAAGAGCAAATCTCACCGCAACGTTGTTCTAACTCTACCATCATTTCCAGAACTATTTATGAAGTGTTAATGTACTCATTAACTTGGGCAACACATTCTAACCTGAGGATCTCATCATGTGCCACACAAATGCTCTCACATGTCTGAGTCATGCCCACAGTTTTCTTGATAAGAATTCAAAAGGGATTTGCCAGGTTTAATTGTGGAGTTCCCTGTCCTAGGGAGGCTTCCATGTTTCTCAGATGTTTCCATGCTCCCGATGGATTACCTTAAACGTCACTCCTCCCCTTAGGACACTGATGGCTAATCTTTCTGGAGTGCCCAAAGAGCACACATGGTAAACCCCAAAATGCAATGCAAGTGCCCCCCTCCCATGCTTGAGCCCCAGGGGGGGCGCATGTGCATGCATTTCCCATCCATGTGCCCTGCCCCTCCCTCACCCATTTTTAGCTTCCAGGTTGGTGCAGGAGGCTCTCCAGGCCCAAAGCAGGGTGTGTGGGGGTCTCATGTGCCCCATGTTGGCTTCCAGGTTGGTGCAGGCGGCTTTCCAAGCCCAAAATGGGCGAACCCCCAAAATGCAATGCGAGCGACCCCCGCACATGCAGCTCACCCCGTGCATGCGCGTGCACAACCCCCTTATGCGCCTCCCCCCCCACATACATGCGTGGCAGAGACCCAAAGATCAGCAGGTCAGCGGAAGGCATGTGTGCATGCATGGTGGAGCTGGGCTGAGTCAACGGCTGGTGTGCCCGCAAAAAGGGCATCTGTGGCATGCGTGCCATAGGTTCGCCATCACACCCTTAGGATTTTAACATCAAGTGTGACCTTCCTAGCAGCATTCCTACCCACATTCGGCTCACTAGAGTTACGGAACCTCATTACCCATGTCAATTAGTTGTGTTAATTAGAATTAATTAGAATTACCTCCCAAGTATGGATTGGAGGCACTGCCTTATAATAATTGCAATTCCTTGGGTGGCCAGTTCCAGCTTTGTGGGTAGGAGAAGGGAACTCTGGATTTTGTCACTTCTTTTAACATGGACACAAAGCCACTTTAGTAGGTCATCCATCAGTTTAAAGGTTAAGGTATCTTCAGTATGCTGGTTGTAGCATTATACACTGCTACACCAGGGATTCTGACAATGCCTTGACTCAGAATCTGCAGCCTGTGATAGGTTGAAGTTGAATCCAAACATAATAGCGTTACTATCTGTCCATCAAAGTTTCTTGATATTGCTGGTACTATATTTAGATAGAATAGTACTTTCCCTTGAAAGAGTAGCTCCAGAAGATATTGGTCCTTCTGGACTTGCGGTTACTACTGAATGGACAGAAGGAGGCAATAGAGAAGGGGTATGATAGGTGGGGTACCAACTGTGACTCTCTTTGCAGCTTAAAGACCTCACAAGGCTAATCCACACCCTTATCACCACTTACCTAAACTACTGTAATCTATAGACTACAAAACCCCTCACTGTCATGACTTTCAAATGGACGAAATGGTGCAACCTAGGGCAACAATTTTTGAACCAAAGCACTTCGAATAGGATAACTTACAGAAAGTATCCAAAATCTGGGACCCATGACTTCCAAGAGAATGAATTTTGGGGAAAGTGTGGCTACTTCAATAGTACCGTCTGCTGCTATAATCACGTGACATGATCTTCATTTTCAACATTCCATGACAGTTTCCCAGCCAGCCTCGCAATCCCTTGTTCCTTCCCCAACCCACTAATCTGCTTGAAGGTTCCTACAAGGAAACTTCTTCGGGGAAGAAGTCAGAAGTCACTCCTGTTCCCCCTGCTTTTTTGCCTGCCCTGAGTCTTTTCTGTTTCTCTGTTTAGATAAAGAAATACAGAGGATGGATTGCCTTGTTGTTGTTGTTAGCTGAAAAGTGGAGTCTGACCCATCACGACCCCATGGACAACGTTCCCCCAGCCCTTCCTGTCCTCTACCATCCTCCGGAGTCCATTTAAGCTCATGCCTACTGCTCCATCCAGCCACCTCATTCTCTGTCATCCCCTTCTTCTTCTTTTGCCTTCCATCTTTCCCAGCATGAGGCTCTTCTCCAGGGAGTCCTTCCTTCTCATTAGATGGCCAAAGTCTTTGAGTTTCCTCTTCAGGATCTGGCCTTCTAAAGAGCAGTCAGGGTTGATCTCCTCTAGGACTGACCGGTTTGATTGCCTTGCAGTCCCAGGGACTCGCTGGAGTCTTCTCCAACACCAGAGTTCAAAGGCCTCCATTCTTTGGCGCTCAGCCTTCCTTATTGGTCCAACCTTCACAGTCATCCATTGCAACTGGGAAAACCATAGCCTTGACTAGACACTTTTGTTGGCAGGGTGATGTCTCTGCTTTTTAGTATGCTGCCTAGATTTGCCATAACTTTCCTCCCCAGGAGCAAACCTCTTTTAATTTGACTAGACTGCTCTATATGGATTGCCTTTGAAGATCACTTGGAACATTCAGTTAGTACAAATGAAGAAACCAAGATATTGGCTTGGTACTTGCTAACACAAACAGGTTTGTTTGTTTGTTTATACTATTTATGTGGCCACTCATCTTATAACAGTTATTTTGGGCAGCATACAAAGTTAAAACGTCAGCTAGCAGACCCTGCCTAACCTTCTGTCCCAAGCACCTGGGGCAAATAGCCAGGACTTAAATGCCTTGCAAAAGGCCAACAGGGTTGAGATATCCAGATTATCTGGAGGGGCATTGTTCTAAAAGACAGGCGTTGCAACAAGCACAAAGTGATGTTTCTTACCTTTAAAGTTCTACATGGCTTGGAAAGGAGACTAGTATAGATCTATTTCAAGCTATTTAGCTCTCATCAGCTAGCCATACCCTTACTGGCTTGGAAAGGAGACTAGTATAGATCTATTTCAAGCTATTTAGCTCTCATCAGCTAGCCATACCCTTACTGGGAATCGAACCTGGGCTGTATTACATATCAGGCAGTTGTATTAGCCTCTAATCCACAGGCTCTCCTCCTTTATCAGCTAAGACAGGGAAATAGGTATGTATTGTGTTACAACCCCTGGTATGCCCAAATCCTTTTCTGTCTTTCGGCTCACCCTAGGAGCCATCCAGGCAGAAAGCCATTTTTTTTATGTTGCCTTTGTTACATTTGTGTTGCATTTGTGTGGCACAATACATACGTATATGTATGTATATGTGTGTGTGTATATATGTATGTGTGTATGTATGTATGTATGTATGTATGGATGGATGGATGGATAGATGATAGATAGATAGATAGATAGATAGATAGATAGATAGATAGATAGATAGATAGATAGATTCTAGTTACATTTCTGATAAGATTCCTAGATATGTTTTGGGTGCAGAAGATATAAAGGATCATAAATCCACATATGCAAGAGGAAGAACAAGGGACATTACAAAAGAACACTACTAGGTAACATATGTGCTAGTCGTACCTGACTCTAGGGGGCAGTGCTCATCTCCGTTTCAAAGCCGAAGAGCCAACGCTGTCCGAAAACGTCTCTGTGGTCATGTGGCCGGCATGACTAACCGCAAAGGCGCACGGAACGCTGTTACCTTCCCACCAAAAGTGGTCCCTATTTTTCTACTTGAATTTTTTTATGTGCTTTGGAACTGCTAGGTTGGCAGAAGCTGGGACAAGTAACGGGAGCTCACTCCTTTACGCGGCGCTAGGGATTCGAACTGCCGACCTTTCTGATCGACAAGCTCAGCATTTTAGCCACTGAGCCACACTACTAGAGCAAAGACTAAATTGGTTGAAAGAATCTAGCAGGCAAAAGGATTACCTGAAGTTGGAAGGAAAGGAGTGGAAGGAAAAGCACAGAAAGATAAACATCCTAGAGGAAGACAAATCACTTTCATATTGTTGCCAAGAAATTTCATGTAGTCACCAGGAGTCAAAGATCAACTCAAGACAGGCTTTAATATCTTAAAAAATAGATTCTCAGTCCCTAGTCTTCACTACCCTGTAATCTCCATAGCCTGAATATCTCTGATCACACACATCAGTGTTCTCTAACTCCACTATTTCCCAGCTGGCTGGAGAATTCTGGGAGATGAAGTCCACACTTTTACAATTTAAAAGTTGCCAAGATTGGGAAACATTGATGTATTGTAACAACAGTAAAATGAAGGAAGAAAACAGGCAAAACAAGTATAATTAGAACAAGCATGAAACAAAAATCAGGAGTTATTTATATGAACAGAAACTAGAGCAGAAGATAAAACATCTTGGGGGGGGGGGGAATAGAAAACACTCCTCTAACAACATCTGTGAAGACACCAATGCAAACTTTTGATTTATCTGCACTAGCCTTGATTTTAATATTCCTTTTACACCAATAGCATTTAACAATCCCTATTACAGTATTATGCAAGTTTAAAGGACATCTGGTAAAATTATGTTTCAAAGAACCCCTGAGTAATGTTTCCGCAGCCTCTATATCAGGGGTGTCCAAACTTGGGAACTTTAAGACTTGTGGACTTCAACTCCCAGAATTCCCCAGCCAGCCATGCTGGCTGGGGAATTCTGGGAGTTGAAGTCCACAAGTCTTAAAGTTCCCAAGTTTGGACACCCCTGCTCTATATATTCAAGTAAAACATGTCATCTTTTAGCAAATTTGAATGCATGCTTACTATTTATGTGCTGTTTAGAAATTCAAAATAAGAAATAGTTTCTTATAATGGCCCTTGTAAAAGTTTGGACACTCTTTAATATTCCCTATAGATTCCTTATAGCCTTTCTATTCTTCTCTTAAAAATATTGCTATTTATTTTCCCCCGCCACCACTTTATTAGTAGAAATTTTATAGCTCAAAAGTATTCTTGATCTCTTGAGCTCTCCGCAGAGACTTTTAATTATGTTCAAGTTTGAGAACTGTGGAGGTCTTTGAAAACCCTTATTTCTTTTAAGTGTTTCTGCTTGAAGGTATTTTTCAGATCACTGCTTTGCTGCAAAAACCAAGCTCTTTTTACCTTCAATTTTTTTTTCACGGGACAGTGGGACACTGCAAGATTTTCCTTCTTTTAACTATGACCTAAATGGATGTTAATTACCATTTGCATCTTTCTTGACTCTGCTTTTACGTTGATATCAATGTTCTTATTTTTTTTTTAAAAAAACCTTATACATAGGAATTCCACAAAATTGCGTTGTGGAAAAACTTTTGACTTTTAATGTGGTTTTGGTTTCAACTTTTCTTACCTTCCGAAAATTTTCTGAAGACTGCGTTTAAACACAGCACAAATACATAATTGTTACAAGAGAAGCTGATACATTTATTCCAAATATCCTATACTTAATTATATGCCCAATACTTGATACCAATGAAACAAACAACTGAACTAGGGTATGAGTATGTTCACAGCCTGTGGTTAATGAACCGTATTAAAGCTAACATATTTTAACTAATACGATGCCACGGAGAGGTGTGAAAGCATGGAAGAGTCACATGAATGAATGGGTTTTAAGTTCTGGAAGTGAGCAATCAAAGTTCCCTGAATTTATTTCTATGAAAGTAATGTCCTAGATTTTAAAAAACAACAACCAAGCATCACTGGAGTGGCTTCCTGGCCTTCAGTGTGACAACAGTGTAACTCTGATTGCACCTCTTATTAAAATATAATACATTCAATCTTTTCCAAGGAGTGGAAACCAATTGTTTGAAGCTAACCATATTTCCTCCTGACATACCACCCAAGCATCCAAATACAGAATCTGACAAGAATGAGCCATGTAAAGAAGTGAGAAAAACTGAGAAGAAAAGCTAAAAACACAAAGCTCAGCAATTTATTGCGTTTGCCTGCTACTTATTTCAAGTTAAGAAAATATTAACCAGCCATGCCAAGTATTCTGTCCTACTAGGATATTCTCACTCCAGAGAGGCTAAAACAAAGAGTCAGATTTCTAAGAAGCTTTCACATACTATTTTGAGATGGGGGTCACTAACCCAGCTTATCCTAGAGAGAATTAGCAAGCACATTTAATCTTATTTAAGATCAAATGGCTACTCATCCTATTTCACATTTAAGACCTTATATGAATGAGAACAATGTAACCAGAAAATTCCCGGGGGGAAATCTATATATGTAGTCACTATGAGTCGATGTTTGACTTCATGGCAAAAAAGCCATCAATCAATTAGTAACTTTTTTTTTAATACCGCAAGTATTTATTAAATACACACATGTCTGATAAATATGAGTACACCCACAATTTTTTTGCTTAGCTCTCTGCAAGTGACAATTTAGTATATTTCAAAGAAACATTGTGACCATCTTGATCACAAAGTCTTACAATTTAAAGGTAGGTTCTTAGCTTATTTTAAAATGCTAAAGTTAAGAGATCTGAATCAGGAGTGGTGTTCACTGATCTTCCCTACCAGTTCGCAAATGGGAGCGCGCTCGCACGCGCCGTCTCCACACAGGCGCACAGCCTTGCGTGCAGGCGCTTTTCATGAAAAAGGGGCCTAAATGGGATACCGTAGAACCGGGGCGAGTGGGCGGGGCCACTCGCGATTTCCGCTACCATTTCAGGTGAACCACTCCGAACCGGTAGACTACCACCTCTGATCTGAATGCTTTCCATGCAAGATTACATTCACATTTATAACCAAACTTCCCGGAGATTGCAGGAATTGCATTCTAAAGTTTCTGGAAGATAACCTCGTGACAAAAGTACAAAAACTCTTATAAATTATTTCACTGTTAGTTTAATAACCCTGCAAAAGAAATCTTGGGCTCATGAAAATTTTCCCCATCCAACAATGCCTACACACACACACACACACACACACACACACACACACACACACTGATGCTTTCATTTCCATATCAAATAACAAGAGTTGCTTCCAAATCTAAAAATATAGTTAACTGTAACTATGGCTTACATGGCAAAAGAGCCAAGATCATTGCCTATTCTTTGGAATGGGCTTCTTTCATGAGATCACTGTGAAGAAGGACCACAGGGTGTCCAGTTGTCACAGCATAGCAATAAACTGATTAGCAAAGAAAGCAAATGAAAGCCTTTTAAATATATAGCCATGCAGAAGGCTGCTGGGGTTTGCACGGTTCAGGCGATCCTCTAGCTAGGATTCTGCCTAATTCAGCGAATCCCCAATTGCTAACCCTGGCTGGCCACGCCCACCCCACCCCTCTTTTACCAGGAGTCTCCATGCAGCCCGTTCATCATGCCAGGTAAGTGCAGGGCCCGCATGGAGGCTTGGAGAGGGGGCAAAACGGGCCTATCGGGGGCAAGCAGTTTTTGCCTCCCAGAGGCTCAAGGAAAGCCTCCAGAGCCTGGGGAGGGCAAAAACGTCCCCCCCCCCACTGTGGTGCAGGAGGCCGAATAGGCCACGCCCACCATGGCCACGCCCACCCAGCAACAGGGCAGCGAACCCGTTGCTGCAACTTTCGAAGCCCACCCCTGAGAAGATGCCACCACTGTTAAGTGAACCACTGCGGTTGTTAAGTAAGTCATGTGACTGTTAAGTGAATCTCACTTTCCCACTGACTTTTGTTTCTTGAAAGTTAGCTGGGAAGTTCACGAAGGGGGATCACGTGACCTGGGGACGCTAAAGCCGCTGTAATATATATCAGTTGCCAAGTGCCCAAATTCTGATCTCGTGACCCCGGAGATGCTGCAATTGTTGTAAGCGCGAGGACTGGTCGTAATTCCCTTTGGTAAATTTTGACTGATCGCTGAGAGGCTACCGGTATTTATCACATTGTCTTATCAACAGAAAGGCAGAAGGTAGGAAATCTAATTTCATTATCTTTAATCTACTTACCGAAATATAGGAGTATGGCCCGGCTTTGGTTTATTCCAGGTAAAATGTGAAGGGACAGAAAGGAATTGGTCACCAGGCAAATCTTTTTTTAACATATGATGGGATACGGAGCCATCGTCTATCGCCATTTCAAGGGACGGAGATAAATTGCCCGGGTCGTCGGAACAAAGCTCGGCTGCCCCAGCAATAATCGTCGTCTGATCCTCGGAGGTCTTCCTGGTCTTAAGAGGTATGTCAGCATCTCCGCAACACTGGAAAGCCGCAAGGCCGGGACCGAGACCATGGAGGGAAGAATTCAACCAGGTGTCTTCCGTGATACTCCCCCTAGGAGAATGTCCGGGTGATGGAGCGGGAGAATGATGAGGAGAAAGGGAGCCGAGGTAACAGATTTCAGCACTCGAATGCCGGCGCTTCCCACAGGGCGATGTCGGCCTGGATGAGGGCCTGGAGGTTGGTCTTGGGCTAAGCCAATTCTCGTCCGTGATGCTAGTCCTCGGAGAGTGACATGGGGATTGTCTTGGTGACAAGGCATGCCCGAATCCGTACGATTGTTGCCAAGGGTCGTCAACTCTTGGAGAACCTCCAGGAGATGCCAAAGGTGACCCAAGGGTGAAGCGAGCGGCAGCTTCATTCAGTTCCGAATCCACGTCATCGTAAATATGAGAGACTGACTCACAAGAGGAAGCATCTGAGAACCAGCTCCGAGAGGAAATGCTGCTGGCAGGACTTGGGCTAAGGGATGACTCTCGGTAAGATGGCTCAAGAGGAAGGTACAAGTGGTCCCTTGAAGGCCTTTCCAGATACTCATTTTGAGTGCCGTTGGTGTGCAATTCATTCTCGCTGGCTTCTATTCCATGATGACAGTTTGGAGAGATGGATGTAATCTGAATACTAGGACATTCAAAAGGCTTAGGCCCACCAAGTGGACTGTACTTTGAATCGGGTGTTTCACAGGTTCCTTCGTAGCTTTTGTGACCCTGCAATTTAGCAGGCGAAGACAAAGGAGAAGGGTGTGTTTGAAATCCATGACACGGGATGCAAATAGGATGATTTACGGATGAAGTGTGGTCGACGCTGAAAATGCACAAAGATGCGCAGTCATCGGGTTCGAGATCTGGAAAAAGATAAGGAAAACAAGAGGGAGATTAAAATATTGGGTTATAAGAATCTTGCTCTTGTAAGACATTTGGATCTCGGAACGCTTCTACTTATTGCGTGGTGAGACAGCGCAATTATGGTTTCAAAACATTTGTAGGCCACTTTTCTATAAAAGGTCTGGAGTTTGCAATAGTGTTCACAATATTAAAATAGCAGTCGTAGGTACACAGTTGAGACATAGCAAAGATGCTTACAACAAAATCCAGGAACAAGCAAAGTAATATCACTATAAAAACCATCTGGTATTATGGGCTGTCAGCTCGCTTGGCATGAAGACTCAACCTGACAATGGCCTGGGTCAAACTGGGGTAAATGAGCCCACTTATAACTTGCTACGTCTCCAATGCAAAATCCTTCACAAAGGCCATCTCTGAAATCTAATTACTGGTACAGTCATTCAACGGCACTTTTTCATGCGGCTGTTGATAAAAATAGGATCGCCAATGACGGATACGACACAAGAAGTGGTACAGTAACTACAGAGTCTTCAACTCACAGTCACAATTGAGACTAGAACTGCTGTTGCTAAGCAAGATGCTTGTTAAGTGACTCGCAGCTGAGTTTACAACCCTTTTTTTTGCCATGGTTGTTAAGTGAACCAAGTGAATCCAGCTTCCCGCAGTGACGTTGCCTATCGAAAGCAACTAGGAAGGTCAAAAATAGGGTTCGCATGACTGCAGGATACTGCAATCATCATCAATATATGTCAGTTGCCAGGCGTCCAAATTTTGATCCCATGATTGTGGGGACGCTCTGAGGATGGTAAGTGCGAGAGGATTGGTTGTAAGTCACTTTTTTCAGTGCTTGTTGTAACTTCAAATGATTGCTAAATGGATGGTTGCAAGTCAAGGACTACCAGGATCTGCCTTAATCCAGCATCAAAATAATATCAAGATTTCTTCATCGATATTGTGTGGTTAATCAGATACCCAGATGTGAGGTTATGGTAATTTAGCTTGAGACACAAAACAGCTGTGGTAACAAAGGAGACAGATCCATGTCTTCCATTTTATACATACACAACTGTATTACTGATTATGCATGTAATACAATAATACAATAGTAGAGTTGGAAGGGACCTTGGAGGTCTTCTAGTCCAACCCCCTGCCTAGGCAGGAAACCCTATACCGTTTCAGACAAATAGCTATCCAGCATCTTCTTAAAGACTTCCAGTGTTGGGGCATTCACAACTTCTGGAGGCAACTTGTTCCACTGATTAATTGTTCTAACTGTCAGGAAATTTCTCCTCAGTTCTAAGTTGCTTCTCTCCTTGATTAGTTTCCACCCATTGCTTCTTGTCCTACCCTCAGGTGCCTTAGAGAATAGCTCGACTCCCCCTTCTTTGTGGCAACCCCTGAGATATTGGAACAATGCTATCATGTCTCCCCTAGTCCTTCTTTCTCTTAAGCTAAACATACCCAGTTCCTGCAACCGTTCTTCCTATGTTTTAGTCTCCAGTCCCCTAAGTTTGTAAGTTTGTATGTATTATTAAACTTCTACGCCACTCATCTCGCTGAGGTGACTTTACCATTTAATAAAGGTAATACTAGAAGTAAAAATACTCTGATCCTAACCAAATTCCTAAATTGTTGTGATGTGAACTTTTTTTTTAAAAAAAGTTATTGCTGTATAATTAAGTTCATATTTAAAACCTTTCCACTAAATTCAGTATTTGAGTGGAAAGCAAATTACACTGGGTAAAAGGACATAGGCAATGGCTTCTGACCATGATTCATAGGCCACTCAAAAGATCATAGATAGTCAAGTGTTTTGTTTTATTCTTAGCTTATCACCACTTATCTGGCTATAGCTGGTGAGTCTCAGATTTTTAAGAAAAGATCAAGATAATCCTATAAGAATAGAATAACTGGATAACTTGCAAATACATTTTGATAAAGTGGCCAAGTTCTATGCAGTCACCACCACAATAGCCATTGGTTAAAAAGCACCATGGAATGGAAATATTGCATTAGGCTGTGCGCACAACATATTCTTTAGAATGAATGTGTTACTTCATAGCTACATTTTGTTTTCTATACTCTCACTGTTACTGGAGAAATGAAACACTTCTGTTTATTTGCGATATACTTTGCAAAGTGAGAGGCAGGAAGGTTGTTGAATGAAATAACTAAATCTTTAGCACCTGCTCAGGAATTTAGACATGAGCCCTTCTCATCTGAAGCCCAGTTCTCTTTCCCAGCAAGCTGATTTTCAAAAGGATTCATAAACTTTCTCAGTTTTTTACATCAAATTTCCATAAAGCCATGGTTATCTTGAGTTGTCTTGTCATGTGCTAGAGTTTGATAAACATCAAACCGCTGTTCTTGCAGACAATGCCACTTTTCATGTATTAAGTCCTTTATCAAGATCAATTCACATATTTGTGTCTATCAGCAACCTCAATATCAATATATGCCAACCGTCTTTCTCTGTTGCTTTAGTTTTTGCTCACCGGTATTTACGCAACCATTTTTTTCTCTATTATTTTTTTCCCCAAAAAATGGAATTGGGAGAAACAGTGAAATTGCCAACTATTTCAATGGTATCAATTATTCATTGGTATAAGCAAAACCACCTCACATGATTGTTATTGTGGAGAAAACGGGAGGAAAAAGGCGTATTGGATATGTTCGCCACCTTGACTTATTTGTAAGAATAATACAGGTAGGATAAAAATCAATAAAAATGAACTTATTTACTTAATGTGAATGTCATCTATTCAGTGGGTGGAATTCAATTTTTTTTACTACCGGTTCTGTGGGCGGAGCTTGGTGGGCGTGGCATGGCTTGGTGGGCGTGGCAGGGGAAGGATATTGTAAAAGCTCCATTCCCACCCCACTCCAGGAGAAGGATACTGCAAAATCCCCATTCCCTCCCGATCAGCTGGGACTCGGGAGGCAGAGAAAAGATGGGGACGGAGCCAGCCAGAGGTGGTATTTACTGGTTCTCTTGACTGATCAAAATTTCCACTATCGGTTCTCCAGAACCGGTCAGAACCTGCTGAATACCACCCCTGCATCTATTCCCTTAGGTTCTAGGTAGCTAAACATCAAAATCATTACACAAAAGAATAGCTGTACAAAATAATGATACCTCCCCCGTATAAACAAAAATATCAGCATTAAAAGTTGGAAATACAAAGTCATGTGCCTGCTACACTCCAGTCTTCAATCACAATATATTTTCTTCCTGTGCTTGATGGAGAGTGACTGACTCAAAGTCACCGAGCTGACTTGTATAGCTAAGGCTGGACTTGAACTCATGGTCTCCTGCTTTCTAGCCAGGTATCTTAACCACTAGAACAAACTGGCTCATTTAACTTAATAAACTTTTAACAGCAACATCTTATTCTGTTTGTACAGGAGAAAGCCATTCAGCCTTTGGAGAGAATCATTTAAACCAAACATATTTTAAGTTTCTTGTACGGGTTTGGCTGAAAATATCTACTCTCCATTTAACAAACAATCCTGTTTTATCAATAAAACATTTTAAGGCAAAAGAATTTAAATTCATCAATCTTCATCCTTCTAACAACCATGCAAAAAGCTACCACCTTTTAGAAATGTCCAGAAAATATTTAAAATGTGGCATGTGTGAATATGAGCCAACAGTAAGAGGCGCCACCGAGTTCTTGCCTAAATTGGTATCAATAGAATTATATTCTTAAAACTACAAATACTTCAGATTTCACTATATAGCATAGAGACCAAGAAGAAATAATAAAAGAATATTATTCATTCAGTGATACATCTGCTCTGCACAGTAATAGCTTTTTAAAAACTGATAATGGCAGCACAGCTCCATCTAGAACAAAATATGATCCCTATAAAGAAGAAAGTAATTTAGATTAAATACAGTAGAAGCTATTTTCCTCTCCTCTCAGCTGAAGGTTGAGCAATAGAATGAATACTGCAATCCACTTACATGGCACACACTCCATTCTAAATGAGAGCTCTTTTTGATGCTTCAGTTTCAGATAGCACAATTTGCCAAGCTTAATTTAATATGCTATTTCAGGAATTTATTAAAAATACAAATTGTTTTGACAGCAATTGTTGCAAATTTGTCTTGATTTAGCAAAACATGAGAAATCTGCTGTGCTTTCAGAGCCCCCAAGAAGCTTTATATAACAAAACCTAAAGCATTGATGTACTTTTGTTAGTTCTGTTAGTTAAACTGTCATTTAGACTTAAATGCAAAGGACTTTTAGATTTTAAAAAATCAAGCAGATAATAATAATAATCTGCTACATTGGCAAACAAGATTAGTGTTGGAGCCAGTTCTGCTTTAAGCCAAATAACTGCATGAAGAAAACCAGTACACAGATTCAACTACAATAAATTACAGCTTGAATTTTGCAAAACATCTTAATAGATAAACCCACTTTGAATATATATTAGCATCAGCACTGGTGGTAATGGGGCACTTTCTACACTTCAAACCTTTGAAATTTCTACGGATGGACCTGACTTTAGTAGCAATATAAATTTCACATCCAATATAATTACATTAAGAATATATATTTAACAAGAACAAAGTAAGAAGTAAAAGCTTGGTAGCCCCAGCTAGTACTTTCCATAGTAATCACAGTGGCTAGACTACTGTAGATTGCCTTTCTATGGGCTTATAATGTTACTATATTCCACTTATTCATGCCTTTTTATTATTTGCGGGATGGAATAAAAAATCCTGGTTACAGCAGCCAGGAATAATAAGGCTTCCTAAGTATGCCTCTAATTCAATTGTACTTTCATATGAATTTAATTCTGTGTCCTATGGACAGCCAGTCTGTGCTAGAAATAGAATTACCAAATTCTAGAGTTTTTTCTGATTGTTAGTTATTTTGAAACCCATGAGTACCAAAAAAGTTCAGTTTTCTGTAATGACTTCCATCCAGATACATCTTAATTTTGCTTATTCCCACAAGTTCCCTTCCAACACGTACTTCCTGTCCACATGCTCAGCAGGTGCACTCTAGAAAACTGAGAAAAATAATATTTAAGAAATCAGATGCTAATAAGTCAAAATTTGATGAGAAAAACATTTAGGACATGAGTGAAACTGAACACCAAGAGGGGAAACAACCTCTCCAACTCTTTAAAAATGCTAGGGGATATTACAAAATAGCACGAGCATGAAGAAAATGGGGCAACGCATCACTACCCATAGTTACGTGTCAGGCTATTTTAAGCAGATGCCTGCAATAATTGGTGCAAATATATAAACACAGGAATTAAAGGCTGGTTTTCAACATCAACCCTTGAAGGGGGACATTATGTCAATAACTGCGAAGGAAGGAATGTTGACCATATGTACTAAATTAGAAAAAAATGTACATTGGCCAAGCAAGAAACTACAGAGTTACACAGCAAAATGTAAAACACATCAGACCTATATAACAAACAAGTAAACCACTCAGAAAAAGTATCCTAACAAACGCTACTAAATACAGGCAAAGAAATACTTAAAGGGCTTGCGAAATGTGTGTAAATGAAATGTATTTTATCTTAACTAAAACACTCAGTCAGATTGACAATAAAAAATCCATATACTATTTCAGTCAACCATGGCTGAATTGACATTCTCAAACTGCAGCTTCTGACTTTGCTCAGAACCTAGTGAAATATCAATCATTTTTTTAAAATCAGAAAGTACTCTTTCCCAAAAGTGTGTTATATTTTTGTTTTCTATCGTCCATAAAATCTTTTGCCTTAATGTTTGCTTTCTACAGGCGTCCAGGGAATATTAGTTGCATTTTAAAAGCACAATGGTTATTTAAATCGGGAGATCTCAAACCCTATTAAAGGCACCATTTTCTTCTTTTAGAAACAAAATCATTAATGTGCACATAAAATGCACAAATAAGGATCTTTTCAAGAGTTTTTTTTTTAAATATTGGATGTTCAAGAAAAGTGCAAACATTTAAATCAAGGTTCTGCAACAGATGCATACATTACTACAATCTTTTTTTTTTCATTCTGAACATTTTAATCCTAGAAAAAAAGCTGCAATATTCAATATGGTGAGCAGTAAGAATATTACTTACAGCCTTTTACTATTAGTAATTAACAGAGACTTGTCAAAAATTGCTTCTAAAACACAAGGCCGTTTCTACATTTTACACTAAGCCATTCTCTAAAAATAAATCTGGCTCATGAGCCTGTAAATATGCAGGGAGGTCCCCAGTAAAATGATGTCAATTCCAACTCTTTTATACACTTGTGTTTATTTTCTTTAGTATAAGGTAGGTCTCTTTACTATAATTAACAGGCAGGCAGTGCTACTGCAATTAAGTTGTGACCTTTCGTTTAAAGCATTTTAAAGTTTCTGCATCCCTGACAGGCCACTTCCCATTTATTGGGATGGGCAGAGGGAACAGATGTAATAGCAAATTTTTGGGACAGCTGGTTCAATATGCAGATATCTATTCCTTGCTCTTCAAGGCACTTCAACACTTCTGTACTTCACAGCCAGGCAATAAATGGCCACACAGCCGTACATTTCCACAAGGCCCAGACGAGGCATTTAGCTTTGGACAATGTCTCCAGGCTTTTGTTTTTATTTTTTCCTTAGTAACACAAATCTTTGATTTTGTATATAGGGTTTTAATCACTTCTTTCTGTATGCCATCTTAAGCCTTGAAAAGGAGAACGGCCATGAGCAGGCAGATCTCTCCTGCTCTCTGTTAAGTTCAGTCTTTGCTTGTTTAGAGCTGCCAAGACCACACACACACACACACACACACACTCAAAATTACATCAGGAACCCACGTCCATTATCTACAATAAAATGCTTCCAAAAACCAGACCCATCTCTACCAAGTAAGTTTCCAGAAATTCGCATCATTCATCCGCCGAATTCTAAAGCCAACAGACATCTGGTTTTGAGGTTTCTAATGAAAACATTGCAGTACAACTTGATATAACTTCACACCGGCAGCAACTGCCCAGAGAAAAGCCAGCTGCAGAATTTCCAATTAAAATCTTGCTTGATAGCCTAGGTAAATCATTTGAAATCTGCTACCACTGCCCTAACTCTTGCCAAGACAATTGTCTGATGTTCATGAAATCACCAGGGGCCAAGTCTGACTTCAAGAAACTAATTTTTGTTTCTATTACTAGAGCCTTAGCAATGTACTATTACCAGATTTTGCATATAGATAGAGACAACTTGCAACTAAAAAGAATCAGAGTTTATCCCAGTTGTTACCCAATCTATTCTAGTCTTTTTAAAGTTCAGGATGCTGCCCCCAAATGTCTTTAAATAAGCTAGAAACCTCCAACCAATACTAAGCAGATTTGCTTTGTTGCTAAATTCAATCCTTGACAATTAAGGGGATCTCTGATAATAAGACTAGGAAAAGGCATGAGCCATCCCTCTCCAATTATCAGTAACAATACCAAGTCAGAGGAACTGATAGCCTGGTTTAGTTTAAGGCAATTTAGTAGGTTCAGTAAAGCAGGAATGCAGTATCATTATCAGGATGAGTCCAATTATCTCTTACAATGTCCACTGAACTCCGGAAAGGGTACATTTTCTGCCCCTAAAAATTCTAAATCGTAGGGAACATCTCTTTAGGTGGTTAATCTAGAGCAGTGATGGCGAACCTTTTTTGGCTCGCGTGCCACAAGTGGGGGGAGCACAGGGGGGTCGAGTGCGGGCGTGCCGCACCCATAATGCAATGCGCGACCCCCCCAGTGCACATGCGTGCACAGCGCACGACCCCCCCCCATTTTTACATGCTTTTTTCGCCCTCCCCAGGCTCCTATAAAGCCTCTGGAGCCTGGGGAAGGAGAAAAATAGCTTTTAAAAAGGTGAACTAAGCTGGCCAGTGCGCGCATGCGCGCTGGCCAGCTGACAGGGCAGCGCCTTGCGTGCCCTGACAAATGGCTCCGCGTGCCACTTGTGGCACGCGTGCCATAGGTTTGCCATCACTGATCTAGAGTCTCCATGCAGTCACAATGTAGCACATTATCAAATCAAAACATTTGAATATGCATTAATCTTTTTTGACTGAGGCCCAAACCATCCAGAAGTCCATTTAGAAAGTCCATCAAATTTTAAATACGTAGGAGGAATAAGCCTCATCCCTTTGTTGTGTGTGTGTGTGTGTATGTGTGTGCGTATTAACCCTTTCTGAAAGAGTCCCAACCACCCAGAAATCAATATTATTCTAAATGTATATTAAAATAAGCCTCATTCCCATTTTTATTTGTTGTTTTTCTAAATACATTAACGTTTTCTGACGAAGTCCCAACCAACTCATCCAGAAGTCCATCAGGTTCTTAAAGCATGTTAGAAATAAGCCTCATTCCCTTTTATTAAAATAAATGCTTTTTATCCATTAACCCTTTCTGAAAGAGTCCCAACTATACATACAAATCAGAAAGTCCATCATATTCTAAACATGTTACAAATAAGCCTCATTCGCTTTTATTTTAAAAAAAAACTTTTTATACATTAACCCTTTCTGAGTGTCCCAACTATACATAAATCAGAAAATCCATGTGGTTTTAAATGCATGTTAGAAATAATTCTCATTCCCTTTTATTAAAAGAAATTCTTTTCATATATTAACCCTTTCTAAAAGAGTCCCAACTATACCTAAGTCAGAAAATGCATAATGTTCTATATGCACATTAGAAGCAAGCCTCATTCCATATATATGTTTGTTTGTGTGTGTATGTGTGTATATATGATTTGCTTTCTTTTTATATTAACCCCTTCCGACCGAGTCCAAAATGCTTCACCTGCCCAATCAGGAGGTTTCTAATGAAAAAAATAAATATTGCTGGCACCAACTGCTCAGAGAAAAGCCAGCTGCAGCATCTCTGATTTTAAAAAAAAAACATCTGCTGGAGAGCCTTAGGGAAATCATGGGAGATCTGCTACACCTTCCTTACTCTTTGGAAAGGGTTTCTCGGTGCATGTGAGAAAGAAGCTTTCTAAGCAAGGAGCAAAAGAGAAGGGAAAAAAATCAAGCCAAGCCAGAGGGGAGGGGGAGGAAGGAGGACTCCAGCCCCTTAACCAAAGGATAAAGTTCAGGCTGTCACCCCACCAGGCACTGGGTAGGAAGCCATCCTGCCAACACGGAGGGGGGGGGGAGAGGCTTCAGAGGGCTGTCTGCAAACCCAAAACAGGGTCAGGGTCTCCTCGGCCACTGATCTCCCCCCATTGGGGGGATGGGCTGCTGAGGGGGGCCCTTCCGAGGGCAGCCATATGGCCCCTGCAGGCAGGCTCAGAGGCAGCCCTGAGAGATGGGGGACTGAGCGGGGGAGTGCAGGGGAGGGGAGGGGGAGCGAAACCCACTTTTCTCTCTCTCTTCACTGCCCCCCCCCTCCGCCAGCCTGACCCGCAAAACCACTTGTATGTCTGAATGCACGTCAGCACTCCGTCAGCACTCCCCGCGAGGCAGGTAAAGTGTGGAGGGGAGGGGGGGGGAGGAAGCACTTCTCCCTCTTCCCTCCCGGTCCACCACCGCCCCTCCCCAAGCCCGGCTGTGGAGCATGGGAGCTGAGAAGTCCTGCCTGCTGCAGAGCATGGGAGCGGGGAAGTCCCTCTGGCTGCGGAGTATGGGAATTGGGAATCCCTCCAGCTGCGGAGAATGGGCGTTGGGCAAGTGGCTGTGGAGCATGGGAGTTGGGAAGTGCCTCCGGCTGCAGAGAATGGGAGTTGGGCCAAGTCCCTCTGGCTGTGGAGCATGGGAGTTGGGAAGTGCCTCTGGCTGTGGAGCATGGGAGTTGGGAAGTGCCTCTGGCTGTGGAGCATGGGAGTTGGGAAGTGCCTCTGGCTGTGGAGCATGGGAGTTGGGTGTCTCTCCGGCTGCGGAGAATGGGAGTTGGGCCAAGTCCCTCTGGCTGTGGAGTATGGGAGTTGGGAAGTCCCTCCGGCTGCGGAGCATGGGAGCTGGAGTCCCTCCGGCGTTCTCCACGTTCGCAACACACACAAACACACATATACACACACAAACACACCCCACGACCCCTCTTAAAGCCCGGTCACGGCCTGCGAGGCTGGGCACACCTGCTGCTGCGGAGGCGGAGGCGGCGAGAGGCCCCGGCGGGTCGCCGTCTTCCTCCCCGAAGATGAGCCTGAAGTCGAAGTCGTCGTGGGCACCTCCGCCGTTTGCCGCAGTCATCGGGGGGCGGGTGAGGAGCCCGGACCCCGCCGTCGCCGCCGCCGTGGTAGTCGTGGTGGGGGTCCTGGGGGGGGGTGGGAGGGTCGTCGGAGCGAGCCAGAAGGGGGACCGGGCGGGCCGCGCTGCCCCGTCAGGGCCGCCTCGTCGCACGCGCGGGGGGCGCTCGACGTCCTCGCCGCTCTTCAGCGGCCGCCTGTCACTCACCCGCCGCGGGGAGGGGGGAGAGAGAGGGCCGCGCAGGCCACGCCCCCCCTCCCCAGCCCGTTAGCGGCCGCCCGGACACTGATTGGCCAGCCGGAGGAGAAGAGGAGGGGAACCTTCCGAGCGCTGCGGTGGAGCCCGCACCTCCGGTTCTCCGTCGCACCAAGCGCCGGCACGCTCCGCTCTTGGAAAGGGGCGGTGAGTGGCGGCGACAGGAGGGAACGCAGCTCCGCTTCTCGCCCAATGGGGGCTCAGGGCATTGGTCCGAAAGGTGTATCCCCCCAGGGGTGTTTCTGAGACCCCGAGATAGTTGGGGGTTCAATACCCCCCCCAGAATGTGCAAAGAATAGCAACCAAGATGATCAAAGATCTGGGGACTAAAAGACATGAGGAACGGTTGCAGGAACTGGGTTTGTCTACTTTGATGAAAAGAAGGACTAGGGGTGACATGATAGCAGTCTTCCAATATCTCAGGGGCTGCCCCAAAGAAGAGGGAGTCAAGCTATTCTCCAAAGCACCTGAGGGTAGGACTGGAAGCAATGGGTGGAAACTAATCAAGGAGAGAAGCAACCTGGAATTAAGGAGAAACTTCCTAACAATTAAACAGTGGAACAGCTTGCCACCAGAAGTGGCGACTGCTCCCTCACTGGAGGCTTTTAAGAAGAGACTGGACACTCACTTGTCTAAAATGGTGCAGGGTCTGGGACTGGAACCAAAGGTTTTGTCTTCCAAGCTTTCGGACTTGTGCTGGAGCCCATCTTCAGGGAAATTCTCCCTGGCCAATTCCCTGAAGATGGGCTCCAAGATGCATCTCAAATCTCAGAAGACAGAAACCTTTGGTCCCGGTGGACAACCCAGATTGGATCCTGCAACATTATCCTGGGACGCGTCTATTTGCCTTCATTCGCAGTATAGGGTCTCCTGCTTGAGCAGGGGGTTGGACTAGAAGACCTCCAAGGTCCCTTCCAGCTCAGTTCTGATTGGATTTCCCAGCCAACATGATCAACCATCCTAGACGAAAGGAGCTATCCTGCTGCAGTATCAACCCACCAGGTTAGCCCCCCCACCCCGCCCCACTTTACTGGTCCAGCATCCAACTCCCTCCCACCCCCATGTGAGTTGCAAGCAACGAACAAAGCAATCCTGCCCCTTATTGGCCATCTGTGCGTGACTGGTAGCCCTCCACTTACAACCACTCACTTCGCCACAATCCAAAGTTGCAGCATTTTATTGGAATAAAACGTCGTGACCAGTCCTCGTACTTACAACCGTCATAGCATCCCCCACAGTCACAGGATCAAAATCCAGGCGCTCGTCAACCGGCATGGATTTACAACAAGTTGCAGCATCCCAGAGTCACGTGACTGTCGTTTGGGACCTTCCCAGTGGGCTTCCGACAAGCAAATCCAGTGGGGGGGGGAGAGAGAGAGCCGGATCCACTTAATAACCTCGTGCTTCACTTAACAACGGCAGTGATTTACTTAAAGTCCGTGGAGGGGAAAAGGTTGTAAAATCAGGAGGCCCGCTGAGCCAGCTTAGAAATGGAGATTCTGGTTCCAGTTGCGGTCAAAGACTACCTGTATTTCTTTGGACATTGATGTTTAATTCTGTGTTACCAAACTACAAAACAGAAAGGTGCAACTGTGAGGCCTCTGTTGTGATTCTATGTAGTCATTGTTATTGTTTCAGTCCATGGATGTCTGGGTTGTATTTTGGTTTTTTTTTTAAGTATTTCCGTTGTTCGGGGATTCCTGAAGCTGCCCTGAATCTGCCCGTTCCAGCTGGCTCCAACCCATTGAAAGCAATAACAGCAACAGCCTTAATACGCAAGGCCATTCCATTCACATGAGACCATCCCGTTATTAGTAGCAGCCACCGTTCGAGATGCGAGTTGCTCCCAGATTGTGCAAACATCCTGAAACTGCTTCACACCCGGCAGCGCAAGCTGGTAATTCGATTCCACCCACGCCCAGCATGCAGGGCAGGCTTCCCTTCCTCGTTCTGGCAGATTTTATTGGCAAGCTGGGTTTGGAACAAGATGGAGCAAGGGAATCCTCCCATCAGGCAAGGAACGCGTGTCCAGTCCAACTGTACTCTGCGTCGGCAATAAAGATGACAAGAAGGGCAAGAGAGCGATGCTTCAATTTAAAGGATGAAATACTGTTCCATCGCAAGATAAATGTAACATTGTTTAAAACTGCACAGGGCCTACTTTGAAGGATCTGACGTAGCCTGTTAGCGTCTTACAGGGACGTGTCTCAAAATCTCTTTTTCAGCCTCGATTTTGCACAAAAATGCAAAACTCTGCACTCTTATGGGATATTTCTCAACCCTAACCACTTTAAGATGCACGGACTTCAACTCCCAGAATTCCCCAGCCTTCTGGCTGGGGAATTCTGAGAGTTGAGGTCCGTGCATCTTAAAGTGGTTGCGGTTGAGAAATAATTGTCTAAATCATAACCCAAGGGACTCCCAAAACCCCTGCCCTATTATTCTACAATATTCTACATTGTGGTTGCAACAAGCAGAAGCCGGAAGTTCAGTTGTTTCGCCATCCTTACGGACCTCTTGGTTGGCAAGGGTCATCGTCTCCCGGCGGCTCCGTCTGATACTGTAACTCACAAGCCACAGCCACGCCTCCCGCGTACGTCACGGGCCCGTCATTTGTCCTCCATGGCCCCTGGCTTAGCCACGCCCAGCGGCCCCGGCTCCTCACCCAAAGCCAGGCTTGTTTGTCCTATGACGTCAAGACCTTTTCCACTCCGAGCGAGAACCCAGCGCGAAGAGGGAGGGAGAAGGGCGGGGCCCCTGCGAGTCACGTGGTGCGAGCGAGTGCCCGCCTTCCCTCCGTCCATGCGCGGTGGCGGGGGGGGGGGGGAAGCGCGTGCCGAGTTCTTTTGCAACTTTTTATTTTTTTAATCAAGGGGGGGAGGGAATTAAGGGTAAACTCCCCAATTTATTATTTTAATTTATTGATATAATTTATTATTTTAATTTATTATTTTAATTTATTGATTTAATTTGTTATTTCAATTTATTGATTTAATTTATTATTTTAGTTTAATATTTTTATTTTTTGATTAAATTTATTAATTTAATTTAATATTTTTATTTATTAATTTAATTTATTGATTTAATTTATTAATTTGATTTATTAATTTAAAATTTTAATTTAATTTATTGATTTGATTAAATTTATTAATTTAATTTATTTTACTTTAATTTATTTTAATTTATTAATTTGATTTATTAATTTGATTTATTTAATTATTTAATTAATTTCGGCTCCAGAGCCCTTACAAGAGGAAAGGCTTCTGTGTGTGGCAGTCTGGAATTCTTGCATTCTTTCCACCAAAACTCCAGGGAACGGGTTTTCAGTGGGAAAAATTTAAATCCCCATCAATGTGACAGTTTGAATGACGTTTTGCATGTTGCTTTTTGACTTTTGATCAGGAGCTTGGTGATAAGAGGAGCAGTTGGATTAAGTCTTTTAAATAAATAAAATAAATGCCCTTAACCCACCCATTTGAGGAGGTGGTCTTATTTTACATTAAGACATTAACAGATTCACAGAGTTGGAAGGGAGCTTGTAGGTCATCAAGTCCAACCCCCCTCCCAATCCAAGCAGGAGACCCTACAACATTTCTGACAGTCCAATCTCTTCTTGAAAGCTTCCAGTGATGAAGCTCCCACAACCTCCGAAGGCAACTTCTGTTCCATTGGTTGATTGTTCTCACTATCAATTTCTCCATACTTCCAAGTTGAATCTCCTTGTTCAGTTTCCATCCGTTATTCCTTGTCTGCCCTTTGGGTGCCTTACAAAATAGCTTAACACCCCTCCCCTCTGTGGCAGCCCAAATACTGAGCTCTGTGGCAGCTCAAATATTGGAACATTGCTAACATGTCTCCCCTGTCCTTCTCTTCACTAGACTAGCCATGCCCAGTTCCTGCAACCATTCATCATATATTTCAGCCTCCAGTCCCCTAATCATCTTGCTCGTTCTTCTCTGCACTCTTTCTAGAGTCTCAACATCTTTTTTTTTTTATAGTGGATGTAGTAGTCTAGGTGTGGTCTTACCAAGGCTTTATAGAGTGGTATTAACACCTCACATGATCTTGATTGTATTCCTCTGTAAACTAAAACATAAACTAAAATGGTTTGGATCCACCTCCCAAGTGCAAGGGACATAAATCAATCTGGATTTGGAGTGGAGTGGATATGCATCTGGTAGATCTTTCCTTGGGCAAATCTATTATTTATCTATCATAGGGATTATTCTTTATACTATTTATGTTGTTTGTATTTTTTGTCATGGATTGCACCAGTTAGACTAAAACCAATTCCGTTGTACACCTGATGTACAATGACAGTAAAGACTATACTTTTTAATTTACTGATTAACTTTACTTTTTAATTTATTTTATACTTCATTTTACTTCACTTCATTTTATTTTACTCACAGAGTCACGGATATCGCACCTGGGACTCTTAAGTGGCTGCCGTAATGAAATCAATACAAAAACTAAGAAACAAAATACAGATATCAGTGAAAACATAACCCCATTAAAACCATAGTAAAACCAGATTATAACAAAAGTTGGAACTCCATGCATGATGACAGAGCCCTGTTCCGAGACCCTTTCAGAAAACCAAAAGCTAACCATGTTACCTGGACTCCCACAGCACACTAACCATAATCTGAACATGTTCCTTTTGCACAGTGTTTTTCGCCACTTTAAGATGTGCAAACTTCAACTCCTCAAATTCCCAACTCTGGGGAATTCTGGATCCTGAAGTCCACACGTCTTAAAATGATCAAGGTTGAAAAACATTGCGCTAACATAGAATTCTATATTGGCCAAGTGTGATTGGACACGCAAGAAATTTGTCTTCGGTGCATAAGCTCTCAGTGTACATAAAAGCTATAAGTCAGTGGTTCTCAACCTTCCTAATGCCGCGACCCTTTAATGCAGTTCCTCATGTTGTGGTGACCCCCAACCATAAAATGTCTTCTTCTTCCCCTCTCTTTCCTCCCCTCCTCCTCTCTTCTCCTCCCTCTTACCCTCTCTCCTACTCTTGATTCCCCTCCCTTACTTCCTCTGCTTTTACCCTTTCTTCCTTTCCCTCCTCCTCCTTCCCCCCTTCTCCTTCTCCTCTCTTTCCTCCCCTCCTCCTCTCTTCTCCTCCCTCTTACCCTCGCTCCTACTCTTGATTCCCCTCCTTTACTCCCTCTGCTTTTACCCTTTCTTCCTTCCCCTCCTCATCTTTCCTCCTTTCCGTTGTTGCCCTTGCTTATTTACTTTCTCTGATGGGTTCTCGGGATGGCATTTCAGGAAACCCCACTTTATGTTTTCATACATATCATTTTCTCTGTTACATTTTATTTCTAATAATAATTCCACTTGCATCATTTTTTAAATTGTTTACTTGCATTTTTTTTTTCCCTCTTTTCCTTTGTGCATGGTTTATGGTACTTTTAGCAAGCAGGTTTTCATTGTGTGAATGGGGCCAATTCGGGCTCCTGAGCTTGGCTCCTGATGACAGGTCTGGTTGGGGATTTAGATGTAGTTAAAAGTACCTGGCAGTGGTGTGGAAAACATAGCCGTGCGCACGCCCCGTACAATTACAGCCCCGAGCAGGACCTAAGCCCCTTCCTCCCTCACAGGAACACTTCCCCTCCATTACGAAGTCTCCGAGGCTAATTGTACAGGGTGTGCAAGCGCACCTATGTTTTTTACGGCGTGGAGCCGCGGCAACGCACTGCGCGGCCATTCCGGAGCCCATCCACGGCGATTCCAAGGAATGTGTGGAGTCTAAACTTTAGAGTTGTGCTGGTCTCAGCGACCCCTGTGAAACGGTCGTTCGACCCCAAAAGGGGTTGCGACCCACAGGCTGAGAACCGCTGCTGTAAGTGATCAATCATATTCATCACACAAATACACGCATCATAAATCATAAGATGCAACACTTACTGATAGTCATAGGTGAGGCGAGGCCAGAAGGGGGGAAAGGGAGGGCGAAACATGCCCCATGTACCCCACACGCCCTTAACTAACGGCCGCTGCGGCAACCCTAGCCATCTTGCTCCTTCTGTCACACGAATGGCCGCTGCAAAAAAAGCGGCAAATCCAGCGACATGCACCACAGCAGCAGGCATGAGGTGTGAGGTGACCACACTTGCCACCTCCTGCATTTCAAAAATAATGAGACCCTGCCCAAAATTAAGGCCCAGTGTTTATTTCAGGGATCCAAAGAAAACAAGACCCTGTCTTATTTTCAGGGAAACACAGTAATAAATGTAATACGATTAGTACAATAGTACTAATACATAGATAGTACAATAGTAACACATGTATAGTAATACTTGTCACTGAGACCATATTTCCCAGGCTCAGTTATGGTTGTAAGTTGAGGGCCACCTGTAGATAGATTTGCTCCATTGAGTAAGGTGTCTTTTTCTGTCATAATTCCAGCAATTGGTTTTGAAGCTGAGCATAACAAGCTGATGGAATCTGATGTCACGAGATATCATAATGGTTTTTTAAAAGAATTAGGCCAAGACCAGGCCAACAACCTTTAATGATTCCAGGTGAACTTCAGGTTCAGAAAATTCCATTTTAATCGAATTCATTACTGTACTCTCTTCCTCTTTCCCTCTTGGTCTTCCTGTGAATTTGTCAGTAGTGCCAAATGACTTTCAATAAGTACATTAACCCGCAATTGATTTAACACACTTCCCTCTCTTTTGATTTGTTCAAATGTATTGAAATGAGCTCAATGCATGAAAATAAGTGAATGAATAGGGCACTCTTTGTTAGGAATGTATCCTTAACCGGGATAAATACGAGACAGTTGCCAAACGTTTGAATGCTGCAGTGATCATAAGTGTGAAAAACGGTCATAAGTTGCTTTTTACAGTGCCGTCGTAACTTTGAACGGTCACTAAACCCAGTGCTGTACATCAAGGACTGTCTGGAGCCACGGAAGAAAAAGTGGGGCGTAAATGCATCGCATTGAATGAATAAATTAAAATTCTAATTCATCCCACAAAGCCGAACCCTGGTTCTTTTTGCCGCATTCCTGAATTGTCGATAGCTGTTTGCAAACCACAATGACAATGGGATTTCTTTCCTTTATAGCTGAAAGCTTTCTGTGAATCCAGCTCAATCTAGGGACAACCACTTCGGCAGCTTTACAGAAGCTCAGAGCTTCAGGCAACATTTGTCTACAAGCAATGATTTCTTGACTTTTAGTGGCCTTTCTAATCAGTAGCATCTCTCACACAGATTCCAGAAATTCAGTGTTCATTTTAAAACAGGCCTGGCACCATTGTTAACATTCCTGAACCCTCTGGAACCGTCCCTAGGAAAAAAACCCCAAACTTCACTCTCTTTTTTAAAAAAGTTTTTAATTTTAAACACTTAAACACATCGACAAAAACATGCACATAACTTACAAGTGACACCGGAACTACACATTCTTTCTTACAACAGATAGCTATCGGTGCATCTTTACAGTTATTTCATCTTTACAGTTATTTTTGCTAATTTTACAATTGTGATCGTTTTGTTTCATACTCCTTCACTTAGTTGTTTATGTTTAGTTATTTGTGTCAGACATTCATATTGCCCTTGTTCTATTGTATATCTTTTTCTGCTTTTGTATATCCTATTCTTCCTACCTTCTTATCGCTGTTTCCCAGCTCCTCTGCAATACATTTTACATTTCCCAATTTCTTATTTCTATCATCTAACCATTTTTCCCAAACTAAGTAGTACTCTGTTTCCTCCTTTCCTTGAACTTCCTTGGTCAATTTATCCATCTCTGCACATTCTAAGATCTTCCATATTACCTCGTCTTCATTCGGTGTTGTGTTATTCTTCCATTTCTCTGCATATGTTATTCTGGTCACAGTAATAATATGTAGAATTAGATATAGAGTCTCTTTGCTGTATTTTGTTGTGATTAAACCTTATAAAAATGTCTCCGGTTTCCAGTCTATGCGGTTCTCTGTTATATTTTCCAAGCAATTCCTAATTTTGACCCAGAATTTTTTGGCCACCTCGCAGGTGGAGCGAGACAGAAACAGACACAGAGAGACAGACACAGAGACAGAGAAAGAGAGACAGAGAGAGACAGAGACACAGAGAGAGAGTGTGTGAGAGAGACAGAGACAGAAGGACAGACAGAGAGATGGAGCGAGACAGAGAGAAACCAGGAGAATATTTGTCCAATACCTGATATGTTTGCCCACAATGTGAGCTCAGGTGGAAATATGACCCACATAAAAACTCACAGGAGCCAGGATAACCTTTTGTCAGCAATTCTATGGCTTTCTAGAAGCAGTTTAATGACTTGTGGGGTTGAGATGAAACAGTTTCAATACTGTTTTTTCCCTCTTCAAAGGACCCCTGAAAAGAAAGCAGTGCAACTTCTGTTGGTTGCTGGCTTAGCGTTCCATCCCCCCAAAAGCAGAAATGATCTTGCTAAGTTCTCAGTTAATTTTGGAAATGGTTTAAAGGGAAGAGAAAAATGGTTGCCCCCTATAGATTCAGCTTGTCTGCATGCTTTGACTGTGTACATCAAATGCTTGTCCATCTTTCATTCAAACCAGGATTAGCCTGATGAAGAAAACATGCGGAAGCAAACCATAAGCCAACTGCAAAGGTTAGGTTGTATGAATTGTAAAGTTCATGCCAAATGTAGTATGAAAATGGTGAAGGTTGAAAAACTGCCTCAGCTATTGTCTTCCACTAATCCGAGGTAGCAAGGAAAGAAATAGTGAGATGTTGGACAGAAAACTATGCGGAACCTCTTAGGAATAAAAGATAATGTTTTATGGAATTCTGAGTCGCCTCTCTTGCTAATCTGACTATGGTTTGATCTACAAAGGCACATTTCATTGTGCAAAATTTAACTTGCATCAATTTTATTCTGCCACATTTAATAAATAAATAAAAATAACGTCAATTACGATATTTCTACGTCATCGTGAATATCCCAAAGGTGCTTTTTTCAAGAGGCAACTGGACTTTCTTGTTTTTTCTTTGGAAGACGTTTCGCTTCTCATCTAAGAAGCTTCTTCAGCTCTGACTGGATGGTGGGGAATGGAAGGATTTATATTCCTTGCAGACAGCTGGTCATTTGCATCCTTTTAGAGGGTCATTGAGGCCACTTGGAGGTTTATCTCTGTCCTCAGAGTCACCTGAGTGGTGCAAATGGTTCCTGTAGTCTGCATTTTTCCCCTCTGGAAATCCATTCCTACTCCCACACCATTCCAAGGGTCTTCATCCCAAATTGTATGGCTAAAAGCACCTTTGGGACAACCATGACTTGGATGACTGAGAATCTCTACAGACTTTTAGCTATACAATTTCCAGACAAAAATTGCAAATTACAGGAACCATTTTCACTACTCAGGTGGCCCTGAGGACACAAGACAAACCTCCAAGTGACCTCAACGACCCTCTGAAAGGATGCAAATGACCAGCTGCCTGCAAGGAATATAAATCCTTCCATTCCCCACCCTCCGGTCAGAGCTGAAGAAGCTTTTGAATGAGAAGCGAAACATCTTCAAAGGAAAACCAGAAAGTCCAGTTGCCTCTTGAAAAAGCACCTTTGGGACAACTATGACCTGGAGGACTGAGAATCTCCATAGTCATAGTGGATACTTTAGAGCAGGGATCTCCAACCTTGGCAAACTTTAAGACTTGTGGACTCCCAGAACTCTGGTAAAGTCCGAAAGTTTTAAAGTTGCCTAGATTGGAGACCTCTGCTCCAGTGACTGCAGAATTCATCTCCCAGAACTGTCCAACCAGCTTGTTTTAAGTTCTGCAGATTTCAAGATTTCCCCCAGCCGGCCTGCTTTAAGATCTACGAATTTCAACTCCCAGCATTCCCCAGACAGCTTTCTTTAAGGGCTGCAGATTTTTTTTTTAACTCTCAGAATTTTCCAGCCAGCGGGCTTTAAGATTTACAGAATTGCAGACCTGCTGGCCAGGGAATTCTGGAAGTTGAAGTCCGCAAATCTTAAACTTGCTGAAGTTGAGAGATCACTGATTTAGAATAATGTGAGAGCACAGCCAAGGGGGAACCACCAGTGGGAAAACAAATTATAACTTCGATCAATGTCAGCAGCTCTGATCATTGGTCCGTCTAGCCCAGGGGTGTCCAAACTTGGGAACTTTAAGACTTGTGGACTTCAACTCCCAGAATTCCCCGACTGGGGAATTCTGGGAGTTGAAGTCCACAAGTCTTAAAGTTCCCAAGTTTGGACACCCCTGGGCTAGCCAATATGGTCCTCTTCTCCACAATTTCAAACCTGAAGATTCCCAAAGGTCTTTTGGTTTGCTAAATGGAAATTAATAAATTGGAATTAAGAACCATGCCTAAAATAACGCTGGGGAGAAAGATCTATAAAGCTAAGATCTGCTTCTTTTCTCTATTGTTTTAAGAATTAGATCGCTTCAGATCACTCCAGCTATGCTTCCTACCTTTTGAAATACCGATAAAACAGACTTTGATCGTTTTCGTTATTTGCCTGATGCCATTAACCACTTAAACCACACATATTATGATTGTAATACAACACCTCAGTTTACGTGGGTATGATGCCCAGCTGAATTGAGTAGGATCTACTTCTCCATAGGTATCTTGAATGCTTATTAATTGTTAACTCTGAATGATTCATTACTATCAATTATTACTTAATGATATATATTTAATATAACGATCATTATATTATTATAATGTAATAACAGATTATATCATTACTTTGTCCCCATCTTTTTTTCAAGAGAGTTCAAGGCAGGCTCTTTCACGTCCTGGTCCTTCTTTTGCCATGTCTTCATGCTGCTTGTCAGCCTTCTGTAGACAGTAAAAGAAATAGCACTTAGACTTATATACAGCTTCACAGTGTTTTATAAGCGGTTTCTCTAAGCGGTTTACAGAGTCAGCCTCTTGCCCCAACAATCTGTGTCCTCATTTTACCCATCTGAGAAAGATGGAAGGCTGAGTCATTCTGGAGTCAGTCAGGACTGAACTGCTGGCTGTGGGCAGAGTTAGCCTGCAATACTGCATTCTAACAGGAAGGAAGGAAGGAAGGAAGGAAGGAAGGAAGGAAGGAAGGAAGGAAGGAAGGAAGGAAGGAAGGAAGGAAGGAAGGAAGGAAGGAAGGAAGGAAGATAGCAATAGTACTTAAACTTATATACTGCTTCATCGTGTTTTATAGCCTTCTCTGAGGAGTTTACAGAGTCAGCCTCTTTTCCCCAACAATCTGAGTCCTCATTTTACCCACCTCAGAAGGATGGAAGGCTGAGTCAATCTTGAGCCGGTGAGATTCGAACTTCTAGCAATGGCAGAGTCAGCCTGCAATACTGCATCCTAACCCCTGCATCACCAAGGAAAGGAAGGAAGGAAGGGCAATAGCACAGACTTATATACCACCTCACAGTGCTTTATAGCCCCCTCTAAGCAGTATATAGAGTCAGCCTCTTGCCCCCAACAATCTGGCTCCTCGTTTTTACCAACCTTGGAAGCATGGAAGGCTGAGTCAACCTTGAGCTGGTGAGTTTTGAACTTCCAAACTACTGGTAGCAGTCAGCAGATGTAGCCTGCAGCACTGCATTATAACCACTGTGCCACCACAACAGATATCCTCAGAGACGATAACTCTATAATTCCCAACCAACATGGTTAACCCAGAATTCTCACTCAAGTCAGAAGTGCCCCAGCTGAAATTATCCTTCTCAGGACAACATTATGCCAAGATCAAACTCTCTAGAGCAGTGGTGCTCAACCTTCTTAATGCCGTGACACTTTAATACAGTCCCTCATGTTGTGGTGACCCCCAACCATAAAATTGGTGTCTCGGTTCTTAAGACCATTGAAAATATGTGTTTTCCGATGGTCTCATGTGACCCCTGTGAAAGGGTCGTTCGACCCCCCCCCCAAAGGGGTCCCGACCCACAAGTTGAGAACCGCTGCTCTAGAGAAAGCGCTATTGCTGAGAAAGGCGGAAGGAAAAGAAGAGGACAACCAAGAGCCAGGTGGATGGATTCGATTACAGGCGACGAAGGCGCTATTAGAAGACTTAAGGATCAACTTAATAGCATGTAATTAATTAATGGTCTATCTTGGAGGCCTTCTAGTTGCGGAACTAAATCTAAGCTGCAAAAATACAAATGCTCCACTAGGTGGCAGAGAAGAGCATATTTCAAGTTTTTGCTGCCATCTTGTGATCAACTGTATTTTTGCATCCCTAATATTAAGCTGCCCCAAGGTTATCCAGTAAGCTTTGTGGTTGAGCTGGAATTCGAAGCCATGTTTCAAGGCTTGATTTTGAATATTTATTTTCTTCTAAAAATGAAAACATACTTGATTATTATTGCTGTATTATATTGCAACATAGAACATCCATTCCATTTGTCATTAATGGAAAAGCAGAGAATGTGTGTGTTTCTCAATATCCAGTACATTCTTCAAACGCTTTAAAAAGTTCTAAGAATCCTAGATGGCAACCACATGAAGGTAAATATGCAAAACTAAAACTCTTGAATAAGAGTTTAATAAGAGTTTTCATTCATTCCAGCTGGAATAGCTAATGTACATACTTACTTTAATGATTCATTCAGAAACAAGTTATTTCGTGATTGAATTCATATGTTGCATTGTATTAAACAAGGGTATGTTTGGTGAAGGGACGTGGTGGCTCTGTGGCTAAGACACTGAGCTTGTCGATCAGAAAGGTCAGCAGTTCGGTGGTTCAAATCCCTAGCGCCGCGTAACGGACTGAGCTCTCGTTACTTGTCCCAGCTTCTGCCAACCTAGCAGTTTGAAATCATGTAAAAATGTAAGTAGAATAGGAAGCACCCTTGGTGGGAAGGTAACAGCGTTCCGTGCACCTTCGGCATTGAGTCATGCCGGTCACATGACCACGGAGACATCTCCAGACAGCGCTGGCTCTTCAGCTTTGAAAAGGACATGAACACCACCCCCTAGAGTTGGGAACAACTAGCACATATGTGTGAGGGGAACCTTTACCTTATGTTTGGTGAATTGCTTCAATACAGTTGCTAACTTTTATATATATATATCTTTGGCAAAATTCATACAAAACAGAAAGTTTAAAATCTTCATAATTTAATTTTACAAATGAAATGATATGCAAGGTGATTTTGAAGAGACATCTTTGGTGACCTAGCTCTTACCGGCACTATAGCTGGGCCAGGACAATTATACTGAGGTTTGCTGATTGAATAAAGCAAATCAGAAATAATGCTAGAATCAGCCCCTTTTCAGAGGAAAAAACTAAAATTCCAGAAATGCATGATCTAAAAAATGAAGAAAAGATGGACCCACTCAAGTTTAGCCATGCCTGCTGTCAGGAAGAGATAGTAGGAGCTTTCTCAATACTTCAAGGGGAATATTTCTTGATTCTCCTCAGTCTTCTGGCTTGCTGTTCCACGGAATCTCTCTCGTTTCTACTTCTTCATAAATTCAAAAAGTTCATAAGTTCAGTAATGGGTAATTCCTAACGATGCCTCAAAGAGCTCCCTGTGATTTTCTCAGGAAAAAAAGTAAGGAAGCGATTTGTCCTCATAAGTCTTCCGGGACGTTCTTCTCAGCTTCCCATTCTCGCTCACAACTTCCTCCCTCATACAAGTGGAAACCTAGTCTGAGGCTATGAGGCAGGGGTGTCAAACTCAAGGCCCAGGGGCCGGATCCGGCCCACGGGGTACTTAGATCTAGCCTGCGAGGCTGCCCTAGAAACAGTGAAGTGGTGCTCCTTTTTCACTGGCAGAGGGTTGAAGGAGGTCGTGGCAGCTGAAAACGGAGCCCGGGAGCCCGTTTTCGCTGGCACGTGGCCCTCCCGAGCTCCGTTTTTATTGGCAGAGGGTTGCAGGAGGTCGTGGCAGCCAAAAACAGAGGTCAGGAGCCCGTTTTCACTGGCAGAGTGCTCAGCCCACCACAGGCGCCCCCAACAGGAAGGACATCGAGCTGGCCATGCCCCACCCTGCCTGAGGTCAAACACAACCCTGATGTGGCCCTCAACGAAACTGAGTTTGACACCGCTGCTGTAAAGCTTCCAGGCCCTAGCCAGCTGCAGATATTTGATGGCACAGCATAACGGCATATGCACCCAGTGAGCGATTCTTCGAATGTCATGATTCAGGTAGGTAGGTAGGTTCCAACAATTAAGCAAAGTGCTTTGAAGCGACATATTGATCAGGACACAAAGCAATGCCTTTTAATGCCTTCTATCAAGGAAATGGTCCCTTGGTTATTTTAATCATGGGGCTCTGCGTTTGGAGCCAACCAAGAAGTTCACCTGAGGTAAAGATAAAGGAAGGAAAAAGAAACAATATTTGGAAATTATAAATTAACTAAATAGAGATAACAGAATTGGTATATATAGTTCACCTTCTCTTAAGATCTCCCCTCCTGTTCTTATCTGTTGACTCAGCCGTCCTAGGTGGGTAAAACGAGGGCCCAGATAGTTGGGGGGCAAGAGGCTGACTCTGTAAACTGCTTAGAGAGGGTTGTAAAGCACTGTAAAGCGGTATATAACTCTAAGTGTTATTGCTATTGTATTTTCTTCCTTCCTCCCTCCCTCCCACCCTCCCTCCCTCCCTCCCTCCAGCCATCCCTTCCTCCCTCCCTCCATCCATCCATGATGCACAGTGGTTAGAATGCAGTATTGCAAGTCAATTCTGCCGACTGCCAGCAGTTCGATCCTGAATGGCTCAAGGTTGATTCAATCTTCCATCCTTCCGAGGTTGGTAAAATGAGGAGCCAGATTGTTCGGGGTGAGATGCTGACTCTGTAAACCATTTAGAATGGGCTGTGAAGCACTGTGAAGCAGTATATCATTCTTAAGTGCTATTGTTCTTCCTTCCTTCCATCCATCCATCCATCCATCCATCCAGTATTGCAGGCTGACTCTGCCCACTACCAGCAGTTCGATCCTGAATGGCTCAAGGTTGACTGAATCTTCCATCCTTCCGAGGTGGGTAAAATGATGACCCAGATTGTTGGGGACAAGAGGCTGGCTCAGTAAACCGCTTAGCGAGGGCTGTAAAGCACTGTAAAGCGGTATATAAGTCTAAGTGCTATTGCTATCTGGAGAGGTCCAAGGAACCAGTCTATTCATCAGGTCCTTGGTCTTCGGTTTGGTTATTGGTTCAGTTTTTGCAGAACCACCTGATCATCGGAGCAAACCGGTTCGTTCCCAGCTGGTTGTCACCCGAACCAGCTGAATCCCACACCTGGGACAATCACTACAGCAGCTTTACAGAAGTTTTGAGCTCCGAGCAACATTTGTCTATGATTTTTGATTTTGAGTGGCCTTTTTTTTTGTAACTTTGAACGGTCACTAAATGAACAGTTGTAAGTCTAGGACTACCTATCGTTCTTCTACAACGAACATTCAGAGAGCCATTCTCCCACTCCCACAATCGCAATCAAGAGATCTTTCGACAGGAGCCTCGCAGCCCTAGTTGGCACCTTGAACCCTGCTGCAGGAGTGAGCGGAGGGCAACGGGGTGGGGTGGGGGTGTTCAGGAAAGGAAAGCAGCTGGGAAAATGTCCCCGTGCTGGGAACTCGATGTACCAGTGAACGCCAGCCAGGGAAGGGCACCAAGTGATCCTCGGCTGGGACATGGATCTGCACAGCAGGAGAATGCCAGAGCCCGCGACAGCTGCCTCTCCCGGTGCCCCTCGGCTGTAGGTCTGATCCTCTGCATGTACAGTAGGCAGCCCTTGCATGATTAAAGAGAAGAGCAAGGGCAGAGGAGGAGAAGGAAGAGGGAAGGAAGGAGAAGGGAAGGGAAGGGGGGAGGGGAGGAAGGAGGGAAGGAAGGGGGGAAGGGAAGGGAGGAGAAGGGAAGAGGGAAGGGGAAACAGAAGGGAAGAGAAGGGGGAAGGGAAGAGAAGGGAAGAGGAAACAGAAGGGAAGGGATGAGGGAAGGGAAGAGCGGAGGGAATGGGAGGGAAGGGAGGAGAAGGGAGAGAAGGGGAGAGAAGGAAGGAAGGAAGGAAGGAAGGAAAGAAGGAAGGAAGGAAGGAAGGAAGGAAGGAAGGAAGGAAGGAAGGAAGGAAGGAAGGAAGGACAGTGCTGATTGTTGGGGAAAATCTTTCCCGTTACCCAAGAAAATAAATCGGTGTTTTACTCTTCCACCCTGCCTTTCTCCTGTAATTGCCCTGTAAAATAAGTAAGCCTGCTCTTCCATTTCTTTTCCTGCGTTGGATTCCCCCAATGATAACCTGCTAGCATCTGCGTCCCTGAAGCTGCCAGGCGAAACATCCTGCCCGTGTTCACAGAAGAAGTTGCACCAGGTGAACCTCAGATCTAAGCAATGTTCTAAGCTTGCTTAATTGATTTTTTTGGGGGGAGGGGTCACAGCTTTGTGCCAAGCAGCCTGGGCGGGAGTGTCTGCACAAGGGAAACAGGACAAGGAAGCCCAGGTGCCACAGGCAACAGCATACCAGCTCCTTTGTTGTGTGTGTGGGGGGGGGGCTTTGTCTTCTCTTTCTTCACTCCATCTGAAGACATCCCCATTGGTTAGCTTGTAATTTGGGGTACCCTGCAAACTCAGAAAAGGGTCAATTCAGCTATCAAGTTAATTACGCTATGTGGACATGCACAGGTCTGAGTACCCACAAGGTGAAGCCAGTGGAGGGATTCAGCCGGTTCACACCTATTCGGTTGCTAACTTTCTAAGCAGTTGGGAGAACCGGTTGTTGGAAGAAATCTCCTTTTGTTTTGTTTTTTCCACTTTACAGGGCTAATCCTGTAAGGAAGGCAGGAAGGAAACATTCTGGTGTTGTTTCTAGCCTCATCTTTATTGCCCTGCTTACAGAAACTGCCTCTCCGGTTAACCCCCTGTTACATTGTAACAGCTAAGGCAAACCGCCCATCAACCTGAGTGACATTGAGTTGGCCACACCCTCATGGTCACATGACCACTGAGCCACACCTACCCAGGTGGTCATTAGGGCAAAGAACCAATTGTTAAATTATTTGAATCTCACCACTGGGAGAGTGTTGATGAGATGATGCACCATGTTATACCTCGTGGATATATCGCATCCTGTAGGTGATTCTTGTTTTTCCGAAACTCCCAGTGCAGCCTTTATGTGAAATATACAACATATGTGTATTTCGCACAACATATCTGTAACCTATATGTGTAATACACAACAGATGTCCAATGTGCCATGACAGTACAAAGATTTTGCTAATCAACCCTCAAATTCTCAAAATACTGTATTTTTCGGAGTATAAGACGCAACTTTTTGCCTTAAAAAAGAGGCTGAAAATCTGGGTGCGACTTATACACCGAAGGCAGCAATTTTTGCCTCCCGAAGCCCCACCCCTTCACCAAAATGGCCATGCATACCCTTATGGAGGCTTTCAGAGAGCTCCTGGGGGCTGGAGAGGGCAGAAATGAGCAATAAATGGCCCATTTCCCCCCCTCCCGCAGCCCCCAGCAGCATTCTATAAGCCTCCATAAGGCTATGCATGTAATTTCTTTGACAAAAAACGGCCCCGCTTTTGGAAAAATGGGCCGTTTGTTGCTCGTTTTTGGGGGGCCCACTCCCCCAGGAGCACTCTGCAAGCTCCCCCAAGGCTATTCATGTCTTTTAAAAAAAGAAATGGGCCCTTTTTTGTGGAAAAACGGGCCGTTTTTGGGAGGTTTGCAGAATGCAAAAACTTTTTTTTTCCTTTTGGAAAGCCCTTTAACAGATTGATGAGAATTACATTGATCAAGTGCTGTGCCAGCAGAAACAAAGTCTTAGGTGCTGCAGATTGTCAGTGATTTCCTTCTCCAGCACACGGATAAATACACCTGGAAACATCTACCTGCCTGCCTACTCTCTCTCTCCCTATCTATCTACTGTATTTCTCTCTCTCCCCCCTCTATCTACCTATGTACCTACCTACTCTCTCTCTCCCTATCTACTGTATTTCTCTCTCTTTCTATTTCTCTCTCTGTATCCCTCTATCTGCCTACTTACCTACACACACACTCTCTCTCCCTACCTACCTACTGTATTTCTCTCTCTCTCTCTCTCACCCCCTTTATCTACCTACCTACCTACCTACCTACTCTCTCTCTCCCTACCTACCTACTGTATTTCTTTCTCTTTCTCTCCCTCTCTATCCCTCTACCTGCCTACTTACCTACACACTCTCTCCCTCTCCCTACCTACCTACTATATTTCTCTCTCTCTCTCTCTCTCTCCCTTTATCTACCTACCTACCTACCTACCTACCTACCTACCTACCTAACTAACTAACTACTCTCTCTCCCTACCTACCTACTGTATTAAGTCTAACATAATTATATTCAGTACTATTAGAATTGTTAAAAACCACGAGAAAGCAAAAATTGAATAGTAAACTACAAAAGCAGAATATACATGCTGATATGGGAAGCTGCAAAAGTATATTACATTGTTATATGTTTGTGTTTTTATTTGTTTTGTATCTGTCTTTGTATTTTTTTTCTTGTTCTTTTTAACCTGGAAAATGTTTAATAAAAATTACTTTTTAAAAATATAAAAAAATTCTTGAGTAGCTGTCAAGCCAAAAGTGGACTATTAGTATTTTGGCAACTGCCCTTCCCTCTTCTCTTCTCTTCTCTCTCTCCTTCTTTCTTCCTCGCTTTCTCCCCCTCTCCCTCTCCCCCTCATTCTTTCTACCTTTCTCTTCCCCCCCCCCCCCGCCTCTCTCCTCTACATGTGCATCTATCCTGTGGAAGAACTAACCAGATTGTGGGCTGCAACAGACTCTCTTAGAAGCAGCTACTTCTGAAGGAAGCTGACCCACACATTAGAATTGTGGCATCCTCTACATTTGCATTATTTGATTATTTTTTCTGACTATAAATAACACTATTAAAAAAAACAACTGCCCTTCCCTTAAGGAAGGCAACAAGAAGTTAAATAATGCCAAAAATGAATCTATTTGGTTCAAGCAACAAGCCCTAGTAGGGTTGGTACAATAAACTACGTTTTCTTGGAGTTTTCAATACCCCACACTACAAATCATGGTTTGCAAAACCATAGCAGCCAGTTTCGAATAAGACACAAAGCCACAAATAAGCAAACTGCAGTTTGTGCTTAGCATATGATGCTGGGCCGACTGTCAAGAAATATTATTTTTTTAAAAAAATCGCTCTCTTTCCTTTGCTCTGATTGGCTAGAAAACGATTCACGAGGAGAGAGAATATATTTATCCCGTCTTAGACTGGAATCTGATGTAACTCAACCTGGGAATTAATTCTTCTGAGCACAACAAGGTTGTGCCTGAAGTAAACACACACAGCTTGGTATCTTTAGTAACACGTGCAAAGAAAACAACCAACGTATTTTCTCTTATTATTATTGCATTTCTCTCCCCAACCCCACTCCAAATATGCCTGCTTAAAACACCTATCACCCTCAGCCACTTGGCTGGGGTGATAAAGCTTATATTTAACACATTTGAAGAAATGGGTTAATTTCTTCTATCTTTTTTTTTTCTTGCAGCGTGAAATAAAATAGAAAACATCCTGGAAAAAAACATGGATAGGACTTCTCTCTTTTAGTCCGAGGACAATCTTTCCTTCCAGCTTAATGGATGGGATGGGATGGGGTAGTGTAGTGTTGGGTACAGGGGTGAAATCAACGTAGCTTCACTACTAGTTCACAAATATGAGCGCATGCGCAGAGCATCAAAAAATGGGACGTGATGACGTCCGGGCGGGTGGGCGGAGCCTCCTACTGAGCGCACCTGCAAAGGTAAGTAGAAGAGCGAGGGGGGTGGTGGAATCTGCTGTGCCCCATAATTTAGATTAGCTAAGGAGAGAAGCAACTTAGAACTGAGGAGAAACTTCCTGACAATTAATCAGTGGAACAGAGGTTGCCTCCAGAAGTTGTGAATGCCCCAACACTGGAAGTCTTTAAGAAGATGTTGGATAGCCATTTGTCTGAAACAGTATAGGGTTTCCTGTCTAGGCAGGGGGGTGGACTAGATGACCTCCAAGGTCCCTTCCAACCCTGCTATTGTGTTGTGTTGTATTGTGTTGTGTTGTATTCTATAGCTAGAAAGCATGAAATCTGATGATTCTAGCTAATATAAATCGCACATCTCTGCTGATTGTCGGAAATACCAGTTCGCCTGAACCAGTAGCATTTTTTTACTACCAGTTTGGGCAAACGGGTAGCATTTTTACTACCAGTTTGGGCAAACTGGTCAATCCCTAGCGTCGCTTAATGGAGTGAGCTTCCGTTACTTGTCCCAGCTTCTACCAACCTAGCAGTTCGAAAGCACGTAAAAAATGCAAGTAGAAAAATAGGAACTTTGGTGGGAAGGTAGCACGTTCCGTGCGCCTTCAGCCTTTAGTCATGCCAGCCACATGACCACGGAGACATCTTCGGACAGCGCTAGCTCTTCAGCTTTGAAACAGAGATGAGCACCGCCCCCTAGAGTCGGGAACGACTAGCACAGATGTGCGAGGGGAAACTCGCACCTCACCTCACAAGGATAAATGGGTCACTAGCAGACACGGAGACTAGTTGGCCAATTTATATTTCTCAACCATGCCTGCTGTTGTCGTTCAGTCTCTAAGTATGTCCAACTCTTTGCAACCTCAAAGACCACAGCAGTCCAGGCCCCCCTACCCCATGCTCCAGTGTCTCTGGGAATTTGCCCAAATTCATTGCAGTGAAGACCCTATCTAACTATCTCATCCTCTGCCGTACCTTTTTCCTTTCGCCTTCCATCTTTCTCAACATCAGAGTCTTTTTCAAGAAGTCCTCTCTTCTCATTTAATATTTGAGTTCCAGCTTCTGGATCTGTCCCTCCAAAGAACACTTGAGTTGATTTCCTTTAGGGTTGACTAACAGAAAGTAACCTAAATGTTAAGAATGTTTACACAGAATAAAAGACAGTTACAATGGTCACAGCTTCCCACAGTCACATCCTCACCCCTTGTGATCTTCACTGCCAGCTTCCAACAAGTCAAGTCAATGAGGAAACCAGCCACCACCTGATGTTGCGTTTAATGACTGCACATGATTCCTTGACAACCACAACCTGAATTGTCATTGTACACTGAAGATTGCATTTAATTTCGTACACAAGGTGCAATGACAACAAAGTAATGAAAAGATAAAAGAGGAAGAGAGAAGAGGGGAGGGAGGGAGGGAGGGAGGGAGAGAGAGAGAGAGAGAGAGAGAGAGAGAGAGAGAGAGAGAGAGAGAGAGAGAATGACAGAGACCGAGACCGAGAGAGAGACAGAGAGAGATACAGAAAAAGGGAAAAGAACAAAGCTAAACTTTAGAGAATTAGGACTTCAAAATCTAATTTTATTATTCCTCTTTCTTCTTAGATGTTATGTAAATCCCTTCACTGCCTCTTTATGAGGGAAATCTCTTAACGCTAGAAATGTTAATGTTATATAAAATTACATCCCAAAATGTGGAATCTATTTTGTCAGGAACTTCGCTTATTTTCAAGAAATGGAAGAATTGTGACTATAATCATTCCAGGCTTCGTGACATTGTATAACAACAGCCCCATTTTCTTTTCAATCTGAAATGTCCCTACCTTGTGTAATACTTTCCCAGACAGGTGATGTGCTGAGATCCTTTATAATTTTCCTTTCCCCGTTTTCCTCTATCATTTGCTATTATTTGCCATTAGCGGGAGCAGCTAAGGGGGGCCCATTTCTCCGCCAAGGTCATTAGGACCATTGAGGCCTCCAGGAGGAGCTCCACCGCACGCATCTACAATGCGTCCTGGGTTGCCTTTGCGACCTGGTGCCGAATGGCGGGGATTGACCCATCCTCGGCCTCCCTGCCCCAGGTCCTGGACTTCCTCCAGGAGGGCTTGGAGAAGGGGTTGGCCCACAGTACCCTCAGAAGGCAGGTCTCAGCCCTGTCCACTGTCTTGGGGGGGGGGGTTGGGCACCCGACCCTTGTCCCAGCACCCGGTTTTAAGGCGATTCCTCAAGGGGGCAGAGAATCTGAGGCCTCCCGTGGTTCACTGATTCCCGACCTGGGACCTTCCCACAGTGCTCCAGTCACTGACGGAGGCGCCCTTTGAGCCCCTGAGGGAGGTGAGCCTTCAATTCCTGACCCTCAAGGTGGTTTTCCTGGTTGCGATCACCTCAGCCAGGAGGGTGTCCGAGCTTCCTAGATAACTGGGTCATCCTCAGACTGGACCCCGCTTTCATGCCAAAAATAAACTCACTCTTCCACAGGGCACTAGAGATAGTCCTCCCAGATTTCTGGATGTCAGAAGAGCCCTGCGCATCTACCTGAGGCGCACGGCGACTTTCTGACGGTCGGAGGTGCTTTTTGTATCCTTCCAACCTTCTACCTGGGGAGCTAAGGTCTCCCGGGCCACTATCAACAGGTGGATCAGATTGGCCATCTCCAAGGCCTATGAGGCACAAGAGGGCATCACCGCGCACTCCACCAGAAGTGCAGCCACCTCAGCGGCCTGGGCCACCCAGGCTCCCATCGAGGAGATCTACACAGCAGCCGCCTGGTCCTCGCCCTCGCTTTTCATCAGGCACTACCGACTGGATGCAGATGCCTCTGCGGAGGTGGCCTTCGGGAGGATGGTTCTTCAAGGAGTCCTTGACTCTTGGGGGGGGGTTCAGGCCCAGTGATTCCCTCCCGTGGACATCTACCTTTGGTATGTCCCAGATGTGACTCCTTCCACACCCCATTTCGGAGACTGTCAGTTGGTTTTACCTGAACTGCATGTCTCGAAGGTGGTGTGGGAATAGTCACTCCCCACCCGTTAGGGTGCCCTGTGCACAGGGGCCTGAGTTAGTCAGTTCTGGTCAGTCAGGGACCGGGCAGGAAGGTGCGTGTGTGTGTTTTCTCTGTCTCCTTCCTTCCCAGGTTTCTCTGCAACAGGACCATCGGTTAATCTAGGGAAGTCAGGAGGAGGAGCAGAGGTGTGGCCTCAAGATTTACCTCAGTCTCCGGTCAAAAGGGCTGTGTTAATACCAGATGTGACCTATGCCACCTTCGAGACATGCAGTTCAGGTAAGACCAACTGACATTCCCTACTCGTGTGGTATTGTTGCTGAGGTACTTTCTTCTTCTTCTTCTTCTTCAGACGGCCTATTCTGGTTTCAGCTCAGGAACATTTGCAAGCATCTGCAGAGATCTGACAACAAGATGACCTTTTAAAGTTAATCAAGCTGAAGGCTCACACAGCTACCCTGGCGTGGGAGTTAGAAGATGTGGTCAGAGATATTTTGGCACAGAGGAAGCTAATGGAGTTGTGCAGCTTCCTTATCACCCACCCACCCTCTTCCTAAAGAAACCTACAGAAATTTTGTCAAGTTACTCAAAAATAAAGCGGAGGAAATGGCCACATTATACTACTTCAGAGGACAGGGGGAAAATCCATTCGTTTCTGAGTCTTCTTCGTGGTAGCAACCTCTCTGGGGTAGAAATAATCCTCAATTTATAGCCATTTATTTAATCCAGGGGTGAAATCCAGCAGGTTCTGGCAGGTTCTGGAGAAGCGGTAGCAGAAATTTTGAGTAGTTCGGAGAACCGGTAGCAGAAATTTTGAATACTTCTTTCAGTACCTGCACTGAGATTATTTTAAAATTAGCCTTATGTTTTTATGCTCGAAGGATTTTTCCAATTTTAGAAAAACAGTGCTTCTGATTTTCAGCAATAATGATAAGAAGGTTCATATAGCTTTCAATAGGTGAGCAGTCATGGGATTCAAAAAAATTGACTACCGGATCTGTGGGCGTGGCTTGGTGAGTATGGCATGGCGTGATGGGTGTGGCAGGGGAAGGATACTGTAAAATCTCCATTCCCTCCCAATCAGCTGGGACTCAGGAGGCAGAGAATAGATGGGGGCGGGGCCAGTCAGAGGTCGTATTTACCGGTTCTTCCAACTACTCAAAATTTCTGCTACCGGTTCTCCAGAACTGGTCAGAACCTGCTGAATACCACCTCTGGTTGCCCATTTCTACCTAACCCACTAAAGCTTCGAGTAAGTCAGGCTAGCTGCAAAACCACCATTCAGCTAAAATCTCCACCAGATGCAGGCTAGGATCTACACAGTGGTGGGATTCAGCCACTTCGGGAGAACTGGTTGTTAACTTTCTGAGCAGTTGGGTGAACTGGTTGTTCAACTGGAAAAAATCATTAGGGCAGAGAACTGGTTGTTAAATTATTTGAATCCCAATGCTGGATCTACAACCAACATTAGTATGTCCACAACATACCTCCCAATATCCAAAGCTTTGGATATTGGGAGGTATGTCTTAAACTTAATGTCTTAAACTGAAGAAATCCACCCTGCATGAGTCAGTCGGTTGTAGGTATCCATCAACACACCCATTGCTGTTCCCCAGCACTGGGTCAGCAAAAAAAATAGTGCACACACAGCGCATCAGCAAAACAAAAGACTACTTCTCCCCGACGGGTGTGAAGTGTGTAGGCGAGCTGTTCTCAGCCTCATCCTACACAAGATCCTGGATGGGGACTTTGCAACGTGGGGCAAAAGGGTTTGTGTTGTACATCTAAACAGGATGAGGTTAGACGTTCTGCTTCACAGCAACACGACAAACATTTTAGGACAGCTCATTTTCCCTTTGATTTATTTGGGCATATCACCTCTAACAATACTAGACAACACAGTATCAACAGTAGAGACCTTCAAGTTCCTAGGTTCTATCATATCTCAAGGCTTAAAATGGACACCTAACATCAAAAACGTCATCAAAAAAGCACAACAAAGAATGTTGTTTCTGCACCAAGTCAGAAAGTTCAAACTGCCCAGAGATTTGCTGATTCAGTTCTACAGAGGAATTATTGATTCTGTCCTCTGCACCTCCATATCTGTCTGGTTTGGCTCTGCAACCCAACAAGACAGACAAAGACTTCAACGGATAATTAGAACTGCAGAAAAAGCAATGGCTACCAACCTGCCTTCCATTGAGGACCTGTATACTGCACGAGTCAAAAAGAGGACTGTGAAAATATCTACAGATACCTGGACATAAATTGTTTCAACTTCTACCCTCAAAACACGCTATAGGGCACTGCACACCAGAACAACTAGACACAAGGACAGTTTTTCCTTGAATGCCATCACTCTGCTAAACAACTAATTCCCACAACACTGTCAAACTATTTACTAACATAGTACTACTATTATTCTTTTCATCCTTCCTATTATCTATCTCCTCCCACTTATGACTATAACCATGTTACTTGTATTTTTACGATTGTATATTTCTGTTTGTTTCCTAGTATGATCTGATTGCTTATTAGTAACCTATGACTATCACTAAGTGTTGTATCTTATGATTCTTGATGAATGTATTTTTCTTCCCCCCCCACCTCTTTTATGTACACTGAGAGCATATGCACCAAAGACAAATTCCTTGTGTGCCCAATAAAGAATTCTAGTCTACTCTATTTAGCTTTATTTGGAGGGGCAGAGAGAGAAGGGTGGGTGGACAGAACTCTTAAAATAACAACAACAACAACAACAACAACAACAACAACAACAACAACAACAGGAAGACACTTGCTTCTCTATTTTGCTTCGATGAAACCTGTAAATGGGTCTTCAAGGCTCGGGGAGTATAAGGCACCAATATTGGCTGACCTATAGTCCATGCCATACATTTCTGCAATATATCGCTGTGTGTTGAGGTTTCCTTGCAAACAAATTATCAGGGCAAGGGTCTTCCAACCCTCCCCCAAAAGGCAACAAGTTGGAAATTGATCCATTAACGAATTTATTGGCCTCCAACCCATAAGTTTTATGCAGCCCCCTCCCTCCATATGTTGTTGAGATATAGTTGGTTTAATCAACATGCTATGAACACCCAAAATGTTTGTGAATGTGGGATCTCTCTCGCTCTCTTCCATAACTATCTTCCATCTCTCTATCTGTCTTTCATATCTTCCATATCTATTTTCAGTCTCAATCTCTCTCTCTCTTTCATATCTTTCATATCTATCTTCCATCTCTCTCTTTCTCTCTCTTCCTTTCTTTCATATCTATCTCCCATCTCTCTCTCTTTCATGTCTTCCATCTCAATCATATATATATATATATATATATATATATATATATATATATATATATATATATATATATATATCACTCACTCACTCACTCACTCTATCTATCTATCTATCTATCTTCCATATCTATCTCCCATCTCTCTCTCTTTCATGTCTTCCATCTCAATCTTCCATATCTGTCTGTCTGTCATCTATCTATCTATCTATCTATCTATCTATCTATCTATCTATCTATCTATCTATCTATCATCCATCTATCATCCATCTATCATCTATCTATCTATCTATCTATCTATCTATCTATCATCTATCTATCTATCTCTCTATCTATCATCTATCTATCTATCTATCTATCTATCTATCTATCTATCTATCTATCTATCTATCTCTATCTCCCATCTCTCTCTTTCATATTTTCCATCTCTATCTTCAATCTCTCTCTCTCTTTCATGTCTTCCATATCATCTTCCATCTCTCTCTATCCATCCCTCCATCCCTCCATGTATGTGCCAGCATATTACATGAACACCGCATCCAGGTGGGGTTTGAATAAGGAATTTGTTTATCTCAACTGTTCTCTAAATTATTATTATATACAACAACCTCCATTTCTATTGTATCTCAACTTCCTCCAGTTAAATGACAAAAACAAGGGATTATGCATTTGTAATATAAAGAAGATACTGCTTATCTGACTACATCAGAAGGCAATGAACAAAGCGATTGGACGTGGCTTATTCATACTTGGACAAAGTCTTCCCCAACCAAGGACCTTCCTGATATCTTCTAACCCTGACTTCTTAGCTTAGATAGCCTTGACTTCATTTAGGCCCCTGATAGTTGGGAACACAGCACTATCACAAAAGTGGGGTTGGTTTCTGTTCTAATCTATAATGATTAAACCAGGGGTAAAATTCAGCAGATTCTGATCAGCTCTGAAGAACCGGTAGCGGAAATTTTGAGTAGTTCAGAGAACCGGCAAATAACACCTCTGGCTGGCCCCGCCCGATCTATTCTCTGTCTCCCAAGTCCCAGCTGATCAGGAGGTAATGGGGGTTTTGAAGTAACTTTCCCTGGAGTGGGGAGGGAATGGAGGTTTTCCAGTATCCTTCCCCTGCCATGCCCACTAAGCCATGCCCCCAGAACCGGTGGTAACATTTTTTGAATTTCACCACTGGATTAAATCCTCCACTGCTCCATCTATTTGCAGGTTCCCTTGACTGTAGGAGAAGGAGTGGCAGAACCTGGGTTGGAGTTAAAAGAGGAATCAGCCTAGAATCCCTACGTAGCCACAAGCAAATTAAGTCCAACCTCCCTTGAATTCCGTGGACCCTAATCTAACTCCTAGCAGGTGCTAACAGTTAGTTGACTAGATTCCTGTGCATAGGCATGATTAGCAATAAATCAATTTAACTGGACCTCCCATGTGGATCTGGTCTTTTGTACCTGACATTGACTGGCACAAGCTACTTGAAATAATAGAAGAATATGGATGTCAGGCCTGTAGTTATATTCTTTTTAGGATCTTTGGCCTGCCACACTTTCTTATAATTTTCTATGCTGTTTCAATAGTGTAGTAGTTGGGAGGGGGGAATAGAAAGGGGTAGGATTGTGGAATGTATTGTTATGGATTTTCTTAGAAGCTCAAGGTCGTCTTTTGTCTCCTCACCTCGACACCTGGCCGGAAGCAGAGGGGTGTACATGCCAGCGTGGAAGATGATGATTGGAACATGTGATGGATTTGTGGGTGTGGGGATAGATCATGAACTTTCAACTGGGTGGAATTCCAGGATGCAAATCAGAGTTGGTTTTCCATAGAGGTGCTAACATGCCTGTAGAATAAATTGGACCTTTAAGGATGTTTTGCCTTGGACAATGATTTATTTCTGCATGGTATTTAGAACCCTAACAATGGAGAAGTATCGGGTTTGAAGATTAATAATGATAAAACAAACATTTTGGTGAAAAATATGACAGAAAAACAGAAAAGAGAGCTGATGGGGAAACTGGACATACAGGTGGTGAAAATATTTGGGCATCCAATTGACATTGAGGTGTGTAACACTAAAGGAGGGACAACTACTATAAGGTGAGAAAACAAATAGAAATAGATCTGGAAAGATGGGAAAACCTACAATTATCATTGATGGGAAGAACAGCAGTAGTAAAGATGAATATATTACCAAGATTGCTATTCCTATTCCAAACAATATCAATAAAATTAGAGAAAAAAATACTTTGAAAGTATGAATAAAATAGTGGGGAAATATACACGGCAGGGGAAGAAAGCAAGAATTAATATAAAAATGTTACAAGATGCAAGAGTTCGAGGTGAATTTGGATTACTAAACTGGGAATTGTATTATCAAGCAGCGGGAGTAGCTTGGATGAAAGAATGGATCTTACTGAGAAATACAAGATTATTGACACTGGAAGGTCACGATTTGCAACTTGGTTGACATGCCTTTTTGTGCTATGGCAAAAGTAAGGCACATGGCTATTTGGTGCCTGACATTGACTGGCTTAGATTAGCTTCCTCGAGAAAACATCAAAACATCTACAAGTAGGCGGATCTAAAAAAGCACATTTCACTCCCACCGAAGCAAAGTGCTTCTGCTTCCTTTTCCCCCCCTCCCTTCGCCGACAACTCGCGCACTCTCTACTTCCTCACTTACTTCCGGAAAGCAACCGTTTCCAGCTACACCCAAGCTTCATACAGCCTCTATCGGAGTGATCATCCAATACATTTTTGCATGAATCTTTCACAACACCTAACCCTCTCCCAGCAAAAGGAAGTCCTTCAGAGGACTTTGGAAGACCAAGAGGGGGTATTGCTAAGTCCAGCCACATCAATGCAAACATATTTTTAACACCCGTCTGGCTCTTTAAATTGACAGTTCTTCCATTATCTTGTTAGCGTAGAACATCGAGATACGGGGTTGTGAGAAGAGTTGTGAGTCAATGGCACGAAACATGAACTGCGCATGAACAGAGTTTTGAACCCTATCCAAATACCAAGGCAGGAAGCTGCTACACCCAGAATTGGTCATCAGTTCCCGGAATACCAGGTGTGGTGGGTGGGAATTCTAAGGTTTGCACACCTGAGAGATTTGGAGAAGGTTTTCATCATGGTTGCTTGAAGAAACTTCAAGGATTGGGCTCAAATATCATCTTGAGTGGAATGATTCACTCAACTCTCTAAACTGGCTATGCTGGGTTTCAGGTTATTTGTCTGAAATAGTATAGGGTTTTGTGCCTGAGAAGGGGGTTGGACTAGAAGACCTCCAAGGTCCCTTCCAACTCAGTTATTCTATGAAGGTAGGTGCTACCTCAGTTCCAAACTCAGCAAGGGGCTAAACAAGCAGGTACATGCCAGAATGGAGATTGGTCAGCAGTGGGGAAATCAGTGCTGAAAAACCTTGATGCTTTTACATGATATGAAGAAATACTTGATTGATTGAATGGATACATACTATATGTTGCCATCTTTATTTTATTAGCTTAATACTTCTTCCTCCTATTTTCTCCACAACGACAACCCTGTGAGGTGGATTGGGTTGAAAGAGAGTAACTGGACCAAAGTCACCCAGCCAGCTTTCATGCTTAAGATGGGGCTAGAATTCACCATCTCCTGGTGATTAGTCCAAAGTCACCCAGCTAGCTTTCATGCTTAAGACAGGACTAGAACTCACTGTTTCCTGGTGCTTGGCCCAAAGCCACCCAGCTGGCTTTCCTGGCTAAGGCAGGACTTGAACTCATGGTCTCCTGTTTGGTAACCTGGTGCCTTCATCACTAGACCAAACAGGCTCAGGGGTTACGTTCTTTGGCAACTGATTTTAATTGTTCACTGATGTTATATCCATGATTTTAATTTTTTTTTTTTTACAAAGGACTTTCTAATAGGAAAATACAAAATTGTAAGAGATGCTTTTATTGTGTTACAAATACAACATTTAAAACACACACACATAAACATACACACACATATAAGGGACACAGTAAGGATGTGATAGCTCAGTGGCTAAGATGCTGAGCTTGTCGATCAGAAAGGTTGGCAGTTCGGCGGTTCGAATTCCTAGTGCTGCGTAACAGAGAGAGCTCCCGTTACTTGTCCCAGCTTCTGCCAACCTAGCAGTTCACAAGGCAAGTACAAAAATAGGAACCACCTTTGGTGGGAAGGGAACAGCGTTCCATGTGCCTTCGTCATTTAGTCATGTCGGCCACATGACCACGGAGACGTCTTCGGACAGCCCTGGCTCTTCGGCTTTGGAACGGAGATGAGCACCCGCCCCCTAAAGTCGGGAACGACTAGCACATACGTGCGAGGGGAACCTATACCTTTACTTTACCTTTACATTGAGTAGAGATATAGTCTACTTTAAGGAAGGCTTACAAAAGAAGGTATATATAATCACCATCATCTTGACTTTGTAAATTGATCCAGTTGGGCAACCCAGCTTAGTCGGAACATTGGTTTTATAAGAAAGCTCGGTAAAGGGTAGAAATCAATCTTGAGGGAGAAGTGGCTTAATGCAGCCAAAGATCTGGTTTGCTGTGCCAAAATACGCCAAGCAGCTTCTGACTACAGTACACAGGTTTTTTTTTTTTGTAAGAGCCTTATGACTCAATTGGGAATTGCTGGACCAATTAGTTGCTTGCAGAGTATTCTCAGTCACCAAGGGATGCAGAAAACTCCCTGCTGGCAAGTTATGTTCTCTGTGTGTAATTCATTATAAGCAAATAAACAGAAGTGCCCTGGAAGGGGGGTGGGTGGGGTATTACTTCAGCGTTAACCCTTGAGTTGCTCAAGAGCACAGAAGTCTGACTGGCAGGAACCAGAGCCTCTCAAATCATCTTCCAAACTTGTGGGCGAGGGTGGCTTAACAGGAGGAAGGGCAGAATTTGAGCGGGTGGCCTTGGGTAACACAAAGGAGAAACGATTCTGTTTTCTTAGTCACTGGTTCTTCCTTGCCATCTTTTTAGGTCAGTGTTTCTCAACTTTGGAAACTTGAAAATGGGTGGACTTCTGGGAATTGAAGTCCAGGCATCTTCAAGTTGAGAAACACTTTTCTAGATTCTCATTAAATCCATCACTTACTGGATAATTTTTCTTTCCTTCCTTCCTTCCTTCCTTCCTTCCTTCCTTCCTTCCTTCCTTCCTTCCTTCCTTCCTTCCTTCCTTCCTCCCTCTTTTTTTCCTTTTCTCTTTCCTTCCTTCCTTCTTTCTCTTTCTTTTCCTTCCTTTTCTTTTCTTTCTTTTTCTTCCTTCTTTCCTTTCTCCCTCCTTTCCTTTCTTTTCCTTCCTTCCTTCTTCTTTTTTTCTTTTTCTTTCTTTCCTTCCTTCCTTCTTTTTCTTTCTTTTCCTTCCTTCCTTATCTTTCTTTCTTTTTCTTCCTTCCTTCCTCCTTTTTCCTTTTCTCTTTCCTTCCTTCTTTCTTCTTTCTTTTCCTTCCTTCCTTTTCTTTTTTCTTCCTTCCTTCCTTTTTTCTCTTTCCTTTCCTTTCTTTTCCTTCCTTCCTTTTTCATTTTCTTTTTCTCTTTCCTTCCTTTCTTCTTTCTTTCTTTTTCTTCCTTCCTTCCTTTCTTTTCTCTTTTGCTTCCTTCCTTTCTCTTTCATTTTTCTGTCTTTTTCTTCCTCCCTTCCTCTTTCTTTTCTTTTTTCCTTTTCCTTTCTTTTCCATGTTTCTCTCTCCATGTATTCCCACCATAATTTAATTGGGAAATATGGTTAAATCCCATGTATCTTTTACTTCCAGCACTTCTGAAGAGAATAGCAGCTTCTGCTTACCGGCACAACTTTTTTCTTCTTCCAAAGTTTGAAAGTTGGCAGGGAACGCAGCTCCCAGTTATCCATACAAACTGAACTCAACACCCTAGTGAGGCTCAGGCCCAGGAGTTTAATTTTCCCAAGGACATTCACGCAAAGCTGCTCCAGTGGCGTCACCAAAGTCAGCAGCAGCCTACTCGAAACCCTGCAGAGACTCAAAGAAGAGCGCTTGGCTTTCGCTCCAAAATATGCAGCTCCCATCCGGCTCGATTAACTTAAATGAACTTGAGGTGGAAGGCCGTTTTAGCACAATGGATGGAAGAGTAAGGGAAAGCAAGCCCCTGTGTCTATTGGTTCTGCAACCCAACAAGACAGGCACAGACTTCAGAGGATAATTAGAACTGCAGAAAAAACAATGGCTACCAAGCTGCCTTCCATTGAGGACCTGTATACTTCACGAGTCAAAAAGAGGGCAGAGAAAATATCTACAGACCCCTCACCTCCTGGACATAAATTGTTTCAACTCCTACCCTCAAAACAACGCTAAAGCATACCAGAACAACTAGACACAAGGACAGTTTTTTCCTAAATGCCATCACTCTGCTTAACAACTAATTCCTTCACTACTATCAAACTATTCACTGAGGCTGCACTACTATTAATCATCTCATCGTTCCTATCACCCATCTCCTCCCACTTATGACTGCAAGACTATAGCTTGGTTGCTTCTTTCCGTATGATACACATTGTTTCCTAGTATGATTTGATTGCTTCTTTGTACTCTATGACTATCACTAAGTGTTGTACCTTATGGTTCATGACAAATGTATCTTTTCTTTTATGTACACTGAGAGCATGGGCGCCAAAGACAAATTCCTTGTGTGTCCAATCACACTTGGCCAATAAAGAATGTAAAATCTCCATTCCTTCCCCACTCCAGGGGAAAGATACTGTTTAAATCCCTGTTCCCTCCCGATCAGCTGGGACTCGGGAGGCAGAGAATAGATGGGGGCGGGGCCAGCCAGAGGTGGTATTTACCGATTCTCTGAACTACTCAAAATTTCCACAACTGTTCTCCAGAACTGGTCAGAACCTGCTGAATACCACCTCTGGTGCACTCAGCAACGACGACGTTGGTGCCAGACCAGACTGCAGCCACTAACAGGGCCCTTTCTGGGTCTCAGTTAGCACGACAGCATCTCCGGCCATCTGTTTCGCCCCCCCCAGCCCCCGATAGGGTGACAAAACCCCTTTTTGTCAATGAGCGCTGCCTTGAACGAACACCTGTTTTCATGACATTAAGACTTGCTGAAAAGCATCCTGCAAAGTGCATTCATTGCAGGCCACAGGGGGTAAGCTAAAAAGGAAAAGAAACAACCAGCGCAGCATTTCTGGAGTCTGAAACAAGAACAGCTGAGCCGTCCCGCAGTCCCACTGCCTCACTGCTCTCCATGCCAGGGTCTCTGGGAAGCACTGGATCGGCTGCTATTCCGACCGCATCGAGTCCGACATTAAGCCTGACATTCCAGGGCAAGGCTCGGCTCCGTGCCCGGGACATTCCAAAATATGTTCTGCTAACATCTCCTCCAGGGAAGGAAGTCCCGAATGCAAGAGTATCTGAGGTCAAGGGGCATTCAAGACTCTCTTTTTGAGGTCCCCGCAAGTGTCCTGACAGGAGGACATGGCAGGAGTGTCGCGCACGGAGCTTCTTTTGGAAAGCATTGGAGGTCGCCTCAATGGATCAAGAGGGATGCGGTGGCTTGGCGGCTAAGACGCTGAGCTTGTCGGTCAGAACAGTTGGCAGTTCAGCAGTTCGAATCCCTAGCACCGCGTAACGGAATGAGCTCCTGTGACTTGTCCCAGCTTCTGCCAACCTAGCAGTTCGAAAGCAGTTAAAAATGCAAGTGGAAAAATAGGAACCACCTTTGGTGGGAAGGTAACAAAGGAATATCTAAGGTCAAGGGGCATTCAAGACTCTCCTTTTGAGGTGTCCTGAGAAAGGAGTGTCATGCACGGAGCATTTTTGCAAAGCATTGAGGTCTCCTAATGGGGCAGGGCAGGTAAAAAAATAATTAGGGAGGAGAAAAAAAGGAAACCCAGAAAAATCTTGACAGTGCGGTCCTTGGTTCTCTCTGAGCGTGGTTGTTTTCTTGCAGACGTTTCATCACCCAACTAGGTAACGTCGTCAGTGCTAGAAGGGGATGGGGTTTGTGGCGAGGAGGAGGAGAACAAGGAAGAAGCCTGTTGGGTCCTCAGTGCTGAGCTTGCTTTTCTTGCAGATGCTTCATTAGTCAAATAGATAACGTCGTTAATGCTAGAAGGGAGAGGGGTTTGTAGGGAGGAGGAGGAGGAGGAGGAGGAGGAAGCCTGCTGGGCCCTTGGTGCTCTCTGAGCTTGTTTTCTTGCAGACGTTTTATTACCCAACTAGGTAACATCATCAGAGCTAGAAGGGAGTGAGGTTTGCTTTCAGTTTATATTAAAGTGCCTTGCCCTGCCAACGTTGGTGGAAGTGATTTCGGTGGTTCCTTGATTAGGCTGGGGTTGGTTTGTTTTTTGATACCCTCCAACAGGGGAATATTATTCAAAAGACAATCCTCGCAGGTCTCAGAAACTGGCGTAAGTCCATTCTGCAAGAGGAAATTCCCAGGATCTCTAAAAAAGCAACGTGGAAATGAAAACCGATAAGCGCCGATTGGAGCCTACCCGGCTTTCACTCCTGCAAATAAGGCTGCAAAGAAAAAGAAAAAAGCTCATGGACGACGATAAGTTTCTATGCTGGCCTAGCTGGATTCTTCACAAACAGGAGTCAAGTGAACAATCCGGAACCTTCCGGTGTTTTCACGGAGAAGCCCGTTATTTGCCATGCAGGCTGGGGCGGAGAGCCGCTTGGGGCAAGAATTCTGGAAGTCTCCTGCCATTCTCTGCTGCGTCCTAACAATGGCACACGGCTGGGGGGGGATGGAGAGCCTGCAGCTTGCACTGCCCCCTGATGTTCACAACAGATATAACAACTTCCCTTCTTCCAGCTAGTGGGCAGGAACCATCTTTTTCCTAAGTCGAAAAGGTACTGTGGTTGTCGACTTACAGTTCATTTAGTGACCGTTCAAAGTTACGGCGGCACTGGAAAAAAAGGGACTCGTGCCCGCTTTTTCACACTTACGACCGTTGCGTGGTCACGTGATTACAATGAGAGATGCTCGGCAACTGACTCGTATTTATGACGGATGCACTGTCCCCGGGGAGTCAGGTGATCCCGTATGGCGACCTTCTGACAAGCAAAGTCAAGCCAGATTCATTTAACAACGGTCTGATTAACTTAACAGCGGGAGTGATTCGCTGAACCACCGTCGCAAGAAAGGTCATAAAACGGGGCAAAATTCAATTCGCGAATATTTCGCTCAGCTAAAAGGAAGTCCTCAATTTACAATCAGGATCTGGATCAAAATTTCTGTTGCTAAGCGTGGTGATCATGAAGGGAGTTGCACCTAATTTTAAAGGTAAAAGGTAAAGGTTCCCCTTGCTCAAGTGTGCTAGTCATTCCCGACTCTAGGGGGCGGTGCTCATCTCCGTTTCAAAGCCGAAGAGCCAGCCCTGTCCAAAGAAATCTCCGTGGTCATTGGCCGGCATGACTCAGTGCCGAACGCTGTTACCTTCCCACCAAAGATGGTTCCTATTTTTCTACTTGCATTTTTTACATGCTTTCGAACTGCTAGGTTGGCAGAAGCTGGGACAAGTAACGGGAGCTCACTCCATTACGCGGCGCTAGGGATGTGAACCGCTGAACTGCTGACCTTTCTGATCGACAAGGTCAGCGTCTTAAGTCACTGAGCCACTCCGTCCCCTGCACCTAATTTTACTATCTTTTTTTTTTCCCCCTCAATGGTTAAGCAAATAATGTAGTTGTTGAACGAATCACGTGATCACGAAGCGAATCTTGGCTTCTGACATTGATTTTGCCTATTGAAAGCTGGCAGGGAACGTCACAAGTAATGATCACATGATCTCAGGTCGTTGAAACTGTCATAAGTACATGCCAGTTGCCAAGGGTCTGAATTCTGATCATGTGATTATGGGAACGCTACAACGGTGGTTAAGTGGAGAACTGGTTGCAATTCACTCTAGTGCTGTTGTAACTTAGAACAGTTGCTAAGTAAATGGTTGTTGAGGACTTACCTGTATCAAAGGCCCATCCATCCCGGTCAGTTTTCCATTTAAGCCTGAATGGCTATCAATTTGTCATTTTATAGCAAAAGATTTCCTTCGTTTGCAGAGAATGATCCTTTAAATGCCATCCAGTATTTTTTAATTTAACTTAATTTTTTACGATCCTATAATCCCTTAATTCAGGGTACACTGGATGGTGCTTAGCGTTTACTGACCAGACACCTTTCCTGACGCCTATGCCGAGTTCACAGCAATTTTTTTTATGGCCCTACGAGATAAATATCTCCCAGTAGGATTGAACTCTCAACCTTCTGAGCGAAAGGAGAGTGTCTTCACCTCTCGGCCACCAGGCTGCTCTCAAAATCACTCGAGCAAAAGCCTGAGCCAGATCCTCAAGATCGCCGCTGCGGGATTAGCTCCTGCTCCAATCAGATCAAGAAAGCAATGTTTCCTTGTAAGAAACAGGGAGCGTTCATTCGGTTGGAAATCAAAATAGCAAGGGGAATTATCCCATCGGGTGCTTCCATAAAGAAGTACATCCATCCACGCCGGCTGATTTTCAGCACAGAACGTGCCTAACTACCATCTGTCTGAGTCTGAGATGCTTTCTCAGTTCACTGCCTGCTTGAGGAATGCCTCCCTCTCTCCATCCCAGTCCTGCCTTTCATGTCTCATTAAAGGAACATCCGCCAGAACAGAAAGTCCTATGTTCATTGGAATACACCAGATGTGAGCCATTCGTTTTATTTACTTTACCTTGGTTCAGATTTACATTGAAGCAGAAAGGGCTTGAACCAGAGCTTAAGATGGGAAATGCCTTTTTTATATTGTGACTTAGATGGGTGGGATTCAGACGGTTGGGGCAAACCTGATGTTAATTTTGCATCTGGTTCACCGAACTGGTAGTTGCAAGGACTGGCTGGCCCCGCCCACCCCTCCCTTCCCCGAAGTCTCCATGCGGCCTGTTCATCATGCCAGGTAAGTGCAGGGCCAGCGCGGAGGCACTGGGAGGGTGAAAAAATGGGCCTCCCGGAAGTTCTAGAAGTCCAGAAATGGGCCTGTTTCCAGCCTCCGGAGGACCTCCGGAGCCCAGGGGAAGCTGTTTTCACCCTCCCTGAGGCTCGAAGAAAACTCCGGAGCAGTGATGTAATTCAATTTTTTTTACTACGGGTTCTGTGAAAGTGGCTTAGTGGCCATGGCATAGTGGGTGTGGCATGGCTTGTTGGGCGTGTCAGGGGAAGGATATTGCAAAATGCCCCATTCCCTCACGATCAGCTGGGACTCGGGAGGCAGAGAATAGATTGGGGTGGGGCCAGCCAGAGGTGGCATTTACCGGTTTTCTGGACTATTCAAAATTTCCGCTACCGTTTCTCCAGCACTGGTCAGAATCTGCTGAGTACCACCTCTGCTCCTTGCCCTAAACAAAGTCAGCAGTGTGGCATTTGCAGGCACCATGAGGGGTGACACACACACCACTACCCAGTCCTGCAGTGTGTGAAAGCTGTCACAATTAAATTTTAAACGATCTTGAAAAATCAGATAAGTTGTGAGATTTTGGCAGAACAACACTAGAGGCTTGAGTGAAGAGAGCTGATATCTTGCAAGGTTTAATGATCTGGCAAGAGGGCAGACAACGGAAATAAAGAATTTGAGGAATGCCTGCTCTGTGACTCTCGGAGACGGAAAAGGGTGGGGCCCCGGCGCAAAAAGATTAATTGTCCCAATTAAAAGGTGCAAAATAAAATTAAAACGGTATGAGATTCCCTGCCTATCTCAAGGTACATGGACCAAACTTCAAATTTAGCTGTTCCATCTGATGGCCTTCAAGAAAAATAAAGGGCAGAGAATTTGGACAGAAACGGGGAGCTGCATAGTTGTAAAATGCCAGGGAGGGTAGTGGGGTGATTAGGAACTGTGGCAAAGGGATTCTTTGGGAAGAAAATGAGGTTTTTTGCAAACGGCGTCGACCGCAAAGCTTTCTCTGTCTTCATTACAGTTCGAAAGTTCCCGATCTTGCCTCTTGCGTTTGTTGAGCAAGGTGTGATTGGCGTTTTCAAGGCGTTTGCCTTCGGGGAGGCCCAGAGTTCTTAAACAGGCGATAGCCGCCGCTTGCTCTGCTAGCTTCTTGGATTTTTCCCTGGAAAAAGAAGATGGGAATATGGTTACTTAGGAGTCTGAATTTTGATCTTGTAACCAAGGGAATACTGCAAGAGTTGTAAGTGCGAGGACTGGATGGACGTCGCTTCCTTCAGTGCTGTTGCAACTTCAAACGGTCGCTAAATGAACAGTTATAAGTCAAAGACTACCTGCATACATAATGTTCTGACGGAGGCGTCACAAAATCACGAAGGCGACTCCTTGTCCCGACAAAACCCCTTTCTATTAAGCTAACGTGAATTCCTCTCATTCACATCCAGCAAAGTCCTGGCAAACTGTCTTTCAAGGGTGAATTTTCAACCACAGACCTTATCAGGCTTGGAGAGATGCCAGGACGATATCTTCCAAACGTTGTACAAGGAAATACTTGGCAAGGAGTCTCTGAGAGTCACGAACAAAGCTTCACACTAATTAAGCGAACTAATTGTCTCCTGCAAACTCCACTCCCCTTTTACTCCTCTTTATTCCCTATGGGAGGGGCCATTCACTGTCCACCTGTGACTTTACTCCCGAGTCGGCCCTTAGCTGTTCCCTTCTCCTTGCAGCTCTGCGCATGCGCACACTGGGAACAGGCTCCAGCTGATAATTGGCATATGGCCCTGGCCCCCTCTCTGCCTCCGACACAGAGCCCTCATCAGAGCCTTCCCCAGACTCCAGGACTGGCCCATGTTCCTCCCCAACCCTCCTCACTGTCCCGGTCTGCCACCAGCTCTGCTGGCGGGCCACGACACATAGAGCTCAAACTCTATATTATGCAGTGTATCTCCTGCATATATGGCTGGTCCTCGACTTACAACCACAATGGAGCCCAAAATTTATGTTGTTAAGCGAGACATTTAAGTGAGTTTTGCCCCCATTTTACAACCTGTTGCGGTGGCACAGTGGTTGGAGTGCAATACCACAGTCTACTTTTGCTGACTGCCTGCAATTTGGCAGTTCAAATCTCACCAGACTCAAGGTGGACTCAGCCTTCCATCCTTCCGAGGTGGGTAAAATGAGGACCCAGATTGTTGGGGCCAATAGGCTGACTCCGTAAACCGCTTAGAGAGGGCTGTAAAAGCACTGTGAAGCGGTATATAAGCCTAAGTGTTATTGCTATTCTGTAGCATTATCATTACTCCTCTCTTTCCGCGTTGTCATGAACAACTTCACTCTCTCTAGCAAATCATCTCCTTGTAAAAAAAAAAAAACACTTCCCCAAAGGCTGCTTACCATAATGTTGAGCTGTATTTTTGCCCAGCAACCGTCACAATGGAACAGAACAGTCGATCCTGCGGTCTTTCGATCTAAAGCAAGGTGAGAAACGAAGGGAGGGTTGGATTTGAAGTCAACGCAAGCGATCCACCATTCAATGGGCCTTGGAATGAAATGTTGGCGAAGCTATCAAATCCCCAACAGGTGCGGCATTTCCGTTCGAGGCCGGGAGCAACCAGCCGCCGTTAAAAGCTAGGATCCGGAAGCTTAAGGCAGCTGACCCACCGCATTCAAAAGAGACTTTCGGTTCTTTAGTTTTCCCAAACAGCTGCTCCTCCAGAGGACAGAGCAAAGTGCTGGTTGAAAAGCTGGAGAATTTCAAAGGACAGTTTGTGGTACAAGAGGCTTGGGCCTAGTGTGCAAGCGGACCGGGTCAACCCCCCCCCCCCCAGGTACATAAGGAGTCGATCTTGTAGAAAGTATAATTTGCACACAGCAGCGATAACACTAAAGTTGATTTTTTATGCAGGTCGTTAAAGTTTGCAAAGTGAGTTTTATTTTTTGTATTTCTTTAATCTTTACTTAAAAGGTGAATGTGTATTCCTCTGGGACGAATTGCAAAGAAAAAAGGAATGTTAATAAATGTTTAAAAACAAAACGTATTTTTCGGAGTATAAGACGCACCCCCCCCCCAAAAGAGCGTGGAAATGTTGGTGCATCTTATATACCGAAAGTGCCATTTTTGGCCTCCTGAAGCCCCGCCCCCGGATCCCATTTTGGTGAAAAAGGGGCTGTTTTTTGCAGAAATCGAGGCGTTTTTGCCTTCCCCAGTCCCCAGAAGCACTCTGCAAATTGACTCTGATTTTGTGAAAAATGGTCCATTTTCTGCCTGTTTTTTGCAAAAACAAGAGTGTTTTTGCCTGCTGAAGCCTACAGAGTGCTCCTGGGGGCCTGGGAAGACAAAAACCTTTTTTTCTTACTACCTCTTTGAAATCTTGGTGCATATTATACACCGGTGCGTCCTATAGTACGAAAATATGTTAATCAATATTTGCATAGATCCCCAACTTGCTATGTGAGCTAAAGTTTCAAGAGGACAAAGTTCCCTATTCCAATCAAATATTTATTGCGCTCATAGACCAGCATAAGGAGATTCCCTATGAATGATGGGGGGGGGGGGGTTACTGTGGATGGGGGCTCTACAGATTCAACAGCAAGAGATAGATGCTGTGACAGAGGAAATATTTAGATTAAATAAACAGATAAAAGGAGTTACAAGAGGAAGCATGAAAGATTCACCAAAAAGTTAATAAGAGTTGAAATTCTAAAAAAGGGCGAGAGAGGATGGATAGATATAGAATATTTTTTTTAACGTGGTGGTTATTTTATTAAGTGTTACCAAAAAGAAGCAGAAAGTAGAAATTAGGAAAAGAGTACTATATATACTGAAATATAATAGAACATATAATTACTATGTATACACAAATGTTAGGTGGAAAATTACGATTATGCCTATTTAAATGGTAATGTCATTATTAGAATTGTATGTAAAGTATATTGACGCAGACAAATACATTGTTCACGAAGCACTTATGGATGTTAAAGAAAAAAGTCATAAATAAAATTATATATACTGTATAAAAAAAGAAGAAGATTCCCTTTGGGGAGGTATGGTTTAAAACAAACGAATTTCGTCATATGGCATCTTACTGTTTCATAAGCAGGTTGAGGCAGCTTCTCTTTCCTGCACCATTCCAGAAGGTACATTTTGGGGGTAATTTGTGGGGGATACTCTCGTCTGAAGAGGAAAAGAAAAAAGAAAAGGAAACACATTGTACGCAAAGTGCAATTAAAATCGTGGCTTAATGTGATGCTTTGAACACAGGCAACTGTGCCGTATCAAGCCAAGATTAAATAGCCTCTGGCTTAGCGTAACCCAGAAGCTATCTCAATGTTTAGTCTTTCAAAGAAACAGAGGATGCGAATTATCTCACTTACTTATCAAACTTAACTGCCATTTTGATGACATCTGTGTCTTCCTTGTGATCCTCGTTATTCTTTGGGTTCGTGGCTTGTAGCAGAACCTTTTTCTTCTCCAGTAAATCAGATGCTTCTTGGAAGAAACTACTCATCTCGAAAACTTCACTGGTTAAAAAAAATCGAATTAATTCTAGAAAATGTTCTCGGATTTTGAAAACGAAAATATATTTATACGGGCGCTTTATCAACAAACATATACTTGCACACTCACAAGCATACAGGTAGCCCTTGACTAACGAAGAGTTCATTCGGTGACCGTTTAAAGTTACACACTGAAACATGTGACTTATGGTCATTTTTCACACTTGGGACTATTGCAGCATCCCCATGGTCACATGATCAAACTTCAGATGCTTTTATGATGGTTGCAGGGTCCCAAAGTCACGTGATACATTTTGCGATCTTCTGACTAGCAAAGTCAGTGGGGAAGCCAGATTAACAACTGGGTTACTAACTTAGTAAGAGCCGAGGGGGCTCAGTGATTAGAATTCAGTACTGCAGGCTACTTCTGCTGCCTCCTGGCTGCCTGCAATTTGGCAGTTCGAATCCCACCAGGCTCAAGGTTGACTCAGCCTTCCGTCCTTCCGAGGTGGGTAAAATGAGGACCCAGATTGTTTGGGGGCAAATAGGCTGACTCTGTAAACTGCTTAGAGAGGGCTGTAAAAGCACTGTGAAGTGGTATATAAGTCTAAGGGCTATTGCTATTTTCCTTCCTTCCTTCCTTCCTTCCTTCCTCCCTCCCTCCCTCCCTCCCTCCCTCCTTTCCTCCCCTTCCTTCCTCTGCACAATGATTAGAATGCAGTATTGCAGGCTAACTCTACCCACTGCCAATAGTTCGAATCTCACCAGGCTCAAGGTTGATTCAGCCTTCCATCCTTCCGAGGTGGGTAGAATGAGGAGCCAGATTGTTGGGGGCAATGGGCTGACTCTGTAAACCGCTTAGAGAGGGCTGTAAGGCACTGTGAAGCAGTATATAAGTCTAAGTGCTATTGCTAGTGCTATTATCGACTTAAAGGATTCACTTAACAACTGCGGCAAGGAAAGTGGTAAAATGGGGCAGGTTTCACTTAACCACAGAAATTTTGACCTCAATTGTGGTCATAAGTTGACAACTACCTGTATTAGAAAAGCACTGATTGCACAGTAAAATGTAAAGATGCCTCTTTGATCAAATAAGGTAACCTCTCCTTTAAAAGGAGCTCAACTCTTGAAGACACATAGACACATGTTATTTCCTTGGCAGGAGTCCGACGGCCACTGCTGTCTCCTTCTGATACATTCAGCCTAGGCAAGCCAAAGCTCTGAGATTTGTTGCGTGTCTCCCATACAGGAACAAGCAGGTCTAACTCTCCTTTCGTTTTTGAGTTCCAAGTAAAACAGTAACAGGCGTATCTGTTCTGTCCCATGATTCTAATGAATACGCAGACACAGGATTGGCTGTCTGCCACGACTAATTACGGAGATAAAGCCACCCCTTGGCTAGGAGCCTAGAAAGTTATCTTCAAGAAACCAAGATTAGACTTACGGAATGCTTTCTCAATGGCTAATAAAATGGACTGTTGTTTCCTGCAAAGATTCCCCTCCCATCGCTCCACCTATAAACTCTTTGGGAGGGGCCACAACAGCTGTCCCTATTTCCTTCTATGATGTCTTCTCCACAGCTGCTCCCTTCTCCTCTCAGCTCTACGCACACGCACATCAGGGACAACCTCCCTCTGTTCCTCCTCGCTGCTCCCTGACTCAGATGCCACCTGGTGGCCAACAGGCCTCTCTAGTTCCTGCTCTGACTCCAAACACCCTCCAGAGTCTTCTTCATTCTCCAGAGCAGTCCCATAATGATCTGAGCTATCAGAGTCCACCAACAGCTCAGCCGGCCGCTGCTGGGCCACAACAGTATCCCACACCAAAGTGTCAATCTTATCCCTATTTACTTGGGAAGAGGCTTCCTTAAAGACTTACTTCTGAGCAGTTTTGAATACAAATGTCGTTTTCGCATAGATTCAACCTCTTAGAGGTCTTTGGGGGGATTTTCAATTTAAAAAACTAACATCAATTTTAATGTTAACATGTATGATTTTAATGTTTTGTTGCTTTTACTTCATTGTAAGCTGCCTCTAGGCGGGATGGGCAGCATATAAAATTAGTACACTGTTTTCCTGAAAATAAGACCTCCCTGGATAATAAGCCCAATCAGGCTTTTCAGCGCATGTACGAAAAATAAGCCCTCCCCTGAAAATAAGCCCTCCCCAAAAACATTGCAACACAGCAGCAGCCATGAGGTGACCCCACTCGCTGCCTCCTGCACCTCAAAAATAATAAGACCTCCCCGAAAATAAGGCCAAGTGCTGATTTCGGGGGAGGGGGGTTCAAAAGAAAATAAGACCCTGTCTTATTTTCGGGGAAACACAGTAAATAAACAAACAAAGCATGCAGCGTTCAAAAGAACTCTTGATAATTTTACAATAGGTTGTTACATTACTTTGAATAGTATAAGATGAATAATATGTAAGATTAAATTCCACCAGTGATAAGAAGAATAGAATTATTTTAACAGAACAATAGGAGATTTTCTTCCAGCAATGGCAGTTAGCGTGCTTTAAAAAAAGATGTAAACAAAAGTGCCACGTTTTTGTATTAAAAACTTTTAACGAATATTTTAACACATTTGCATGTTTGTATTTTACCCTGTTGGCTTTATCCAGGGACACTTTTAATTAAAATGAAAAGCATGAAAATGCCCTTACCAGATTTCCTGTAAAGACTGTGCAGCGTGCAACTTCTTTCCTTGTGCGTTTTCTAATTGCTCCCTTAACATCTGGCACAAGCAATACTTTGTATTGGTATAATGATTATCGTATCTCACTGCCTAAGGAAAACAAGATGAGTGACAACCCTTTAACAAAGGAGAAAGACAAGTTTTAGAATAAGAAAGTTCAAATACCATATTTTTCAGACTACAGGACGCACCGGTGTATAAGATGCACCAAGATTTCCAAGAGGCAAGTAAGAAAAAAAAGATTTTGTCCTCCCTGTCACTGCGTTTTTTTGTTTGCCAGCTGTGCTTAAACTCTAAGACATACGGTAGACTGAGCTGACTCGTATCACTAAGCTCACTACGCATGTCCACATTTTTTTTTTCTTTGTTCGCCTGCCAAGAAGGTAGGCGGGAACGCTGCCAAAATGTAATTATTAGCTAGTAAATTTTGTTTTCATTTTCTGTACAATAAAATGTGTTTCTTAGAATATATCTCGGGTTTATTTTTCTGAATTATGAAGTATACTTCAAGGAAAAACCACGGTTCATCCCTCATTAAGTACAATTACCCCAGGAGGGGAACAGGGCTGAATTTCCACCCTGACACTCCCTGGCCCCCAGCAGCACTTGGCAGGCTTCAGGAGGGCTGGGGGAACGCAAAAACGCTCCCGTTTTTGCGAAGCATAGGCAGAAAACGGGGCATTTTTTGCAAAAACGGAGGCATTTTTGCCTTCCCTTCCCCCAGGCCTACTGAAGCCTGCAGAGTGCTACTGGAGGCTGGGGGGAAGCAAAAGCACCTCCGTTTTTGCAAAAAAAAGGGCCTGTTTTTTGCCAAAATGGGACGCGGGCACAGGGCGTTGGGAGGCCAAAAATGGCTGTTTTTGGTGTATAAGATGCACCAACGTTTTCATGCTTTTGGGGGAGGTGCGTCTTATACTCTGAAAAATACGGCAGTTCAAATTTGGTCTCTGATTTTTTGTAAACAATACCCAGGTTCACACATGGATTTGAAACATTTGTAAAAAATAAAAAATAAAAACTTTTTTAAAAAAGAATGCGTACGTATTCTTTCATTAATAAGTAGGAATTTTAGTATTTTGTAGATTCTTTTAGATTGCTCTTACATGTTTATTCGTTAACAAGTAATTCATTACGATAATAATAATGAAATAATAATCTTAACTAGTAAAAGCAACTTGGATATAAATTGCAAATTGGGACCTGGGAAAAAGACTTATACATTTTATTAACAAATTTTTGTTTAGATTGTTGTTATAAAGATGTCATCTTTTTGGGGCCTGATGAGAGGAGATGTGATATAAAGAGTAAATAACTGTTAGCTAAACACAATAATAACAAGGAAATGTTAATGGATAATGTCCAATGATATCTACATGTGTTGGTATTGGTAAAAGCAATTAGATACAAGCTCTAAATAGTGAATTGGGGGAAAAAGGGGGGGGGGAAATGCTTAGATATTTTATTAATTGATTTCTTTTTCAGAATATGCTATAAAGGAGTAATGTTATTGGAGGTTTATTGAAATTGCTAATGAATGTCAGTAGGTAGTTGTCTTTAAATACAAATGATTTCAGATAAAAGCATGTTTAAATAATTTTAGTTAAGGGAGAATGGTGGTACATTGATAGTAAAATACATAAAGATTTTTGATTTAAAATGTACAAATCAATATGAATTAAGTATTAAGTAATGATTGTGGTAGAAACGCACGAAATCCATTTGTAACCAATCGACACGCTTTCTACAAGATGTAATGAAGGATGATTCTTGTTTGTGTTTTTGTTTAATTAAAACAATAAAAAAAAAATTCGGAGAAAAAAAAAAGAATGCATACGTATTTGATATATTCCTGCATGACGTCCTTCAGGGGCAAAGGTCCTTCCTTCCTGAAGACCGAGGGGTTCCACATGGCGGCCCGGGCCACCATCACGGAAGATGCTGCGGTTGCCTCCCGGAAGATCCGAAGGTCAGAATACGCTTTGACGAAATCATGAGATCCTCCGCTGAAATCAGATGATGACGATTTGGCATTAGCAGCAGCGGTGCAAGAACAGGATGCCAATGGCAGGTTGGATGTTACATCTATGAAGAGACTCCGTTATCCAGATCAGGGGTCACCAACCTTTCGGGCCTCTAAATTCATAATTTTAAATCCCGCGGACCACTAATATGATCTGCCTAATGACCGGGTGGGTGGGTGTGGCTAGGTGGTCATGTGACTATTTGTCCCTCCCCTCCCAGCCACTGCTCACCTCCCCATCCGGGCTCCTTAGGGCCCCAACAGGAAGCAGTTGCTGGCGCTAAGCAGCCCACCATGAGAAAGAGTTGGCAAAACAGCTCAGTTCAAATTGGATCTGACCGAGAAGGAGGCTCAGCAGAAGCACCTCACTGAGGACTACGAGCATAGGCTTTCCAATTTCTCACTTAGCAACATAAATTTGGGGCGCCATTATGGTCGTTAAGTTGAGGATCACCCATATACGCAGTAGATACTCTGTCGAATGCAGAGTTTGAGCTTTAAGGACAGGTAGTTCCTTGACTTGCAAATGTTCATTTAGTGACTGTTTGAAGATACAACGTTTGAAGAACATTGCAAATGCTCATTTAGTGACTGTTTGAAGAAAGTGACGTACAACCAGTCCACTGCAGAGATTCACTTAACAACTGTGGCAAGAAAGTTTGTACAATCAGGCAAAACTCAAGTAACCAATGCCTCACTTAACAATGGAAAAATTGGAGTCAGTGGTGGTCGTACTTCAAGGACTACCCATAGAGCAGATGCCTGAAGCTCTGCTTAACTGCAGAGGAAGCAACATTCAAGTTCACAGTGCACTTTGTCAATCCGTGCAGCTTGTTTGCACCAAGATTGGGCCCTCCTGCCTCAGAGTGAATTCGTTCTACTTACTTGGCTATTACTGGGATAGAAACTGCCTCGGAGATGGCTTGGATGACGTCGCAGTGGACAGGGTGCTGAGGCCTCTCTTCTTTCTTCCTTCAAAAAGGAAAAGATCAGGGATTAGCAAGAAGGCTGAGTCAACCTTGAGCTGGTAGAGAATCGAACTCCTGGCAGTGGGCAGACTTCGCCTGCAATACTGCATTCTAACCACTGCGCCACTGGGGTTTTTGGATTTTTTCTTTTCTTTTTTTGCAGTAGAGCCTGTTCTACCAATTGCAGTTCCAAGAGTTTTATGGTGTAGGACTCATGAGAATTTTTTTCCCCTTTTCAGATGGAGAATTACTTTACCTTCCATGAACAGCAATTGCAGCAACTCCAGCCTGCTCTATCCTCTTCACCAATCTTAGCGTTTCTTCTTCCTGAAAATGGCGTGAGGCAGTAGTGAAATTCACAATTTTTTTTACTACCAGTTCTGTGGGGCGTGGCTTGGTGGGCATGGCAGGAGAAGGATACTGTAAAATCGCAATCCCCACCCCACTCCAGGGGAAGGATACTGTAAAATCCCCATTCCCACCCCACTCTGCGGCCAGCTAGAGGTGGTATTTGACAGTTCTCTGAACTACTCAAAATTTCCGCTACCGTTTCTCCAGAACCTGCTGAATTTCACGCCGGTGTGTGTGTGGGGGGGGGGGGGGGGGCATTCAACATTCACCCAAGGTTTGCTACTTAACTTATCTGAAGCTAAATGTGGATGAGGTTCCACATAAAAAGTACCGTATTTTTGGGAGTATAAGACACACCTTATTCCTTCAAAAAAGAGGGTGAAAATCTGGGTGCCTCTTATAGACTGAATACAGCATTTTTGGCCTCACGAAACCCCGCCCCCTTTTGCAAAAATGGCCATGCATGGCCTTTAGGAGGCTTCCAGAGGGCTCCTGGGGGCTGGGGAGAACAAAAATGAGTTTATATGGCACCCGAGGAGCACTCTATAAGCCTCCTAAAGGCTATGCATGCCCTTTTTGTGGACAAAAAATGGGCTGTTTTGGGGAGGTCTGCAGAGTGCAAAAACTTATTTTAAAAAATTTGCCTCTTCAAAATCTTGGTGCGTCTTATACTCTGAAAAATACGGTATGCACCTTTGGCGGGGGGGGGGGGAGAGCAAAAAGCTCCGTTGGATTTGGGGTGGTGGCGCATGTTGCAATGAGTTGGACTTGCCCAACTCATTACAACATGCGCCAGGTTCTTTGCAGGCACTTTGCAGCCCCATTAAGCCCCAAATGATTTCCAAGTACAAGTCCTTAAGTGAGATTTATTGGGATGGGATTACAAGAATTACAGCAAACCAATTTCCAGTTTTGAGGAAGCAGGTAATAGCATCTTGGCGCTGTATATTTAATATCTGTCAAGGTGTAAGCAATTAGAACAATCAAGTAGTAATTTTATTATTTGTTACCTCTCTCCCGAGAATCTCATCAGATTGTTTGCCTTCCCCTGGGAAAGGCTCAATAAGGCTTCATAGATTTAGGGGGCAGTCGTGGTTACGAGGTTTACAGCTGTGCAACGATTCCAAGATAGGTCCTTGCTTGACCCCTCCCTCCAGCCTAAGTGTCAAACTTCCCAACATCAGCTTCCTGAATCTTTATCAGGGTGGAAACCCACCCACCCAAATGCGGGTGCTGCGTTTGAATCCAGTGTGCCTTTGGAACCCAGGTAACTGTGCCTTTCCCCCCAGCAAATCAGGTTGAACAAATTGTGTTGGTACAGAATGATGTGTTTGGGGCACAAATGCTCTTCCAAAGCATGCAATTCAATGCACGGAGTTCACAAAGGCTAATCTCAGTATCTCCTGAACTCCAATAAAGGATTCTACACCAGTTGGGGCCACATCTGATCTGGGCTCTTATCCGAGAGCCATCCTAGGCATGTCTACTCAGAAATATTTGGTCAATTCTCAATTGAATGGGTCTTATTCACAGCTAAGGGAATATAAGCAGCAGCGAATATTGTTTCTGGTGTCTCAAAGGCCACGTCGTCTAGATGTTGGGGCTATTTCTCACGCCAATGGTTGAAACATCCAGGGTCAAAATTAGGTGTGGTCACTGTTATTTCCCTTATTGGTTCACATTTTCACTCAATGCAATTGCTGCTAACAAACAAAGCAAAAACTGTATTTTTGCATCAAAACACTGGACCGGTCTTTTTTTTTTCTTAGACATGCTATATCTGAAATATCGTAATATATTCTTACCGATGACAAAATTCGGATTTTGCAAGTGACTGGCTTAGAAACCCCATTGACGAGCGTAGTCAGAATCTAAAGAACAGGAAATAAGAGCAGTCTTTTAAGAATCAGAGACGCAGAATGACTGCTTGGAAAACTTAGGTGAATCCTGCAAAAGATTATTTCCTCATTAGGAAATGCCATCTCTCCACAAGTTCTCAACCAAATACCATATTCTTCCGACTATAAGATGCACCGGAGAATAAGACGCACCAAGATTTTGAAGAGGTAAATTTAAAAAAAAAAAGTTTTTCCACTCTGCAGACCTCTCAAACTCTCTGCATGCCTCATTTTCTGTGATACACTGAATACAGCATTTTTTTTTTGCCTCCTGAAACCCTGCCCCCTTCATAAAAATGGACGTGCAGAGGGTTTGGGAGGCCTGCAAAGTGCTCCTGGGGGGCAGGAACGAGCAAAAATGGAATGTGGAGGCTACAATCTTCAACCGTGAGAGCCAAGGACACTTCTGTAGGTGTCTGCCAAGATGTGGACTGTTATCAAAACAAAAGGCTGATTCCTAATTGGGCCATGGATGGGAGGAGGGGGATGAAACTCATCTTTAACTATGCAAGGCTGCACGAGAAAATTTAGATTTGGCTTTGCTTTCTTCAAGTGCCAAAGTGATAGACTCAGTAAAGTTTTGCTTTTGAAGTCCCTGAGCATGCCTGCTTTTATTGCGTCCATTAGTTGGAGGTTGACAGTGGCGAATTGGCCCTGGCGAGTTGTCCTGGGTCGAGTTGGGCACAGTAAGTTGGCTGTAGAAAGTTGGCTGTGGTAAACTGTCCTAGATTGAGTTGTCATAAACCCAGAGGGGAGATAGGAGAGAGAAGGGAAATGAAGAAAGGGGGGGGAAAGAGACAGGGATAACAAAAAGCTAGCAAAAAAAAAGTTAGTTGTGACACCTGTACACTTTTGTTAGTTGTGACACCTGTACACTCCAGTCAACCGTCTCATGCTCTGCTACCTTTTGCAGCCCCCTTCAGTCCCTCCAACCTCCGCCTGCTTTTATTTTTATAAACAAGCACAGAAAACGATAAAACGTGGCACTCTGCATACTCACAGATTCTATTCTGTCTGGATCAGACAAGAGTGCTGCTCCCATTCCTCCCTGGGAAAAAACATACACATTGTTTGTCATTTCAGCAGCCCAAAATATCTCAAGGGGGTTCTACAGGTAGTCCTCGACTTACAACCGTTTGTTAGGATTCAGCACAAAGTGTGAGCTTAGGCTCCAACTGCTTCTTCACAGGAGCAAAACACAAACCGCCCAAAGTTGTCCTGCTTTAGAAAATTATTGATACATTTTACATTAGTCTATTAACTTTGTTGTCTTTGTCTGGTGGAAAGTTTAGACTCACACAGGAAGCCCTGTGTGGTTCTAAACTGCTTTCCTACACCGATCATGCTACCAGATCATGCATTAATTTGAAAATACAAGGAAATGAATGGGAAGTAGTACAAGAGTCTGCAGAGATTCTCAGTCATCCAGCTTGTCCCAAAGGCGCTTTTTTCAGGAGGCAACTAGACTTTCTTGCTTTTTTTTTCCTTTTGAAGATGTTTTGCTTCTCATCCAAGAAGCTTCTTCAGCTCTGACAGGATAATGGGGAATGGAAAGATTTATATTCCTGGCAGACAGCTGGTCATTTGCATCCTTTTAGAGGGTCGTTGAGGCCACTTGGAGGTTTGTCTGTGTCCTCAGGGTCACCTGAGTGGTGCAAATGGTTCCTGTAGTCTGCAATTTTTTCCCTCTGGCAATCCATTCCTACTCCCACACCATTCCAAGGGTCTTCATCCCAAAATTGTATAGCTAAAAATCTATGGAGATTCTCAGTCATCCAGGTCATGGTTGCCCCAAAGATGCTTTTTCAGGAGGCAACTGGACTTCCTTGTTTTCCTTGGAAGACGTTTCCCTTCTCATCCAAGAAGCTTCTTCAACTGAAATAAGCGTCTTGGATGAGAAGCGAAATGTCTTCCAAGAAAAACCAGATAGTTGATGGTTTGTAGCGTCTCAATAACTCTGAAGTGAATCAGGAAGTCAACAGAACAGCAGACACATTTTTCTGGAGTAAGCTAGAAATTCACATATTTAGTATGCAAAAAAGGGAAACTTGGTTTGAATGCAACTGGTCAAAACAAGGAAGCGGCCTGCACTGTTAAATCAGCCAAATGTAACAGGATGGCTGCATGCAATCTTGGTCTAATGTTAGGTTCAAGCAAGAAATACTGATGTCACTTCCTTAATATGACACAATTGAAACACGAAAAACTCTGATTGGGATTCTGGCTTCCTGAGAGAAAAACAAGCAAGCAAACTTATTCCTAGGTCATTCTTAGAACAATTAGACACAAGGGCAGTTGTTCCCCGAATGCCATCACTCTGCTTAACAACTAATTCCCACGGCGTTGTCAAATAATTTACTAAGACTGTATTACTATTATGCTTCTCTTCCTTCCTAGTATCTATCTCTTCCAACTTATTACTATAACCATGTTGCTTGTATCTTTCAATTATACTGTTTTTATTGTTTCCTAATAGGATTTGATAGCTTATTAATAACCTATGACTATCACTAAATGTTGTATCTTTTTATTCTTGATGAATGTATTTTATCCTCCTTATGTACACTGAGAGCATCTGCACCAAAGATAAATTCCTTGTGTGTCCAATCACACTTGGCCAATTAAGAATTCTATTCTATTCTATTCTATTCTATTCTATTATTCTATTCTATTATTCTATTCTATTCTATTCTATTCTATTCTATTCTATTCTATTCTATTCTATTCTATTCCATTCCATTCCATTCCACTCCACTCCTCTTCATTCTATTGTTTTTTTTAAAAACCCAAATTGTTTTCCTGTTCTTGGACACAAGGTTTCTGTTAATATACTTAGCTACTATGTCACAACACACAATTCTTTCAGTTAAGCACAAATGTATTTGCAGCCTGCAAATTCGTGTGTGTTTGTGTGTGTGTGTGTGTCTGTGTGTGTGTGTGTGTGTGTGTCCTTTCAAAGGCTTGAAAGAAAAAAGTGTTTTATACTTTTAGAGTCTTCGATTAAATGAATAAGAAAATTGACGTAATTCAAAAGATGATCCAAGTTATGCAGACATTCATAAAGTCGGAGGCAACCATAAATATGATTCAAAAAGAAAAAAAACACCATACCTTTGTGGAATATTGTTTGGGGCATCCCATGTTGACATCAATGCCAGCAACGTCATCCTCTCTGAAATGACAAGGGCAAAAGGACAGTCACAAACACATAAGGAGATTCTAACATTTAGAAACACACAACGCTATTAAGCAATTCATTTTCAGAGCGACTTGTAAGTGGCCGAAACAATTGTTTGTTCTATCATCATTTATTCTTGAACCTTTGCTTCAGTTTGTTTATTTTGCATTGTCTTAATTTTACATGGTTGCATGTCTCAAGTTCATTGCCAGAAGGATCAAAATTTCTCTTTCTCCAAACCAGGTACAGCTCATGTAGTAGTAGCAATTTCCGAATCAGTTTCCAAATACTGATTTTTACAAGAATCAGAACAGGTCATACATAAATTGCATCTTCACCATAGAGAATGCAACTCCATTTTAAATTACCGTTAGTTACCTCTTACTGTGCTTTTATTGAAGAGTGACAAGCATTTTCTAAACTGTTCTGCTAATTAATTCTGCTAATTAATTCTAATTAATTTACAAGAAAGTAATACTTTGCATAAGTAAATAACAACTTTAAGCTATCACCAGTCCTAAAGGTAAACTTTCCCCTCGCACATAAGTGCTAGTTGTTCCCGACTCTAGAGGGCGGTGCTCATCTCCGTTTCAAAGCCGAAGAGCCAGCGCTGTCCGAAGACGTCTCTGTGGTCATGTGGCCAGCATGACTAAACGGCAAAGGCGCATGGAACACTGTTACCTTCCCACCAAAGATGGTCCCTATTTTTCTACTTGCATTTTTACATGCTTTCGAACTGCTAGGTTGGCAGAAGCTGGGACAAGTCACGGGAGCTCACTCTGTTACGTGGCGCTAGGGATTCGAACCGCCAAACTGCCAACCTTTCTGATCGACAAGCTGAGCGCCTTAGCCACTGAGCCACCGCATCCCTACATCACCAATTCTAGTCACCCATAATTTCCTTAGTGAAAGAATACATTTGTGCGTGTTATTAGTTAGATCAATGCTATCTTTTCTTCCAACAGGAACTCAAGGCAGACAATGTAAGTTCTCACCTTAGCCACCCAACAATTTTGTGAGGTTTGTTACGTTGAACAGCATAATGGACCCAAGCATACCCCATGGCTGAGGGGAATTCTCTAGCTCTAACCCAATGCTCTACACCAGGGTTGTCTAATCTTGGCAACTTTAAGACTTGTGTCTGGCTGAGGAATTATGGGAATTGAAGTCCACAAGTCTTAAATTTGCCAAGGCTGGACATCCCTGCTCTAAACATTATGCCAAACTAAAACTGTCAAGTTTTATTCCTGAGATATGCAAAATGTAAAAGAAATAAAACATTATACAAATGGAGAATGTGGAGTGGACCTGCAACCCAGGCAGACTTAACTGGCAAAGCTAAATGCCAAGTAAAATTAAGTCTATACTAGATCCCATTTTAACTTTCTTTTTGTCTTTATTATCATTTTTGAGGTTTTAGAGCAGGGTGCCAAACTCGATTTCATTGAGGGCCGCATCGGGGTTGTGTATGACCTTGGGAAGGGGGGTAGGCTGAGCATGGCCAGCTTGACATCTCTCATGCCAGGGGGCGCCTGTTGTGGCCCGAGTGCTTTGTGAGCAAAAATGGGTTCAGAGCTCCATTTTCGGCTGCAACAGCCTCCTGCAGCCTTCTGCCAATGAACACGGAGCTCGGTGTGTGTGTGTGTGTGTGTGCACCCTCTCTCTGAGCTCCATTTTCATTGGCAGAGGGCTGCAAGAGGCTGTTGAGGCTGAAAACGCAGTCTGGGAGGGCCGTGCATGGACCTCCCAAGCTCCAGTTTCGCTGGCAGAGGCACTGCGTTTGCAGGGCAGCCCCATGGGCCAGATCTAAGCATCCCACGGGCCGGATCTGGGTCCCGGTAGGCTTGAGTTTGACACCCCTGTTTTAGAGGGAGGAAGGAGCTGATGTAGTTTTGTAAGCATTGTTATAATTGGTTTTAACCCCCCTGGGGATGTTTTCACTTTTGCTTATATAGCAGATAAGCTGATGAGCAATGTTTGAACATAACATCAAAGAAGTACAATACATAAGTAGCATGCATGTAAATATATTCTGACAAGATACATACACAAGTTTGGCTACCGCCAAGGCTCTCTCGGTGTCAGCTGTGCCCTGAACAACAGTAAGGGGGGGGAAAAAACATACAGGATTACTTTTCTAGAAAGATTATTCTAGCTCATTCTTCAGTTCAAGAGCTACCCAAAGTAATCACATATACATTAAAATAAAAGAGGCAGTCCTCATTTAAAAACCCTAAATAGGGACCGGCAATTCTGTTGTTAAGCAAAGCAGTCGTTAAAATGGGAAATCACATGACCACAACTGCACTTTATGGCTGGAAAGTGACAAGACTGCTGTCATGCACAAAGATTCAGGACCATATGCGAAGTGGCAGTAAAGAAGATTTATTGTTCAAGGTCATGCATAAGCGTTTCAGTCAAATAAAGTTTAATACTAAATAAGAATTAACGGAATTCAGGAGGAGTTGGACTTAAGACCATTTGTGGGAATATAATGATTCTAGACTGATGACTCACTTCACTCTGCTCTCCAGCTCTGCCTGCTCTTCTCAAACCACTACTTAAGTACACACCTTCAGCTTTTGTTTGCCAATTTCCCTGCCCCTTGAAAGGGTCACATGCCTGCTTCCTGTCTTGTGTACATAGAAAGCAATGCAATTATGCCACAGCGTAACATGTTACACAGATAGCTTACTCTCTTGAAAACTCTTTCTCTCATTCTCTCTACTCCGTGAGAGGTGGGGGAAAGATCGGGGAAACAAGAGATTACCTACAGAAATAGCTTTCTTTCTTTCTTTTCCCTTGCTTCTTCTTCTCTCTCTCTTTCTTTCTTTCTTCCTTTCTTTCTCTTTCTCTTTCTTGGAAAACCGTGCAACTTATTTGATTGGATAGGATTCACTTTTTCCTAATGAAAGAGCCTAAACAAACTTTTGAAACAAATCAGCAAGCTTCCTTCTCTTGCAATGTCTCGTCTTTTTCTTCTTTCTTTCTTCTTTTTCTTTCTTTCTTTCTTTCTTCTTTCTTTCTTCTTTCTTTCTTTCTTTCTTTCTTTCTTTCTTTCTTTCTTTCTTCTTTCTTTCTTTCTTTCTTCTTTCTTTCATTCATTTCTTCCTTCCTTCCTTTCCTTTCCTTCCCTTCCCTACATGATCAACCCAATTTTACAACACTTTTGTAGCAGTTGTTTTACTTTACCAATTGGCTTTTGTAAATCAATCAGATTCATACCATTTGAAAGACAACATGGTCTTTTTCTCTTTCACATGTCCTGAATACCACTCTCTCATTGGGGGCAACGAAGTCCACAGTGCCAAGGATTTCTGTGAGACACAGAAGAGAAAAAAAAACTGCATTAAGGACTTAATTAATAGATTGTTAAATAATTATAAACACACCCATATTGCCATTCGAGATTTCACTTCTTAGATCATCACGACGGATTACAGGCAGACATTAAAACATGATATGCGTGCTGAAAGTTCAGTTTGCAATTTTATTGAATTTGCTGGATAGGACACTTTTACAGAAGCTCTGAATACTTCCAAAGCAAGGATCCTTCACATATGTGTCAAAAAAATACATATAATAATCTTTAAATAAAGTTAAATATGCCAGCAATTTATAAGATGAGCCATAAGGAAAAACAATAGGTCAGTATTATATAAATGTTTAGCTTAGTTTACAGCTGGAATGATTAATTATCAATACCATCATTTGATGAAAAGTTTATAAGCTACATACTGTATGCAAATATGCACCAACCAATTATTACCATTTTTACTACTGTTAATTTCAGTTCCACCAAAGACACTTTAATTTCTTTAACAAGCACTTTATCTAAAGAAAAGAAACAACATTAATCACTGTCTTGAGCTACCAGTTAGAAAAAAAACAGAACTTTTTTTTAAATTTTTCACTCAAATATCAAATCAATACTTGCCATTTACAACTCTTTTGCATTGAAGCATCTTTATGTCAATCAGCTCCTTAAAGAAAAAGGCAAAGGTTACCAAAGAATTTCACCTCAACAGAAAACAAAGAAACATATATTCAATTTACTCTTATAATTTCTTCTTTTTAAACATGCATCCTAAAGATTAAACTCACATATGTGCTAACTATCTGTTACATCATTGTAAATCTGTTAAATAATAACGCATCTTTATGGTATCATCTATCTTATTTTAAAGAGTAAATTGAATACATGATTTACAATGATAATCAATGTGCTAACGTATATTGGGATGGTAACTACTGATTCTATATGCAATTGAAAGAGGTGATGCACAAATGTTTGCGACCAAACAATATGCTAAATAGATATGTAACTGATGATATTTTTAATGTATGTTTTTGTTTGTTTTAAAATAAAATACTTTTTTAAAAAAAGAAAACAAACAAACAAACAAAAACAATTTTAAAAAAGCAATCCCCTTTTTCCTTTAGTATAGAGCAGGGGTGTCCAAACTTGGGAACTTTAAGACTTGTGGACTTCAACTCCCAGAATTCCCCAGCCAGCTGGCTGGGGAATTCTGGGAGTTGAAGTCCACAAGTCTTAAAGTTCCCAAGTTTGGACACCCCTGGTATAGAGAAAAGGCAGAAAGACAGCCAGGCTGTTTTCTTAAGAAAACAATGAGTGGCTTGTTACTTCTGAGGTATTTCAAGACTAGTTTTCAGCTCCCTAGTGGGTTCTCTTCCCGGTTAGTAATTGGTCAATTTGCTGAGACAGAGCTAATTATATAAATACTGAAGAGACTTTTACAATCAGAGTCCCAAACACTTCAAATATGGTGTCTAGCCATCTACTTGTGAACTCAGTTCAGAGTATTTCCCTCTTATGAATTGCTACATAACGATTAGTATACATCAGTGATGGTGAACTTTTTCGGCACGGAAGAGTGCTGAAAAGGGAGCGCAACCCAGAAGAGGAGCAGCCCAGGGGGCAGGCACACACCGGAAAATGAACTTCGGGGTTTCCAGCGTGCGCATGCGCACCGACCAACTCTTCCAGGTATTGTCGTGAATGTCCGCGCAACAATCAGCTGGCCAGCACGCATGCTCACGCCGGAAAAGAGAAGGCCAGGTCTTCCAGTTTCCGGCACCGCTGCACACATGAAGGACAGCTGGTTGTGGCGTGCACATGCGCGTCAGAAACCCAGAAGAGGAATGGGCAATGGCCAGGCGACATGGCTCTGCATGCCACTTCGGGAACGTGTGCCAGTCGCCATCACGGGTATACATTATGTGTACTGCAGAGGTCAGAAAGAGGGCTGGGAAATTATAAAGAGACCCCTCACATTCTGGATATAAACTGTCAAAACAAGTAGACACAATTGCAGGTTTTTCCCCTCTGCTGAACACCCATTTATCAGAGTAGTGTCTTATATATCTAAGTATATATTTACCCAGGTAGTATGGGTGTATTACTATTATCCTTCTGATCTTTTCTACTACTTTCCTCTATTGATATCCTATGATTATATTATTTTATTGTTTGAATGTACACTGAAAACATATACATCGGAGACGATTTCCTTTTTTGTCCAATCCCACTTGGCCAATCAAGCCATCTGTTCTACTCCAATTCTGTTCTCTCCTGAGAACAATCTGAAAGAGATGAAGACAGCCGGGTCCCCTACCTCGCAATATACAATATCAGCACCATAATCCAAAGCCAGGAGTCTCATCGGCAGGGTCCCAACCCTCACCATTGGAGCCAGTATGGTTTTATTCGTGAAACTGAGGGCTACGCGGTTCATTGGCATGATATCTTTGGAATCAGCTGAAAGAAAGGAAACGGGAGGGGGGGGGAACAGATTCAAAAATTAAAGAGTCCCACTGAACTGAAGTAGCATAAAAACTGTCCAATTAAATTAAGTATTTGCATAAAGAAAGAAAACCATCTATTGCACTTATAACAATCATCACAGCACCCAACCCTAGCTTAATACATCTTGTTGCTATATAGCAGGGATGGTTAACCTTTTTGGTGCCAGGTGCCCAAAGCGCATGTGTGCGCAACCCCAAAATGTAATGCGAGTGCCCCGCAGTGCATGTGCCCCTCCCCCATGCATGCATTCGCACATCCAAGGCGGCCAGCTGGCTGGGCGCGAGTTACGCATGCATGTACGGTGGAGCTGGGCTGGGGCGATGGCTGGCATACCCGCAGAGAGAGCTCTGCTTGCCACCTGTGGCACGCATGCTATAGGTTCGCCATCACAGCTACCGTAATTTTCGGAGTATAAGACACACCGTTTTTCCCCCTAAAAGAGGGTGAAAATTTGGGTGATTCTTATACACTGAATGTAGCCCTACCCACCCACCGTTCCCACCTCTGCCTCCCAGTAATTTACCTCCTTGCAGCAAATGGGAAAATGGGGCTTGTGGAGGCTGCAATAGGCTATAGCAATCCCTGAGGCCTGAAACAGCTGGTGATCGGGAGGGCGCTGATCCCAAATTGCTGGGAGGCAGAAGCAGGTTTTTTTTTCCCTTGTGCTAATCAGGCTGTTTGCTGCAAGAAGGTAAGTCAATAACTATAAATGCCTATAGAATGTTCAAATTATTAGACTTATTTTTTTAAAGAGTGCTTCTTTATTGTTCTAGACAGCTTAACAAAATGAAGCAGCTTTTTAAAATAAATGCTTGATCTGAAGAGGCCCAGAGCTATTTTATCTTCTTTTAAATGGCAGAGAAATAACTATACTTCCAAAAAGCACATCCACTTTAACAGCAATCTGTACAAGTACAGTCTGAAATGTAACACTACAAACAGGGTGTATGGTCTGTACTGTTTGCTGTTTGTTGCAAGGAGGCAAATTGCTGGGAGGCAGAAGCAGATTTCCCCCCCTTATTTTCCTCCCCAAAAGCTAGGTGCGTCTTATACTTTGGAGCGTCTTATACTCTGGAAAATATAGTATACAGAAAAGAACGTACTCTAACCAAGTTAAGATTTGATTCTGATAAAATAGCTGAACTTAGACAAGTAGTTGATTTACAACCATTAACTCCACAAGGGGGCTCCCTCTGATAAGGGGGGAAAAAACTCCAACACTAGAAATTGCGGTGACATTCATGGAAGGGGGGTTGGGATAAATAAATACCACGGCAGCGCCAGGTTATCAGCTACTTTACTATATTTTCATGCCACCTTTTTATATGTAACTCAAAATAACGAGCCTATTATTTAACCCTCCCACCTCTTGTTTTTCCCTACTCGAATTAGAATAGAATAAAGCTGGAAGGGACCTTGGAGGTCATCTAGCCCAGCCCCTTGCTCAAGCAGGAGAACCTATATGCCATCTCAGACAAGTACCCTGGGCCGGAAGCGTTGCAGGGGGTTCTTGCTGGGCTCAGCTGTCCCGGGGGAGCTCGAACCTTTCCCTCCGGCATGAGACGGCTGGGCTCGGAAGCGCCTCCCAGCTCAACTCACCAGACGCCGGTTCCCATCGCTCGGGCCAGCCTCCGCCGCTCCCGCGCATGCGCCAGGCGACGGCATATGACGTCAGGGTCTTGCGCTTTCTCTCCCTTTCGCCAGATTCAAAACAGAGATAGGAAAGGGTAGACATGCCCACGTGTAAATAAACGCCAAAGTTGGTGTTTTTCCCCCCTCGAATTAGCATAGTACAAGTATGCTTACCTAAACGTTCAGTGGATCTCACATCAATAAAATCATGCCTCCGGCCTTGGCTAGCCGTTCTAACGGTCATAGGGAATGTCCCATGTTTTAAACATTTCCATTTTTTAGGGTTACCAACCGAATTGATATAATCCGATTGGCTGAAAAAGTATTTTTTTGCTATTCCTCTAACCCATCAGTTCATATTTTGGTGGCCCATTTCTGACAAACTGCAATTTTATTAAAATAGTACAACCCATGCATGGATAATAGCTGTCAGCTGATCTCTATATTTACTCTAAATCTCAAGTCATCCTCTTATGAAAACCATCATAAAAATGATGAAAAATCCTAATGCCGCAAATTGAAACATTCTATTTTCAGAAAGAGAGGCTCCTCTACATTTTATAGTCTATGGTTTTTAAGCGCCTCGACTGAGAAGCAACAGGAGGCGAGGGCGACATGAAGTCATCAAGGGGCGCCTCCGCCGCGAGGTCTAACTACCGCGCCCGTTTTAAACGTCATCCATTGGCGACCGTCGCGTTCTCCCGTACCGCTCCATTATGGCCCTCTTGCTTTGGGGGATTCGTGGACCCGCGACGGCCGCCCGATTCCCCTCGCGGCTGCCGCTGGCCGTGCGCTGCTGGCCGGGGCGCCAGGCCTCCGGAGCGCCCCCGCCCGACGACCGCGTGGTGCGGATCCCCCACGCTTGGAAGCTGAAGTTGGAGCAGGCGGCGTCGAAGCGGCGGGAGCGACGCGGGAACCCCGAGAGGGAGGTCGGCGCTTCCTTCGGGGAAAAGCTGCTGCTGCGGACCCGGAGGCAGGAGCTGAGCCAAGCGGCCCGGCACACGGTGGGCCGCCTGGACAGGCCGCGCTTGGTGTCGGACGGCTGGAAGCACCGCTTGTCCCAGGGGGATTACTTCCAGCTGGAGCGGACGCGGAACGAGCCTTCTCGGGAGGCCGCCGACGGGGACGCCCCGTCCACCTTCCTGGAGCTGGGGCTGGAGCCCCGCGTGGCCGCCCCCTTGCAAGAGATACTGGGCATCTCGCGGCCCTCGCCGGTGCAACAGCGCACCATCCCCGCCCTTCTGAAGGGGGACCACGCACTGTGCGGGGCGGAAACTGGCAGCGGCAAAACACTGGCCTACCTGCTGCCTCTCTTCCAGCGGCTCTTGCAGGCCCCAAAGCTCCCTGAAAAGGACCTTTATGCGACCTCTCCACGCTCTTTGGTGGTGGTGCCTTCCCGAGAACTCGCCGGGCAGGTGCGCAGAGTTGCTGCCCTTTTGGCTGATCCTTTGGACTTGCGGGTGAAGGAGATCGGCGGAGGGCGGGGCATGGCCATGGTTCGGCGCCGGATCCATCAGGGTCCCACTGACCTCCTGATCGCCACGCCGGGTGCTCTGAGCAAAGTCCTGAAGAGGAAGATGTTGTCTTTGGAGAAATTGCTCTTCTTGGTGTTGGATGAAGTGGACACCTTGCTGGATGCCTCATTCATAGATCTGGTGAAAGATATAGTTCAGCATGCTTTCTTGAAGGATGTCGTTCAGCAAGCTTTCCTGGACCCGAAGTTTGAAGATAGGGATGAGGCTTGGGATCCCAAAGCCCAGCTGGTGGCTATGGGTGCCACTCTTCCAAAGGGCCTAAGTCAGATGTTGAACGAATCTGCCGATCTCTCCAACTTCACCGTGTTGACCGGCTCAAGTTTGCATTGTCTTCAGCCTCACGTGGAGCAAAGATTCATCCGTATGAAAGGCTGTAACAAAGTAGCAGAGCTGCTACAACTCCTCAAAGAGCGAGGGTCCTCCTCTGGAGCTGTTATTATTTTCTGCAACAGAGCCAGCACTGTTAACTGGCTGAGTTACATTTTAGACGACCATAACATCAAACATTTACGCTTGCAGGGAGAAATAGCAGCAGATGTACGAGCGGGCATATTTAATGCCTTTCGGAGAGGCGAGTCTGACATTTTGTTGTGTACTGATATAGCTTCCCGTGGATTGGACACCATTCATGCAGAGCTCATAATTAACTACGACTTCCCTTTAACATTGCCAGATTATCTGCATCGGGTGGGGCGAGTCGGTCGCATCGGCAGTAAATTCCTTGGGACTGCGGTCAGTTTTGTAACCCATAGGTGGGATGTAGATCTTGTTCGGAAAATAGAAACGGCAGCTCGCAAAAGAACCGCACTCCCAGGACTAGATATAGTTGTTAAGGAGTCTTTGCATAAAAAGAAAAAAACCTGAATTTGCCTGGAGGGCCAACAATTAATCTAATGTTTGAAGCAATTCTTAATATATTTCGGACATTTTGTGTATTTGATTTTGGACCACTCAATTCCTTAATAAAACTCTGCTAATATGTGGGAACTGACATGGAACAGCCAAAAAACGCAGCTATCCTATAAAAACACGGAGCATGCTGTATTCACCAGTTTTATTCAACATATTAACATATGTTTTGCATTGTTCAAATTGACATATATTACTAGCTGGATATTCGCGCTTCGCTATGAAACTATGCGATCAGGCATGTGATTAGAATCAGCATGTTAATATAAGGCAACTGGCAGTTGGAACAGAGTTCTTTTCAGGTGGGGAGGGGGAGTAGAACGTCTAACTCTAAATTTCAAGGTTGTAGGATTTACAGTTCTGGAGATTCCGTGATGAGTGAGTGGTATTTGGCTTATATATTATATAGACTAGCTGGATACCCGTTCTTCGCGACAAAACTCGGGTAATGCAGGAGAAATTTGGTTCACAATCCGTTGGCTCAGTGGTGGTGGGTGATTGAAACATATAAGGGAATATCGCTCCCACCACCTTGAGTCCAGAAGCAGTGCCATAGGTGGAAGGTGTAGATATTTTGGTGAGGTACCGATGTTTAGCCCAAGACCGCTCCTGAGTGAAGGAGTGGAATGTCTGCCAGTTTGGCAGTTGAACTGGCAGTTGAAACAGAGCTTTTCGGGTGGGGAGGGGGAGTAGAACTCCTTAGCATCAGAGCATGTTAATTACAGTATAAGAAATAGGAATAATCTGATGGTCATTTCGAAAAATTGTTTCTTAGCGAGCCCCTAGAAGCCAAGAGGAACCTATGTGCCAAATTTCAAGTTTGTAGGCTTTTTCTGGAGATTTCGTGATGATGCGTGAGTGTTGTTTGGCTTTTAGATATATAGATTCTACAAATGGTAAAATCCAGCAGTTCAGGTACAAAATGGTCTGATCCTCAGCCATGCCAAACCCCCTCCAGGCTCTACCATTCCAGGTGCAATTTGTTAAGTTTCCTGGAAATAATATTGCACAAACCGGAAGCAGTTCAATGCCGACTGTTTATTCCATTCTGAATTCAGAAAATTGTATACAGCTAGTCCCCGACTTACAGTAGTTCATTTAGTGATCATTCAAAGTTACAACGGCACTGAAGAAAGTGACCTATGACCATTTTTCACACTTATGACCGTTACGTCAATCCCATGGTTACGTGATCAAAATTCAGATGCTTGGCAACTGATTCATATTTATGACGGTTGCAGTGTCCCGAGGTCATGTGATCGGGTTTTTTTGAAACATTTTTACAAGCAAAGTCAATGGGGGAAATCCAATTCACTTAATAACTGTGTTACTCACTTAACAACCAGTGATCCACTTAACTGTGGCAAGAAAGGTCATAAAAGTGGGGCAAAACTCATTGAACAAGTGTCTCAGCAACAGAAATGTTGGGCTCAATTGTGGGTCATAAGTCGAGGACTACCTCTGTATCCTTAATTTTGTTTGGGCTATTATAGTCCAGTGGATGATATACTCATTGCCTATACAGGCAGGTCCCTGGTTTGAGGTTTCTACAGACCGCTTTGCCTTACCACATTATAGGTCTGTGATCCCAGCCAGTCTCTTAATCCTTGTGGAACAGCAGAGCTGCTGCAGTAAATGTAATGGAGTTGTTTGTCCCACCATTTTAGGACATTCGAGTTCTTTCCATGCAAAATCAAACCTCTTCCCAATGGTTCTTCTAACCATTGTTTGTGTCTTTATCATGGCTGCTATAACCACCACCCCCCATGACTCGTATACTATCAGGTTGGGTTTTTTTAGCATCAGATCTACTTTTGCTGCTGAACCTCACCAGAAGGTTTGATGCATAGCAGTTTTGCTTTCGATGCCAGAACACAAATGTTAACAAGCGAAAGAAGTGCCTCTGGGCTTGTCTAGAGTGCTTTGAGGAAGGTGCTGTGAACATTTGCAGCCACCCAGCTTACCCTGAAGAGGCAGACCAGGCAGTAATATCCAAGGTCTCTTAAGTGCCTATTTAGAGAATATGTTAAAAGAAAGCCAAGGAGCCGTTAGAGGAGAGAATCATCATTGTCTCTTTAACCATGGTTTGGCTGCATGTGATCTACATCAAAGCAGCTGCTATTTCCAATCAGAATGGACAACTCGCTGCAGGACAATTCAATTATTCAAAATAAATTATTTTCATTTTTGTCATTGACATTTCATTCTGTCCCTCCTTTGGCATCCTTTCTGCAATTATTCTATCCCGCCACGTCTGTGGTTTCACCCAATATCCAGGCATAGCGGTGCTTTCTCACAGCCTAATGAGCAAGCATATTTATTCCACCCACGGCAATCAGAAACGGCCATGTTCTTGCATCCTTTTTATCCAGATGCCACAACCCGTAGAAAATCTGAACTGCAACGTCTTGACTTAAAAGGATGAAGGGTGACCTGAAATCCCAGTTGAAAGTCAGCTGGTTACTGGGGTTGGTGTTTAAAACTGGGCTTGTGAGTCGGCTTGCAAACCTGGTTTCTTGCAAAGCACACTGTGCAAATAAAGCCACACTCTGTTTGGCTACTATGAAAGATTACAGAAATAAAAGCAGAAAGAGCAATACTTGAGAAAATCCAAAGACAGGTCCTGCAGGGTTTGGGGGATTCTTCACCACTATATTCTTCCGATCCTTGGCTTTCTGGCTCTTGCCCAGTCACTATATTGGTATCAAGGGGATGGCTACTTAACAAGTACCATATTTTTCGGAGTATAAGACGCACCTTTTTCCCCTCAAAAAAGAGGGTGAAAATCTGGGTGCGTCTTATACACTGAATACAGCATTTTTTGCCTCCCAAAACCCTGCCCCCTTCACCATAATGGCCATGCATACCTTCCAGCTTTTAGAGAGTTCCTGGGGGCTGGGGAGGGCAGAAATGAGTGGAAAACGGCCCGTTTTTTGCTCAATTTTACCCCCCCCCAGCCCCCAGGAGCACTCTATAAGCTTCCTAAAGACTATGTATGCCCTTTTTTAAACAAAAAATGGGCCGTTTTTTGCTTGTTTTTGGCTCACTCTACACCCCCCACCCCGGAGCACTCTGCAAGCCCCCTAAACGCTATTCATGCCTTTTGGGGGGGGGAGAAATGGGTCATTTTGGGGAGGTTTGCAGAGTGCAAAAACTTTTTTAAAAAATTTGCCTCTTCAAAACCTTGGTGCGTCTTATACTCCAAAAAATACAGTAATCTTAATGGAGTCTATCCTGCATGGGACAAAAAAGACAACAAAAGTTTGGTTTTAAGAAAACCTCTACATTCCTAAAAACCATGTAAACTAAAGAGCATTTTTAATACTGACTGGGATTAGCCGCTAACGTTTTACATTTTACCAATTAGATGCGAGAACTTCATGTTCTTTAGATCATAAAGGGTAACAATACTACAAACAAATTGCACATCTTGATTCCTCTCTACTCCAGCACAAGGTCAAGTCGTCTTCAGGTCAAGCTGTACTCCTTGTGATTTAAACAGATCATAAATCATAAATGGCATCAGTTCCCACTCTGCTGATGAAAGCCCAGATACGCTGGGCAGGCCGTGTTGCAAGGATGCCAGACTACCGCATCCCCAAACCGCTCTATGGCGAGCTGTCTCAAGGAAAGCGATTGCAAGGAGGACAAAGGAAGCCACATAAAGACACGTTGAAAGCCTCCTTCAAGTCCCTGGATATCGACACCACCTCTTGGGAAACCTTGGCACAAGACCAATTGACATGGCACACGCTGATCCACCAAGGCTGCCAGGACAGAAGAACAACCGTAGCACAAGAGAAGTGAGCACTCCACAAAGGCAGAGCTGCAAACGCTACAACAATGGTGCATGTCTGCCTGACATGTGGCAGAATATTTCATGCCCGTATAGGCCTTACCAGCCACCTGCGAACATGATGGACGAAGGAAACAATATATCAGGAGTTCATTTTATTCTTGGTCAAACATTGGAGAGGGAGAATCATACTAGTTTATGGTAGGAAAAATCTGGAATCTGATAACCCCTTTTCCAGCTACTAAAATTTATTAAAACAGGAGTCACAGTTCACTTCAAGCTAGGCATCTGATTTTTGTTGTTGTTGAACCTTACTTTCCAACCAATATTTATATGTTGTGTTGACAGTTGTGCTGCCATTTTTAGGTTTCTAGGAACTAAAGGGTTGCTAGTTACCTACAACCAGTTGGGATCCACCAAGACTGGTTGTAGATTTGTATATGGTGGAGTGTCACATGATATGCTGCTTTGCAGTCCATCTATCCTTATAGCTTAGCGCAATCATTCTCAAACTGTGGCCTGTGGACACCGGGAGGGGGTCTGTGATGTCATCACGGGGTCCACAAAGGCTTGAAGAAATGTTATGATTTAAATCTTGAGTTACGTCCTAGGAGCCTGTGGCCACAAAAGGCATTTAAAGGAGATTTGTGATGAAGAAAAGATGGAGAACCAAATCTATATACTATATTTTAACTTCCTTATTCTAAACATTTCTAAACACAGCTCTTTTACACCTGCCCAAGCAGGTTAGCAATTCTTTTTCCAGATAGTCCTCAACAGCCATTCAGTTACAGCAGTGCTTAAAAAGTACATCAGGTTATTGCACTTACGACTGTTGCATTATATCCCTCTGGTCACGTAACTGTCATTTGCGACTTCTCAGCTGGCTTCTGACAAGGGCAGTCAATGGGGAAGCCAGCAAGAAAGATCAGAAGTCGTAGTCTCATGACGTCTCACTTAACAACATGGTGCTTCACTTAACGCCCATGGGAAAAAGATCATAAAATCGAGCGGGGTCATGCGATGCCTTGCTTAAGGATTTCATCCCTTAATGATGAATTTTATAGTTCCTATTATGGTCTTATTTGAGGGGCTGTCACAGAGAAGAAAGGATCGACTTTCTCTCTAAAGCACTTGAGAGCAGGATAAGAAGTAACCGGTGGAAACTTATTAAAGAGAGATCCAGCCTGAAACTGAGGGAAAATTTCCTGATAATGAGGGCAATTAATGGAATAGTTTTCCTCCAGAAGTTGTGAATTTTTAAATCACAGGAGGCTTTTAAGAAGAGATTGGACAGCGATTTGTCTGAGATGGTATAGGATTTCTTGCCATGAACTAGAAGACTTTCAAGGTCCCTTCTAACCCTATTCTTAACTCTATGGTCATACAATTAAAGACTGGCTGTACCTTGATTTTCACAATGCTGACCCAGTTACAGGGGAGAAGGGAACTCTGCAATTAACTGGATTTATGTAACATAAAGCACAATTTACAAGCCATAATGGCTGGATTCATTTAGCGTAAAGGTAAAGGTTCCCCTCGCACATGTATGCTAGTCGTTCACGACTCTAGGGGGTGGTGCTCATCTCTGTTTCGAAGCCAAAGAGCCAGCGCTGTCCAAAGACGCCTCCGTGGTCGTGTGGCCCCATGACTTAATGCTGAAGGGGCACCGAACGCTGTTACCTTCCCACCAAAGGTGGTTCCTATTTTTCAACTTGCATTTTTACATGCTTTCGAACTGCTAGGTTGGCAGAAGCTGGGACAAGTAACGGCAGCTCACTCCGTTATGCGGTGCTAGGGATTCGAACTGCTGACCTTTCTGATTGACAAGCTCAGAGTCTTAGCCACTGAGCCACCGCATCCCTTTCACTTAGCATGATAAGCCACAAATAAACAAGCCACATTATGCTTGGACTTCCATGTGAATCAGACCAATATCTCAGCTGGACCAGACAACAGCAAGCATTGCCAAGCGAGCAGATTAGTAACTGTTTAGCAACTGAGAAATGGAAGATTTTTAATGCAGTGTGCTCCAATTTGCAAAGATAGATGAGACACACAATTCTTTTTCCATTGCAGTTAAAGTAATCAGTAAAGCATTCTTACATCAGTGGTGCAATACAATAACAATGAGTTCCCGCTGGCTTCTAAACTAAGGTTTCCAATAAAACACAATTATAAACTTTGACAACCAAACAAAACCATCTGGACACAAAGATTAACCAACACTGCAGTGTTCAGCTTTGAACAGAAAAATACATATACTGTACCTCTTCAATATTTCAAAGATAATACTATAATAGACAACCGCCGTTCTAAATCTGGCCAAAATGAAGTGTCTTTGTTATGCATCAAAGCAAATTCTCATTTCTTTCTGCTGTTATAGATGGAACTTGCCACAAAATGTGGTAAACTGCGTTTTAACTTCAGTTTTCCCGATGGCATTCCTTTACACACAGATGGTGTTTGGCCACATGTGGACAACCCACAGTTTAAATGCTGGGAAATTAAGAACATGTCTCCTTTCCAGGCTTGCATGATCTAGTGGTGAAAAAAAAAGGAAATTCAGATTCCATGATTCCATGGTCCATCTTGCTTGGCAGTTGAGCAACTACAGTTCATCTGTTCTTCCAGAGAAGGTCTTCTCGTGGACTTCCAGTGATGCGCCAAGCATTCTTCCCCGAAAGATGGTGGACCCAGGATCTAAACCATGTTATTTCGTTGACTTTGACAGTTAATTAAAATGAAATAGCCCAATTAGTACCATCGCTTTTAATCATGTCTTCCTTCCTACCCAAGTCTGAATGTTCCCGCAGATACGTGAATCTCAACTCTATGATATCTCCACAAAGGCATTATTTGATGGAGGATTCTGGGAGTTGTGATCCACACATCCAGAAGCAGCTCAAGGTAGCAGCTGCCCAGATTTTGAGGGGCTAGTGGGTAGACCACTTTGCATTTGGTGTGGAAACTCTCAAATTGTGTCCTTTGTGCTGCATAGTTTGACAGATCTCCAACAATTCCTAATTTCAGAGTATCCCACAGGGCTTCATTCATTAGGGGGTGTTTTTCTATATTTTGTTTACATTCCAATGAACACAGGGGATGGGGCAGTTGCAAATTAGAAAGCAATAAGTGGTCTTTCTTTCATGATAAAAGCAATCTATTATAATGTACTTTTCCTGTTTAAGACAGCTTGGAATTTGCACCGTTCCTGAACCTACGATACTCCTTACATTGTTAATTCTTTGGGTTGCAATGAAATTCTCGAAAATATTCAGACCAAGACAGGGTGGTGGCTGAATAGATTTCAGGTGGTGAGCAAAAAAACAAAGTGCCACGGTCCATCTTTGCTCTTCCCATGACTGCAGAATAAATTAACACATACCCATCAAAAGTGCAAAATCGATCTTTCCAAGCAAGGTAAATTTCACAACCTTGCACAATTGAATGTACAGGGGGTTTGACTTCGGTGCAAACTTTCTGAAAAGTAGTGGCACACACAAAGCATCAACCGTCGCCCTAGAAAAACCGAGATGCTTTCTGCGAGCTGAAGGGCTAGGGGATTGGTAGCAGCCACATTCAGAGGGCTTGCTGTGCTGGGGTCTCCTTTTCACTGCCTTTTTTTCAGGAGCAATCAGGAGGGAGTAATTAGTATTTTCCAGAAAATTGGAACTTTCCCTTTAGGCAATAGGAGAAGTGGCTCATTGTCCTTTCTAAGCCACAAATGGACTAGGGCTGGAAAAAGTGGAAGTGGTGACAACAAAGAATGGGTAGCATAACCCTGGTGAACATGACGGGTGGGTAATATAACCACGGTGAACATGACGGATGGGTAATATAACCACGGTGAACATGATGGATGGGTAATATCACCATGGTTAACATGACGGATGGGTAATATAACTATGGTGAACATGATGGATGAGTAATATCACCATGGTGAACATGACGGATGGGTAATATCACCATGGTTAACATGACGGATGAGTAATATAACCATGGTGAACATGACGGATGGGTAATATAACCATGATGAACATGATGGATGGGTAATATAACCATGGTGAACATGATGGATGGGTAATATAACTACGGTGAACACGATGGATGAGTAATATAACCACGGTGAACAAGACGAATGGGTAATGTAGCCATGGTGGCCATGACAGGCAATATAACCATGGTGAGCATGAGAGATGTGTAATATCACTAGGGTGAACATGGTGGATGGGTAATTTAATAATGATGAACCTGACTCATGAATAGTTTCACCATGGTGAATATGACGGATGGGTAATATAACCATGGTGAACATGAGAGATGGGTAATATAGCCATGGTGGCCATGACGGATGAGTAATATAACCATGGTGAACAAGACAAATGTGTAATATAGCCATGGTGGCCATGAGAGATGGGTAATATAACCATGGTCAGCATGAGAGATGGGTAATATAGCCATGGTGGCTATGACAGGTAATATCACTATGGTGAGCATGATGGGTAGGTAATATCACCATGGTGAATATCAGAGATGGATAATATAACCGTGGTGAGCACAAGAGATGGGTAATATCACCATAGTGAGCATGATGGATGGTAATATAACCATGGCCATGATGGATGGGTAATATAACCATGGTGAACATGATGGATGGGTAATATAGCCATGGTGGCCATGACGGATGGTAATATAACCATGGTGAACAAGACAAATGGGTAATGTAGCCATGGTGGCCATGACAGGCAATATAACCATGGTGAGCATGAGAGATGTGTAATATCACTAGGGTGAACATGATGGATGGGTAATTTAATAATGATGAATCTGACTCATGAATAGTTTCACCATGGTGAACATGATGGTTGGGTAAATATCACCCTGGTGAACATGATGAATGACCTGCTCAGGCCAGCTTCCCCAAGAGAAGCCTATTTCTGACCACTTTTGCCTCGTTTGCTTTCCATCCCGTCCCTCCGTTGAGCTCCGGCTTCCCTTTCACACGTTGGTTGTGGAGTGAGTGGTGGAGAAATTCTCCATGCGAACTCTCACCAGCTTTTCTGCCGGGGCTGGCCGAAGGAGGAACTTGCAAGTGAAGACTTGACGGCAGGCGTTGCGGAAGTTCTCCGAGAGGAAAGCATAGATGATGGGGTTGATGCAGGAGTTCCCGTAGGCCAAGCAATGGGAGATGATGCGGAAGGTGAAGGAGATATCGTTCAAGGGGAAATGCCAAAACGTGACCCAGATTGTGATGATGTGGTGCGGCAGCCAGGAGATCAGGAAGACGGCAACCACCAGCAGGACGGTCTGGGCCGTCTGCAAGAAAGGAAAGGAAAGGATACCGAAATTTTGGAGAGACAAACTGTGAAAATTGCACCTTGCACATCTTCATCATCATTATTTTTTTACCAAGATGGTGTTGTGACCTAGGCTTCCTTAACAAGCATGAAGCAGAGTTTGGGTCCCGGAAACCTCTTTTATTTGTGAATTTCATTCACAGTCGCCAAGGCTTGGCAAACAGTCTTTCAGAGGAACGTTTATCCACGCACACCTTATCTCGCTTGGAGAGCTGCCAGATAGCTAGTTTCCAAACACAGGGCAAGGCAGCGCTTGGCACAGAGTCTCTTATAATCCCAAACAGAACTTTCCTCTCTTGAAATGACCGAAGGAACAAATTGTTTCCTGCAAAAGCCCCCTCCCCATTCGCTCCTCTTTTGTTTCCTCTGGGAGGGGCCAATCACCTCCAAGCTGTGGCTTTACTCCCAAATCAACCCTGCTTTCTTAGTTGTTCTTGTCTTCTGGCAGCTCTGCACAGGCGCACAATGGGAACAGGCTCCAGCTGTTCCTCTGCCTCGCTGCTGTCTAGCTCCCTCTCTGCCTCCAACACAAGAGCCCTCGTCTGAGCTTTCCTCAACCCCCAGGACTGGCCCCTGTTCCTCCCCAACCTCCTCACCATCCGATGGTGCCAGCTCTGCTGGCTGCCGGTGGGCCACAACAGATGCCATGTGCCAAGCTTTGTTTAACTATATGTCAAGCGATGGGCAAGAGTCAAATTGCCAACATTCAACTATTTCCAACCTGACAGCTATCAAAAGGTTTTTTTTTAACGTAGTTCTTAAACTGGGCTCTCAACAGATTGACAGCAAACATAATTTTATTTTTGCTACAGATTAAAATCACAAGTGATCTCATCCCTCAAATGAGCTTGAATATTTTCATTTTGAAATAAAGCCAACCCCACTGTTTTCTTGTTTCTTGTTTAATTGTTCTTCTGCTGTTTTAATTGTATTCCTGGCAATGCTTACAGTCCTGACGTGAGGCCATCAAGAAATCTCAGTCTCTGTGTCGTTCTCCCTCCCTTTCTTCTCTCTCACACACAAACATACACACCGAGAAAGAGAAAGATAATGTAAGTGTTGTGCAGTAGTTATTGTGTTGGATTAGACTTGGGGAGAGTCCAGTTTTAATTTCCCCTCAACCAAAGAATTACACTGGGGGATTTTGGGCCAATCACACCCTAGCAAATCAACCTACATTACTAGCTGATAACTCGGCTTTGTCCATGTATTTATTTACAGAGGGAAAATGTCCAGCCCAAATGTAGTTTCTAATGTTGGATTTTCCCTCTTACCAGAGGGAGCCCCCTTGTGGAGTACTGTGAAGCCGTTACCATGGCAACTCCACTGCACTGTAAGTAGAAGCCATTTTACGACAGTACAGTAGAAGCTATTTTAAGGCACAACAGGCTGTATCTTAACAGAATACACACCCTGAGGGGTGTTAGTGGTGTCTTACCCCCACAGTATTTGTTTCCAGAGAGTAAGTCATCTGTGTACCAAGTTTGGTTGAAATTGCTCGAGGCGTTCCAGAGTTATGCTGGAACACACACACACACTCAGACAGCCATTTTTATATAGATTAGAAGATAGATGATGAAGAAGAAGAAGAAGAGGAAGAGGAAGAAGAAGAAGAAGTGCTCGAGGTGTTCCAGAGTTATGTTGGAACACACAGAGAGAGAGAGCCATCATAGATAGATAGATAGATGATAGATAGATAGATAGATAGATAGATGATAGATAGATAGATATGTATTTGTGTTACAACCCAAATTGTGTTATGCCCAAATATAGTCTCCCTTTATTTATTTATCAGCACAAATACAACACACACACACACACACACACACACATAATAGCAGGCACTTACTAAAATTGGTTTCATACAACATGCTTAAGCAGGTTGGTTTCACATCTAGCAGACTGATTCTCGCAGTGTGATAAACTCAATTACTGGTAACTTGAGTTAGTTTTTTACACTTCTGACTGTGAATCCAATCTGTTCAACTTACTGTTTAATGCGATGTCTCTCACCTTCTCCCGCAACTTTAAGATTTTGTGATCAGTGTGCTGACTGGGGAATTCTAGGAACTAAAATCCACATATCTTAAAGTTGCTGAGTATCACAAACCCTGGTTTAAATGTATTGCACGATTCCCCCAAATAGGCCCATTTATTAACAAGGACTCCAAAGTTATAAGCACCTTGGAGAGCTCACATTCCCTTCCCTTCTATGGTGGATGAGTTTCTACTGACTTTAAAGCAGGGGTGTCAAAAGCTCAACGTCACTCCTGCTGGGGTTGTCTGTGGTGGCCTTAGCCTTCTGCCAGTGAAAACAGGCTCCCAAGCTCCATTTTCAACTGTGACAGCCTCCAACTGCTAGCAAAAATGGAGCTGAATCAAGGCCCCAGGCCTTGAGTTTGACACCCCTGCTTTAAAGAGTGTTTGACCTTCTACAACCTCAAACCCCTGCATGGTTCCTCAGACACTATAAAAACCATTCAGGAATCTTTCCCTGGACTGAGGATTCCAGTACCCAGACCGTTGCAAGAAAGGACAAAAAGAAACCTTGAAGGCTTTCTCTGTATTGAGGAACTTGCCATTATGCAAAGTTTGAAAATATGACACCTTGTTGGCACTGGTGGCATCTGTGGCTAATAGGTTCTTTAGGGTTTGGAGACTGTAGACTCAAACCAGGATGAAGCACCCAAAATATTTTATTGAATAAATATGAAGAGAGATACCAAGAAAAAGACAGATCAACCCACATCTCTTCAACTTGCCAGGAGCTCCAAAGATATGACAGTGAATGAGACACCTTGAGTTGTCTGGTTGTTGTGCACTCCCTTTTCTTCCTGGGTCTTTAGAACACCCTAAAGCAGGGATATCAGCAAGCAGATGATACCACTCTAATGGCAGAAAGTGAAGAGGAACTAAAGAGCCTCGCGACACGGGTGAAGGAGGAGAGTGCAAAAGTTGGCTTGAAACTCAACATTAAGAAAACTAAGCTCATGGCATCTGGTCCTCTCAATGCCTGGCAAATTGATGGGGAAGAAATGGAGGTAGTGGCAGATTTTATTTTCCTGGGCTCCAATATCACCACAGATGGGACTGCAGCCAAGAAATTAAAAGAAGCTTGCTCCTGGGGTGGAAGGTATGGCAAATCTAGACAGCAAACTGAAAAGCAGAGACATCCCCCTGTCAACAAGTGTGTATAGTCAAGGCTATGGTTTTCCCAGTTGCAATGGATGGCTGTGAAGGTTGGACTATAAGGAAGGCTGAGCGCCAAAGAATGGAGGCCTTTGAACTCTGGTGCTGGAGAAGATTCCTGCAAGTCCCTTGGACTGCAAGGCGATCCAACTGGTCAGTCCTAGAGGAGATCAACCCTGACTGCTCTTCAGAAGGCCAGATCCTGAAGAGGAAACTCAAATACTTTGGCAACCTAATGAGAAGGAAGGACTCCCTGGAGAAGAGCCTCATGCTGGGAAAAATTGAGGGCAAAAGAAGAAGGGGACAGCAGAGAAGGAGGTGGCTGGATGGAGTCACTGAAGCTGTCGATGTGAGCTTAAATGGACTCCGGGGGATAGTAGAGGACAGGAAGGCCTGGAGGAACATTGTCCATGGGGTCAACTTCTGGGAATTGAACTCCACCAAGCTTAAAGTTGCCAAGGTTGGAGACTAATCAATACGTTGAGAAGGAACTGACTCCGTTCACACAACACCGTGCAAAGTCAGCAGAATCCAATTGTGGTTTATTGAAGTAACCCCGCTGTCTGGCTTGACTTGACACACTGAAGCAGGGGCTCATTCTCCCCTCCCCCATTTGTGCCTGCGTCGTATGTTCGACGAAAATGTGGTGAGCTCATTTGCGGTTCACGCACGTCCTGCACACACAACCAGCCCTTGACAAATTTGGAGAGGGGAGAAAAATTGAACATCCCTGTTCAATGGAAAGCTATTATCTGCACTGTCCTTTTAACACTACTTACTTTCTGGGAGCTCACAATTATGGTCAGGCCTGGATTTGATTCATCACCCAAACTTCACCGCAGAGGTACCAGCCCTACATTAGCACTTCCAGGACTAAAGTGCTATTGAAAATACTCTAATTACATAGCTCTTGGTTACGTCCAGAAAGCAAAGTATTTTGTCCTGAATGCATTCAGTGGCTGGTTGTGAGAGGGAGGGCTGGGAAAAAAAGCCCCAGAACCTCTGAGTCATTTGTCGAATAGCTTTCAATGGTGCTGCCTTGAGATTTGTTTTGGTAACGCTGACTAAATAATTGCCACGCAAATGGCAAAGAGGAAGGGTGGGAGATGGGGGAGGAAGGGCACCTTCCGGCAGTAACCTTGGCCAACAGACAAACCAAAGTGTTGTTTGTTGTGATCACTCCTCAAATTACGGCTGTTCATTCAGAATCAGAATAGAGCTGGGACGGACCTTGGAGGTCTTCCAGGCCAGCCCCCTGCTCAAGCAGGAGACCCTATACCAGGGGTGTCCAAACTTGGGGACTTTAAGACTTGTGGACTTAAACTCCCAGAATTCCCCAGCCAGCAGAGCTGGCTGGGGAATTCTGGGAGTTGAAGTCCACAAGTCTTAAAGTTCCCAAGTTTGGACCCCCCTGCCCTATACCATTTGAGGCAACTGACTGACCAATCTCTTCTTAAAAACCTCCAGGGATGAAGCGCCCACAACTTCTGAAGGCAACTTCTGTTCCAGTGGTTAACTATCCTCACTGTTAGGAAGTGTCTCCTCAATTCCAGGTCGCTTCTCTCCTTGATTAGTTTCCATCCATTGCTTCCTGTCCTGCCTTCAGGTGCTTTGGAGAATAGGTTGACCCCACCCCACCCCCTCTTTGTGGCAACCTCTCAAATACTGAGATACTTGACTGGAATGCCTCACTTAACAGCAGGGATTCAGTTAATAACTGTGATCAAAAGGTTGCAAAACTTGATGTGACTCACTTAACATCTGGTTTCTTAGCCACAGAAATTCTGGCCCCAGTTGTAGTAACTTCTGAAGGCAACGTCTGTTCCACTGATTAATTGTTCTAACTGTCAGGGAATTTCTTCTTAGCTCCAGCTTGCTTCTCTCCTTGATTAGTTTCCATCCATTGCTTCTTCTCTTTTCTTCTGGCGCTTTGGAAAATAAGTTGACCCCTCCTCTTCTCTGTGGCAGAACCTCAAATGCTGGAAGACTGGCTAGTTCTGGTCTAGTTCTTCTTTGCGCTAGATGACCCATACTCAAATCCTCCAACTGTTCTCCGTATGTTTTAGTCTCCAGACCTTTAATCGTCCCAGTTGCTCTTCTTTGCACTTTTCCCAAAGTCACAACCTTTTAGACCTGCCTGCGAAAGACGCTTCTGTCCCTAAAATCTTTAAATAAAACTGCCGGCCAGAATATGCAATACTAGAGGCAAAAGTGATCTGTAAATCCCTTCCTTATTTGTAAGTCCCCAGAGTCAGATCTGGATTTTGTATGTCACAATCCTGCCCCGGCAGAATGACAGCGTTCTCCAAGCAGGCATCTGCTTATGTCGAATAAGCATAAAGCCAGCAAGCCCAGGTTTCTATCTATCCAGCCTCTGCCGGCCAGAATATGCAATACTAGAGGCAAAAGTGATCTGTAAATCCCTTCCTTATTTGTAAGTCCCCAGAGTCAGATCTGGATTTCGTATGTCACAATCCTGCCCCGGCAGAATGACAGCGTTCTCCGAGCAGGCATCTGTTTATGTCGAATAAGCATAAAGCCAGCAAGCCCAGGTTTCTATCTATCCAGCCTCTGCAAATGATGAATTTAGATAGAGGTGGTATTTCAGCCGGTTCGGGCTGATTCTGGCAAACTGGTAGCGGAAATTTTGAATAGTTTGGAGAACTGGCAAATACCAGCTCTGGTTGGCCTCGCCCTCCTGCCTCTGCCGTTCCCTGTCTTCAGTGGCGAATTTTTTTTTTAAATTACTACCGGTTCTGTGGGTGTGGCTTGGTGGACGTGGTGCAACTTGGTGGGCGTGGCTTGGTGGGCGTGGCAGGGGAAGGATATTGCAAAATCTACATTCCCACTCCACTCTGGGGCCAGCCAGAGGTGGCATTTGCCGGTTCTCTGAATTATTCAAAATTTCCGCTACCGGTTCTCCAAACTACTCAAAATTTCTGTTACCGGTTCTCCAAACTACTCAAAATTTCCATTATCGTTTCTCCAAACTGGATGTGGCTTGGTGGGTGGGGCATAGTGGGGCATGGCAGGGGTAGGATACTGCAAAATCCCCATTCCCTCCCCACTCCAGGGGAAGGATACTGTAAAATCTGCATTCCCTCCCCACTCCAGGGGAAGGATACTGCAAAACCTCCATTTCCTCCCCACTCCAGGGGAAGGATACTGTAAAATCTCCATTACCTCCCCACTCCAGGGGAAGGATACTGCAAAACCTCCATTCCCTCCCACTCCAGGGGAAGGATACTGCAAAACCTCCATTCCCTCCCACTCCAGGGGAAGGATACTGCAAAATCTCCATTCCCTCCCCACTCCAGGGGAAGGATACTGTACAATCTCCATTCCCCCCCAATCAGCTGGGACTTGGGAGGCAGAGAATATATGGGGGCAGGGCCAGTCAGAGGTGGTATTTACCGCTTCTCCAAACTACTCAAAATATGCGCTACCTGTTCTCCAGAACTGGTCAGAACCTGCTGAATACCCACTTCTGAATTGAACCCAAAAGGAAATTTCCTCCAACAACCTCAACCAAAGAAGTTGGGAAGGCTTTACTACTCAAGAGACCCACTTCCGTTCCTGCACAAACCAAAATTGTGTTGCTTTCCCCCACAAATACCTCCCAATCCTAGCCTGGAGGTAAAACAACACTGGGAATGAGGCCGCCGGTGTAAAAACAACCAGCCAGCTTTGAAAGCCGTAGGTTCAAATAGTAGCTTTGCAAATCTCTGGCCTCCTCACACTGCGGCAATTAGGATAAAAAATATTTCTTGCCAAATTCACCAGCCAACCATCCCCCCCCCTCCCCACCCGGCCCAATTAGCAGAGAGCACTGTTGTTTTTCTGTTTTATACATAGGCACACAATTCTCACTAACTTCTTAATTTTTAGGTGGCCTGAATGAGCAAAGGAGAGGAGACCATAATGGGAAGGTCTCTCATGGTTTGCCATAAGAGATGGCAACTGCTTCTCCTCACAGACGGAGTGATTTCAACTGAATTCAGGAGAGAAGGTGTTATGTATCTCGTCCCCTAAATCTATCCTCATGGTTTTCTCCAGGGATATCAAGAGAGTCTTTTAAGCTTAAGAGAAAGAAGGACTAGGGGAGACATGATAGCAGTGTTCCAATATCTCAGGGGTTGCCACAAAGAAGAGGGAGTCAAACTATTCTCCAAAGCACCTGAGGGCAGGACAAGAAGCAATGGGTAGAAACTAATCAAGGAGAGAAGCAACTTAGAACTGAGGAGAAATTTCCTGACAGTGAGAACAATTAATCAGTGGAACAGCTTGCCTCCAGAAGTTGTGAATGCCCCAACACTGGAAGTCTTTAAGAAGATGTTGGATAGCCATTTGTCTGAAACGGTATAGGGTTTCCTGCCTAGGCAGGGGGTTGGACTAGAAGACCTCCAAGGTCCCTTCCAACTCTACTATTGTATTGTATTGTATTGTATTGTATTGATGTGCTTGTGGGCTCCTTACCACTCTCTGAGCCTGGTTGCTTTCTTGCCGACATTTTATTACCCAACTAGGTAACACCATCAGTGCTCGAAGGGGGAGTGGTTTGTTCTCTGTTTATACACAAATGGCTTGCCTTGTCCGTTTTGGTTGGTTCCTAGGCTGTTGTTTACTGTTTGGCTGTTTTTCTACCAATGAACAAATAACTCAGACTTCAATTCTTAGCATCCCTCAGATAGCATAATGAACCAATCCTAACATTTCTTTTTTTAATCTACAAATCGTGGTTAGCTTATTGCTCAGATTACATGTGACACTTTTGGATTCTGGTTGTTCCCGAGCATGCTGGATTTACAATATCCATCACTGAGGAGTGATGGAGAGATGGATACCATAGTCCAATACAGGACAGTTTGCCTAGATGGCTAAGAAGAACTATGAGGAACATTTTCACATTTAAGTGTGGTATTTACCATTACTAGATATATAGTTACAGGATTTTACCAGGCATCTCCAGACTTCAACTAAGAGCAGTGATGGCGAACGTTCTTTGGCTCCCATGCCAAAAGCAGGGGGAGCACAGGGGGGTCGTGCGTGGGCATTCCACACCCATAAGGTAAAAACAGCCTCCTTCTCTCCCCCCTACCCCCACCCGATGCCCTCTGGAGGCCTCAGGACCTTTCCTGAAGGCTCCGGAGGGCGAAAAACGGTCCTACGAGCAAACCGGAACTCTGTTCTTGAACTTCCGGTTTCTCCTGCTCGGGGGGCTTCAAGGAAACCTCTGGATGGCGAAAAACGACCTCAAAAGAAGGCCAAAGTCAGCTGGCCATCACGTGCATGCATGCTGGCCAGCTTAATAGGGCAGTGCCTCATGTGCCGTAGGTTCACCATTCCGTACCTAAAAGATATATTTGAAAAGGTGAACATGTTGAAGTTTCTCCACAAAATACCTTCTCGAACTTTCTCGGAACTGCCGAAAGGATTGTGTTGTAATATGTTCCCACACCTGTTTGCACTCAAACAACTCTCAAAAAAGAGTGCTAACAACTGGAAGACTGCAAGGAATATGAATCCTTCCATCCTCTGCTATTCAGACAGAACCGAAGAAGCTTCTTAGATGGGAAGCGAAACGTCTTCAAGGAAAAACAAAGTCCAGTTCCCTTTTGAAAAAGCACCTTTGGGACAATCATGACCTGGATGCAGAGGTGGGTTGTGGCAGCATTATTGCCGGTTCGGTGCGCAAAAAATAATACATTTCTGCAATGAAAATGCACAGAACTGAAAATCAAAATGGCACCGCCGTAGGAGAACTGGTTCAGCGGCGTGGCAAGCCTGCGTTGCTACTGGTACCAGTGACCTAGGCCCCAATTCGGCTGAACTGGTCCGAACTAGTAAGAACCCACCTCTGCCTGGATGGCTGAGAATCTCCATAGACAAATAACTACTATTTGTCTAAATAACTACAGCCTCGCCGCAATTATATCTGCGATCGTTAAATGTACAAACCTGGGCATTATGCCCCATTTATATCCATCAATATGATATAATTATCATATTGCTGAGCATAATATTATAGGAGCAGGAACTTAAACAGCTAATGGCCAGAGGAAAGTACAGTATTTCAGCCAAAAATTTTTTGCTTTTGATGGAAAACTGATTTGCCGTTCTAATACATATACGAGAGCAAATTATTTTAAATTATATCAGTCACCAAATCGCAGGAGTCTCTGAGTTTCCTGTTTTTCTTTTTTTAAAGTATGTCTGGCGGCCAAAAGGAATCCAGAGTGAAAGAATGAGGCTTCCTTGGGAATATCGCCTACCTTGGTTGTTTTGAGGGATGTTTTGGACTCTCAATGATTTTGTTCTTCATAAGGAACGGACACAAGGCAGCTGTTACTTGCAGTCAGATCATCCTTTTGCAGATGAGATATAGGTTAGTCCTTGGCTTTAAAGATTAACAGAGTTGGAAGGGACCTTGGAAGTAATCTAGTCCAACCCCGGCCCAAGCAGGAGACCCTGCCTACACCATTTCTGACAGATGGCAGTCCTGTCTCTTCTTGAAATCCTCCAGTGATGAAACTCCCACAGCTTCTGAAGGCAACGTCTGTTCCATGGGTTGATTGTTCTCACTGTCAGGAAATTCCTCCTTATTTCCAGGTTGAATCTCTCTTTGTTCAGTTTCCATGCATTATTCCTTGTCTGGCCTTTGGGTGGCTTGGAAAATAGCTTAATCCCCTCCTCTCTGTGGCAGCCCCTCAAATATTGGAAGACTGCTCTCCTGTCTCCCCTGGTCCTTCTCTTCACTAGACTAGCCATGCCTAGTTCCTGCAACCATTCTTCATATGTTTTAGCCTCCAGTCCCTTAATCATCCATGTTGCTCTTCTCTGAATTCTTTCTAGAGTCTCAACATCTTTTTTATAGTGTGGTGACCAAATCTGGATGCAGTATTCTAGGCGTGGTCTTACTGAGACTATATAGAGTAGTATTAGTTACTTACAGCTATTTGTTTAGTGACTGTTACAGTGAAAAAAGTGGTGTTTTTCAGTCTTATGTCTATTGCAGCATCCCCACAGTTAGATGATCAATATTCGGATGCTTGCTAACTGGCTCATATTTATGACGGTTGCAGGAGATGAAGAAATAGTCAAGAAGATACTAGATTGCACAGAAATGTATAGACTGGCTGTCATATCCCTTTTAGGATCTATGGCCTGCCACACTCTCTCTCTCTTTCTTTACTCTGCTGTTTCATTAGTGGGGAATTGGGAGGGGGAATAGTAAGGAGTAGAATGCGTTTGTTTTCAAAATAAAAAATTCCTTTCTAGAAGCCCAAGGACATCTTTTGTCTCCGCACCTCTGCACCTGACCGGAACTAGATGGGTGGAAATGTTAACGTGGCAAAGGAAGATTGGACCATGTGATGGACTTGTGGGTGTGGGAGCAAGAACTTTCAACAGGGTGGGAACCCCAGGAAGCTTTCAGATTCGGGTTTTCCACAGCTTGTACCAACATGTCTCTCTTATTAAATTGGAACTTTGATTACAGCTATGCCTTGGACTCTGATTTAATTCTGGATGTTATTTGGAACCCTGACATTGGCATTGAAAATTAAAACAGAAAGAAGGTGTAGAATATTATCAAACGTGGAATTTATTTTACCAATGGTTGGAAAAGAGGGGTGGAGATTAGGAATGTAATTTGTAGTGTTAAGCAAATTATTTACCCAGACAACATGATGTTTAATAAGCACTAAGAAATGTATTTCATAGAAAATCAATCAAAGAAAATGGTGCAAAATTCACTTAGCTAGTCTCGCTTTGGAAAAGACATTTGGGGGTCAATTGTGGTCGTAAGTCAAGGACTATCTGCATCGAAGACACCAATGTCTTCTGATATCTAGAGGGTACTGAGGGCTAAAAGCAGGGGTGGGATTCAGCTGGTTCAGACTGGTTTGAGCGAACCGATAGCTCCGACAATCAGCTGGGGAGCGAACCGATTTGCTCCAATGGTCAGGTTGGCCCGCTCTCCGCCCCTGCGCTTTACTTACCTGTATCCTCTCAGCTGATTGCAGAGCGGATTGCTGCACCTCAGCTGTTTTACTCCCCAGAAGTAACGTGGAAGGTAAGTTTCATTGAAACTGGTAATGCACGTGGAATCTGCGTCAGGCACGGGGGGTGGGGGTTTGCAGAGAACGCAAAGCACATGATCACCGAACCGGTTGTTAAACCGGCAGGATCCTATCCCTGGCCTTTATGGAACAGACGTTCGGTAGGCAAACTCATCGTGAATCTCTAACATTGGGACATGGTCAGGGTTAGCATTATTCTCTCCTGGGTTTCAAACTGGCTTCCCACCTCCAGCCTTCTCTAGAGACGCTGGGCTTCAGTCTTCAGATCTCAGAGCATGGGACCTGCCTAAGCTGTGTTATTTGTCTCTGCTTTTGAAAACATGCATTTTCATCTTCCTTCCGTGAGGAATTAGAAAGATTATTTGAATTTCACCATCAGTCCAACAGACAGAAGAAAGGAAAACCGCCTAATTCTGCAAGCTGCTAGTAAACTCACTCCGGTTTCTAAGTGGCCTTTGTCCCTTGTTTCGGCTACTGATTGAAAGTGGGATATTCTTCCTTTCTTAGAATCTGTTGTGGCCCACCAGTGGCCAGCAGAGCTGGTAACAGACTCAGACAGTGAGGAGGTTGGGAAGGAAGATGGGCCAGTCCTGGAGTCTGGGGAAAGCTCTGATGAGGGCTCTGTGTCGGAGACAGAGATAGGGCCAGGGCCGTATGCCAGTTATCAGCTGCCTTCAGAGTCAGACATCACTGAGGCAGACGAACAGCTGAAGCCTGTTCCCAGTGTGCTCATGCAAATTGGGAACCCCTCATTTGATCAGCCTGGATATTAAGGGAAGCTCTCAGTCCCTAATATTGCTAATCTGAAGCAACCAACAACTAAGCCCTCCAGCCAACTCCCTGCAATTTTAAAAATAATAACAAATTAATAATTTGGAACTTTACTATTATTTAGAACTGTGCGTTTACCTTCCTCGTGGCAGTATTTTTAAATTAACGTCGGGTTTCATTGCAACATTTGGTGACTAGAGGATGATCAATTGATTAAAAACCTTGCTTGGAAATACATTTACCTGGGCTAAGAATTTTAATCAAACATGCTCATCTTGCTAATTGATTGCAAAACGAGCAAAAGAGCAGCTCACAGAAACTTTTAAATATGCACAGCATGAAAACCCTTAACCTTAAATGCCTGGGAGAAGACCAACCATTGGCTCTCTTTCAGGGGAAAAAATATTGCTAGTTATCGCCCTTCGTGAGTTTCTTACATCAAAATTCAGTTGATTGCACAGCAAAGGTTCTATTGGGTTTATGTATGTATTTGTTTGTTTCAGAGGTGGGTATTCAGCAGGTTCTGACCAGTTCTGGAGAACTGATAGTGGAAATTTTGAGTAGTTGGGAGAACCGGTAAATACCACCTCTGGCTGGCCCCGCCCCCATCTATTCTCTGCCTCCCGAGTCCCAGCTGATCAGGAGGGAATGGGGATTTTGCAGTATCCTTCCCTTGCCACGCCCACCAAGCCATGCCACACCCACCAAACCACACCCACAGAACTAGCAATAAAAAATTGGAATCCCACCACTATCCTGCCTTTTTACAAACAACTCAAGGGGGCAAACGTATTGAACACACCTTTCCTCTTCCTCCTTTCCTCACAACAACAATCCTGTGAGGTAGATTGGATTGAGAGAGAGGGACTGGCCCAAAGTCACCCAGCTGGCTTTCGTGGCTTAAGACAGGGCTTTGAACTCATGGTCTCCTGCTTTCTAAACTGGTGCTTTAACCATTAAATCAAACTGGTTCAACCAGGGTCCAGTTCTTTATTTGCTTACATATAAAGGACAGAATCTTGCCAGAATAAACGCTTACTACTCTCACCCTAATAAATATATCCTAGGGAGAGGTGTCAAACTGAAGGTGTGTGGGCCAAATCCGGCCCACGAGATGTTTAGATCTTGCCTGTGGGGCCACCCTGGAAACAGCAAAAGACCACCCCGCTGTGCCTCTGCCAGTAAAAACGCCCCCCCCCTCCAGCTCCATTTTCTTTGGCAGAGGCTTGCAGGAGGCCATCACAGCCGAAAACAGAACAAAACGAAATGAAAGCAAAACAAAAGGAGAGCATGCAAGAAGGGACAGGAAAGGAGAAAGGGAACAGAGGAAAGACAAAGAAAAGAAAGGAAAGGTGGAAAGAGAGCAAAGAAGGAAAAATAAAGAAAGAGGGTGTAGGAAATTAAAACCCACCCCTTTCCTAGAAAAAGGAAATATCCTGGGAAATATTGAAAAGACAGCATATGATATTTCCTTGGATCAGAAATGGAGAAACGTGTTTTTAGGTAGGAAACAGACTCACTCTTAATAGCCTCCATCTTTGTCAATGGGCCATTAAAATGCCTGAGCCAATCTATTCTACATAACAGAGATATTCCCCCCTTTTCAGCTCCAGGGTGATGGGATTAAGGCATGATAGTGTTAGCCCTTGACCCATCTCATCACAGGGCACCTGGGAAGAAGCAATGCTCAACCAAACCTGGACTCAAAACGCAGCCTACAGAGTGGCCCCTGCATGGCCTCATGGGAGTCTGACAACCAATCAGAATATAAGATCAAGATCAAAGCCCAGAGAGGGCATAAATCCAGGAACTTTCAGCATCTCGGTCTCTCTTTCTTCTTCACCCAACATCTGGAAGCATATGATCCCCCTTTTCTGTTCAGGAGCTCAAGCCATGCAATCCTGTCCACCATTAAACCATCTTTCCAAGCAGCCTCCATATTTCCAGTGTCTTTTCCCCTCCACTTGGAGCTGAACCCAGAAGGACATTTCCTCCAACAAGGGGAAGGAAGAAGAAAGGAGACTGAAGAGGGAAGAAAAAACAAGAAAAGGAAGGAAGGAGATTATAATGAGAGGGAGGGAGGTTCTCAGAGAAGTCCTGCCTTAGCACTTGGCCACTACAGGTGCCCCCCCCCCAAATGAGGGACATTGAGCTGGGCATGCCCTCCCTGGCCACGGCCCCCTGCCACCCCCTAAGGTCAAACACAACCCCGATGCAGCCCTCAATGAAATCAAGTTTGACACCCCTTTTGAATCCTCTTTCTGTCTCCTAACCATCTCTGGGCTGGGCTGTTTCTTGTCCTCCCTCCTCCCTTTCTAGAATATGCTCCCTCCTTTCTGGGAAACTGCCACCTCATTGTTGTCCTTCACACCAGCTCCCCCCTCCCTCCTGTGGGCATCATCTCTCATAGAAACAGACGTACCACATTTTGATTACTTTTTTTGTGAAACACAAAATATCTTCCTCGTCTACAATGCTTAGTGATTGCTGTTTGGCGTTTACCTTTCTCTTTGATCTCTCTGACTTCCGGGAAACATTCTTCACTTTTTTATGAAGGTGATATAAAACCTACGGAAAGAAAGAAGGAAAGAAAATGTTGCCTTATTTCAACAAATATCGGGTTTTCCCAAACTTTCTGGAGTTTGCAAGAGAACGATGAATCTTCCCCCTCATTTGATCAGTCTGTAATCAGTGCAATGGCGGGGTTCATTTTTAAAAAACTACTGGTTCTGTGGGCGTGGCTTGGTGGGCGTGGCATGGCTTTGTGGGTGTGACTTTGTGGACATGGCAGGGGAAAGGATACTGCAAAATCCCCATTCCCTCCCCATCCTACTAACCTGCTTTCCAGCTCCGTTCTCCTGTTCAGGGCAACAAAAGAAGATCAGCTGGGAGGCTGGGAGGCATCAGGGGCGAGGCCAGCCTATTTTCCGGTTCTCCAAACTACTCAAAATATCCGCTACCGGTTCTCCAGAACCGGTCAGAACTGGCTGGATATCACCTCTGCTCTCAGGTGTTTTTAAGAAACTGTACTACATATTAGCTATCTATATACTACTAAAACTCTCTTGTCTGTTTGTCTGTATGTAATCTTCAACTGGGCAAAACGAAGCATCGTAAGACAACCATTTTTTTAAAATCAAGGTAGCTCAAATGGACTAATGTAAGGGAGGAAGTGGCAAAACCTGGGGGTGGAGCTTAAAGAGGGATAAGCCTAGAATCTCTATATAGCCACAAGTGAACTAACTCCACCCCCCTTGAATTCTGTGACCCTAATCTAGTTCATAGCAGGTTGGTGAAGGATATTCATAGGTAGCAATAAATTAGTTTTATGTGACTTTCATGTGTGGAGCTGATCCTTCGCACCTGATACTAGGTTAAAGAATGTGTCCAAAATCCAGGGCCCACTTACTTCTGTGGTGGGATTGAAATTTCAGGAATCTTCAGATCAGGTTTATTGACAAAATTATGGCCATTGCAACACTACCACGCCATCCCGCAGCCCTGCCATGCTGTCCTACATCATCACCATGCCACTGCAGTCAGCCATGGGCACATGATCATGGTTTCTGACACTCCCTGCTACCGTCCCACAAGCAAAATCAATGGGGAAGCCAGCAGGAAGTCAAAATCTGCTTCCATTGCATCTATTTTTCCTCCCGGTCTTGGTCATTCTCTTGGTCATTGGTTTAGATAAGGAAATATTTCTGAAATAATGAACAAAACTGTTTATAGGTTGTCCAGTACATACATACTTTTTTTTTTCTTCTGTTCAATCATGACTGATTCTCAAAGGTTGCCTGGACTAGACTTGCAGTTTTTGGAAGTTTTTTGGGGAAGTGGTTGGCTATTGTCTTCTTCCTAGGGCTGAGAGAAAGTGACTGGGCCATGGTCTCCTGATTTCTAGCCTGATGCCTTATCCACTACAGGAAACTGCACACTAAACCAAATGCTTAATTAACTAGGAAAGTTTTTCAAGGGAAGAGAAGAGAAGAGAAAATGGAAGGGAAGGGAAGAAGAGAAGATGGAAGGGAGGGGAGGAGAAGAGAAGGGAAGAGAAAATGGAAGGGAAGGGAAGAAGAGAAGATGGAAGGGAGGGGAGGAGAAGAGAAGGGAAGGGAAGAGAAAAGGGAAGGGAAGGAAAGAAGAGAAGAGAAAATGGAAGGGAAGGGAAGAAGAGAAGATGGAAGGGAGGGGAAGAGAAGAGAAGGGAAGGGAAGAGAAGAGAAAATGGAAGGGAAGGGAAAAAGAGAAGAGAAGATGGAAGGGAGGGGAGGAGAAGAGAAGGAAAGGGAAGAGAAGAGAAAAGGGAAGGGAAGGGAAGAAGAGAAGAGAAGATGGAAAGGAGGGGAGAAGAAGAGAAGGGAAGGGAAGAGAAAATGGAAGGGAAGAGAAGAGAAAATGGGAGGAGAAGAGAAAAGGAAGGGAAGAAGAGAAGATGGAAGGGAGGGGAGGAGAAGAGAAGAAAAGAGAAAATGGAAGGGAGGAGAAGAGAAGAGAAAATGGAAGGGGAAGGGAAGATGAGATGAGAAAAGAGAAAAGAAGATGGAAGGGAGGAGACGAGAAGAGAAAATGGAAGGGAAGGGAAGAAGAGAAGAAAAGAAAAAAAATGGAAGGGGATGGGAAGATGAGATGAGAGATGAGAAGAGAAGAGAAAAGAAGATGGAAGGGAGGAGAAGAGAAGAGAAAATGGAAGGAAAGAGGAGAAGAGAAGAAAAGAGAATATGGATGGGAGGCGAAGAAGAGTTGAGAAGAGAAGATGGAAAGGAGGAGACGAGAAGAGAACGTCAAAGCTGAACAAATGCAACCACTTAATCCTGGACCACATTAGTTCAACATTTTGTGTAAATCCACCTAACAAGCTGATGGCCGTCACCTTAGATCACTGTTCAGCTTCAGGGAGGTTACATCTGTCAAGAGCCATTAATCTTAATGGAATTGTTTTATCTCCTGTTTGAAAGGCATCGTATTTCCATGACTCAGGGTTGACATAACATTGTGCTAATTAACCTGCATCTGCTTCGTTTATGCAAAAGGATTCTTCTCCCTGCCTCCATTTGCAAAAGGGGCCTCCGTAGCGAAGGCTGCCCTTGAAAACAAAACCATAATCATCATCATAATACTCTGTATTATTTCAACTGGCTCTGGGTTGCCTTTCCAAATTTAAGTTTCTCAGGGCGTTTTGCTGCTCATTAAAAATCATGGAACTTTTTAAAAAGTAAGGGGATAAGAAACGAAGGAAAAAGAAACGAGTTGCCGTCCCCCTTCCCCTCTCTTCTTCCCCCTGCTCTTCAGTGCTGATTTGCTCAACCTTCACCCTGCTGTTTGCCTTTGAAGATGCACAGGGGAAATAGATATTAACTGCCTTCGTGCAATTAATGCCATTTTAGACCTAAATGACCCGTTGCGGGGAAGCAAGGGCATCAGAGACAGATCTTGCTTGGATTTGATCACAGAGGGTACTTAACTATTCTAGAAGATCATCTAAGAAGCAGCTTGGTGTTGTGCTGGATTAGAAGGGAGGAGGCGACTTTGGGTCAGTCCTTCTTTCTTGGCCCTCGGCAAAAGAAGACAATGGCAAACCAGCTTGGTCTAATGGTCAAGGCACCAAGCTAGAAACCAGGAGACTGCAAATTTATAAATTCCAGCCCTGCCTTAGCCATGAAAGCTGGTTGGTTGACTTGGGCCAATCACCCAGGGGAAAGTGAGTTCAAGTTCCACCTTAGTCATGAAAGCTGGGAGATTTTGGATCTCCCCCCACTCTCTCTGTCTCTCTCTCTCTCTCTCCAAAATCTTGTCAAGACAACTGCGGGGACTTATCAAATAGTCTAGGACAGGTTTTGGCCACCTGCGGCTCTGGAGCCTCATGTGGCTCTTTTATCCCTCTGCTGCAGCTCCCTGTTGCCGGTCGGCTCCACAATTGATAGGGCTTTCGGTTAGGACAGGTAGAGGGAAAAGGATGCCGCACTAGGAGGAGACTCCATGGTGGGGGAACTGGAGTTCTGGTCAGCTCCAGAATTGAATGAGGGTTTCCGGTTAGGACTTTTGTGGCTGTCGACCCCTGGCCTAGGAGACGATTGCATTTAAATTAAAATAATCCTAAAAAACCAGAAAGGCAAAACATTTAAACGATGTTTAAATGACATCCTGGAAGATTCCTGGTTCCAAGAATCCTAATCTCATCGATGTCCTTCTTTTTACCCAAATACTGTACTTGGTGTGACATTTTCTCAACATGTCACCCTAAATTCTTAAGATGTTGGTGCCTTGAAATGACTGATCTGCAGGATGGGTCATTCTCTTGGGTAAATGAGGACAACCGATCATTTCTTGTGTGCTGTAATTCCAGACGGTTTCACCCACGCTCAGTTTACTTGGAAGGCTGTCTCCACCCAACTGTTATGTGTGTTGTTTTTTTTACACAAGGTCACTGTTGGAATGGAAAAAAGGATAGATTTTTTTAAAAAAAAATTGAAATTGCACACCTGTGAAAGGACACTGCTACTTTCTCCTTCCAGACATAACAGGAGAAGTGGAGGAAAAATATGGAAATCCAGAAGAGGTTTTTTTGTTTTGTTTTTTTAAAAAGCCAGCTTTATTTCCAACCAATTTACATATCAAAGACAAACAGTATAAGGTTTTGGTGCAAGGATACTGTAAAAAGAGTAGGATTTGGATTAACCCCTCAAGACTCGAATTAAGAGTCCTAGAATGCCCAGGTACAGATGGTACCTTGCTCAATAGTAGTAACTGTGAAAGGGATCTTGGAGTCCTAGTGGACAACCATTTAAACAGGAGCCAGCCGTGTGCAGCAGTTGCCAAAAAAGCCAACACAGTTCTAGGCTGCATCAACAGAGGGATAGAATCAAGATCACGTGAAGTGTTAATACCACTTTATTTAAGGTCACACTTGGAATACTGCATTCAATTTTGGTCGCCACGATGTAGAAAAGATGTGGAGACGCTAGAAAGAGTGCAGAGAAGAGCAACAAAGATGATTAGGGGACTGGAGGCTAAAACATAGGAAGAACGGTTGCAGGAACTGGGCATGGCTAGTTTGATGAAAAGAAGGACTAGGGGAGACATGATAGCAGTCTTCCAATATCTCAGGGGCTGCCACAAAGAAGAGGGAGTCAAACTATTCCTCAAAGCACCTGAGGGTAGAACAAGAAGCAGTGGGTGGAAACTAATCAAGGATAGAAGCAACCTAGAACTAAGGAGAAATTCCCTGACTGTTAGAACAATTAATCCTTGGAACAACTTGCCTCCAGAGGTTGTGAATGCTCCAACACTGGAAGTTTTCAGGTTGTGAATGCTCCAGTTTTTAAGAAGATGTTGGATAACCATTTGTGTGAAGTGGTGTAGGGTTTTCTGCCTAAGCAGGGGGTTGGACTAGAAGACCGCCAAGATCCCTTCCAATTCTGTTATTCTATTCTATTCTATTCTGTTCTGTTCTGTTCTGTTCTGTTCTATTCTATTCTATTCTATTCTATTCTGTTCTAATTTTAGCTAAACACATTGTAGGAAGCGGATTCCTCTGGTTAGCTTGTTTCTCAGTATGTTTTCAGAACCCCAACAAGGAGTTGGGTAATCAAGATCAAAACCATCATTGTGTTTTGAGAACTCTGCAAGATTCTTAGGGCTCCATAAACGGAGTATCCTTTCTTAAAAAGATATTCCCAAACTTCCGCATAGACAACACTGCCTCTCGAAAGAGCGCCCACTGTTCTATTTAAAGTAAATAATCTTAAAAACCAGAAAGACGAAACGTTTAAAAGATGTTCAGATCCTGAAAGATTCTTAAGAGCTTTGCCCAAGAATCCTAAAGATTTGCATGACTTCTCATCCCTTTTTACCCAAGTACTGTTTTTGGTGTGAAATTTCTCAACATTTTATACTAAATGCCAAGCAGTTGGTGGTTCACAACTCAAGTGACTTGAAAAGAGATTTAGGTGACTACGTGAAATTAATTTAGATGTGTGCCTGAGTGAGTCAGGGGTTTGGCAAGATTTAAGGATCTAATTTAAGATGAATTAACTTCTTTTAAGGGACGCGGTGGCTCAGTGGCTAAGACGCTGAGCTTTTCAATCAGAAAGGTCGACAGTTTGACTGTTCGAATCCCTAGCGCCGCGTAATGGAGTGAGCTCCCGTTACTTGTCCCAGCTTCTGCCAACCTAGCAGTTCGAAAGCATGTAAAAATGCAAGTAGAAAAATAGGGACCACCTTTGGTGGGAAGGTAACAGCATTCCGTGCGTCTTCGGCGTTTAGTCATGCCGGCCACATGACCACGGAGACGTCTTCAGACAGCGCTGGCTCTTCGGCTTTGAAACGGAGATGAGCACCGCCCTCTAGAGTCGGGAACGACTACCACATATTTGCGAGGGGAACCTTTACCTTTAACTTCTTTTTCTCTTGCAATAACCATCCTTTGGTCCTGTTAAGTGTACAGGTAGTCCTCGAACCTTCAACTGTTCATTTAATGACCAATTAAAAAAGTGACTTATGAACATTTTTCACACTTATGAGCGTTGCAGAATCCCCACAGTCATATGATCAGAATTTGGATGCGTGGTCACTGGTTCATATTTATGATGGGCGCAGTGTCTCGGGGAGGGGGGGCACGTGATCGCCTTTTGCGACCTGCTGATAAGCAAAGTCAATGGGGAAGCCAAGTTCACTTAACAACCGTGTCACTAACTTAACAACTGCCGTGATTGACTTAACAACTGTGGCAGGAAAGGTTGTAACATGGGGCAAAATTGACTTAACAAATGTCTCACGTAGCAAAAGAAAGGTTTGGCTCAATTGTGGTCATAAGTCGAGGACTACCTGTATTATAGGAATACGGCTAATTTTAGCAGCATCAACGATCCTTGAAATACGCAACTTTTTTGGCACTGTTCTTGTAAACAGCAGTTGAGCATTTATTTTCGGGAGCTCATCATTATTTAGGAGTGCATTTGTTTCATTCTGTCGGCAATGTTCTATCTTTGTAAAAAAAAAAAATTAGTAAACTATTAGGGGGAGAAAACCTGTATCCTGTTCGCTAACGAAATTTAGATTAACCTTTCGAAAAACAGAGTTTTACTGCATTACTGTAACCAAGCAATGAATGTACTTAACCATTAGATCTGGGAGACTAAAGTACTTGTGTCAATTAATTAAAAGAAAATGCATCTATTAACGATAGCATTTATTATCTCCCTGGCTGGCGGGCTGACTCAAGGCGGTGACGCAGAAGGAAACCATTTGCATTCCTAAGTTACCACTGTGGTAGGAAAGGAATTGGACGTTTATTGTATTTAGTGGATGGCCCCCTGCTAGAGAAGTCCCAGCGCAATATTCATAGAGCACATGGGTCCTGTGGTGGGATTCAACCAGTGTAACAACCGGTTCGCAGTGCGTTTGAAAACGGCTCAAAAACGTAGCTTCTACTGCAGCCGCAGTGAATAAAACAGCTGAAGCGCCGATCAGCTGGGCTTCAAACAAAGGAAATATAGGACAGACTAGCGCAGGGGCGGAGCTACAGGTTCTCCCAAACCAGTCTGAATCGGCTGAATCTGACTCCTGCATGTGACCATGCCATCCCTTTCCTTCAGATTCAGAGCCAACCCAGGTCTGGGAAGGCGAAGCGGGAGGGAAGTGATGCCGTACATGTCATGATGTCATCAAGCTAATGACACAAATGACGACATTATGGAAACACATCATCTGATGTAATGGTCTCATGAGGCATGTGACATCACTGCAGCTGGTACCCAACCAGGAATGTTGGTGTGACAGTGTTGACCATTGGAAAACTAAGCTGATTTATTTCTCGTCTCAGTGGCCATGTGCTTCAAACCTAATTTGCTTTCCACTTTTGGTTTACAATACAATACAATAGCAGGGTTGGAAGGGACCTTGGAGGTCTTCTAGTCCAACCCCTTGCCTAGGCAGGAAACCCTATACCGTTTCAGACAAATAGCTATCCAGAATCTTCTTAAAGACTTCCAGTGTTGGGGCATTCACAACTTCTGGAGGCAACTTCTGTTCCATGGATTAATTGTTCTAAGTGTCAGGAAATTTCTCCTCAGTTCTAAGTTGCTTCTCTCCTTGATTAGTTTCCACCCATTGCTTCTTGTTCTACCCTCAGGTGCCTTGGAGAATAGTTTGACTCCCTCTTCTTTGTGGCAACCCCTGAGATTTTGGAAGACTGCTATTATGTCTCCCCTAGTCCTTCTTTTCATTAAACTAGACA